>NC_139762.1:144591102-145028786 GCF_965231275.1 Zosterops lateralis
GAAAAATCTGCATATCTTAGAAAAAAATTATGTTCTGTTCAAAGTTTTGCAGAACAGTAAACATATAGCAATATATTTAAACTGACATCTTTAGTAATTTTAGAAGCTCAGGTAGTTTCTGTTCAGATTTACCTGAATCTAATAATTATTTAGTCTCATCAAAACACATTAATGACATTCCTCAATGCACACAAACTGTAAATGCAAAAGACTTACACTTGAAGTACAGTTTTAGGATCACCCACTTCTCCTCCATCGCCAATTGTCAGTGTGTCATAGCCAATCTCCAGATCAAATTCTTCAAAATTTATCTGAATAACCTACAAAATAAAATAAGAAAATATATTTTAGAAATAAATAAATGTACTTGAGAGATGAGTCTTTAAATCAAGCTTTTCAGCAATGTAAATAAAAGCAATCTTCCAATTAATGATTGCACATAAGTGTAGCATATTTCACAACAGATTAGTGTAATTGATCCCAGTTTTGGTTTACAAAATGAGAATTATAATAACTTTTGGGTATCATCACTCTGCTGACCTCCTCAAAGCACTATGATTTCACTTATTTATGTAGTTGTTACATGTTTATTACTGTTGTGGGTAATCACATTACATTTTGATTAATATATACTCAAAGGGCAAGATAACTAATTGCATTTTGTGCAATACTAGTGTCTTCAAATACCAACCAAATAATTGTACTTCACTGAGTAAATGCAGTGAAGGTGAAGAATTTAATTTACTCCAGATATCTATAATCTGGCTCAAGTAGGAGAAAGAGGCATCAAATGTAGAAGTAATTTTTAGAAAAGAGAAGAGGGGAGGGGAGGGGAGGGGAGAGGGGAAAGGGGAAAGGGGAAAGGGGAAAAGAGAAAAGAAGTACATTGTTTCCACCCATGTATTAATCATGGTAACTGTCTTTAGTTCCTCAAAATTTCATATGGATAAAAATGACGGGATATTTATATGTAGGAATTTTAATACTGTAAGCAATCATCTTTTATTACAGTTATAATTGAGAACTGAGAGCATTTGTGTTTAAAGATGTGGATGTCATTCTGATAGATTTTTATCATGTCTTTGAGAGCTCATATTCCTTTGATGCACTGGGGTTCTGGTAATTGAAGGACATGTTTCTATGAGCAAAAACCACTATAGGCAAGTTGGAAAACTGACGTATGTTGCAAGGATTGCAATTTGTTCCAAAGGGAGGAGAAACACTTTCCTTCACAGGTGTAAGTGGTGATATAAGTACACTGAAGAACAGCCAGTTTGGCACGTTCACATACATAAACACGTGTGTGTACATGTATATGTGCCATACCCCAGGGACTGCAGTCAAGTGCAGAGAGTTAAGAGGGTGAAGATGGAAAGGACATGGAAAATTGTGTCGGCAAGCAGCTGATTTGCTCTAATTGAGTAAAGAGGAGAAAACGACACATAAATCTTCCTAATCTTCTTAGTTTAAAAAAAAGTATTCTGGATATTTTTTGCTGTTCTAGACACAAAATTTGTAACACTAGAGAGAAGAATTTAAACTGAAATCCATAACTACATTTAAGGTAGACACATATTTCACTCAGTACTTAATTTAAAAAAAAAAAAAAAAAAAAAAAAAAAAAAAAAAAAACCAACCAAACAAAAAAGCAGTTATTTTTGGTCCACTTTTAATTTCTGTGCAACTATATGTGCAGTTACATCAGAAGACTCCACAATAAAACATGGACAAATAATGTTAGTATTGAATTCAACTTGAAAGCATATTTCACTTATTAACAGTAAAACACATTTTGAAATAATATTGCAGCAAACCCATCTGTACTATGTTGAAATGCATTTCCACACCTGAACAGGTGTTTCTACATAAGGGAAAGAGTTACAGCTTACCTTGGAACATGTAAGGAAGTTAAACGAGAATTTTCCATGGCCTGCTCATTGTAATTGGCTCATGCCAGCACAGGAGCACTGATTGGGCTTTGGAAGTGGACCTCAAAGCCTGTTGCCAATTTCATTGGACAAAGTGACAAATAGCCCACCCAGACCATCGGGTACTAAAAAGACTGCATGAAAGAGCTCAATTGCATTTTTGGGTTGCCAAATCAGTGTCAGAGTGCTCTCTACACTGTATTCGACTTATATTTCTTTGTTCTATGATGTTTATTATTTTTTTTCATTATTAAAACCTTTTGTTTTAATGTCCAGAGAAGTTGTCTTGCTATTATGAAGTCACTCTGAGAAGTTAACCCTCTGACCTGATAAATCTTCATGTAGCTTATTCCATTCTGGCCATGTGCAAGATTTTATCAATATTATATGCATAAAAAGAAGAAAAGGAAAATAGTATAATGATCAGAAATCTTAATCCTGTTTTCCTTTAAACAAATGAAGAAATCTAATCTCATGATCAGATTTTTTTTTTTTTTTTTTTTTTTTTTTTTTTTTTTTTTTTTTTTGGTAAGCGCAATGGTAATATTTTTTTTAAAATAATACCTTTCTAGATATTTTATATTAGTTTAGTACCACAAAATTGATATGAGGCATCTGTCCCTTTGTAATTGAATAACTTGTCTTCAAAAGTTATGTCAAAAAGATAAAAGAGATTTTCTTTACCACAATCAACATCATTTTATGCAATGTGTATTTAATAAGAGGAGAAGATAGAGGTTAAGGAAAATAGAAGTTTCGAGGTATGAGGCTTTTTTTTAATTAGGAATGACAAAAAAAAACAGTTCTCTTTATTTCACTGCAGAAAAGTAAGATCTTTGTCATTCTTTTTTAACAATGCTCACAAATAAAAAAGTAAGAGAACTCCCTGAAAAATATCTGTCTCATTAAGGAAAATTGTGGAACATGAAAAAAAGCAAAATTGATTTTTTGTTCAAAGCATAGGCTTCAGCTTCAACCTTTGCACTTGTCTCTAGTGAATCTCCATCACTAATGATTCTGCTGTAATCTTGCTGCTCTGATATAATCTCTCACCTTTCTACAATCTGAAATTCTTTTCTGTGATAGAGACCTTATTCTTTTTAATTTTTAATCAAAAGATATGTACATTAAAAAGTCTATAATTTATTTTTTTTCCATCAATATTTTTCAGAACAGGATGTTTAATTGCAAGATTTTTGTCTCACTCTCTGTAAGTCACCTAAAACTGTGATAATGGGATAGGTGTGACATCAAAATCTGTAGTTTTATAAAACCATATGAGCATAGATTAGTCTACATTTGTCTTGTATCATATTCTGTGAAACAGTCACATTTTTAAGACAATAAGAGGCAACTATGTAATTAATAACTTCAAAAATGTTAGACTATATAAAAAAATAAAATATGTTTTAGCAGCTGGCTATAATTAATTTGAACTATTAACATTTGATAATGTTAATGTTATGAGGATTTCTTCTTAGAAGTTTCTGATTCAACTGAAAATCAGACAATGCTTCATCTTTGTGCAAAATTGACACTAGTAAATCAAAATCATAAACAGCAGTCACCAAATAGAGCCATGTTTTATACATAGTAAAAAAAAAAAATACTATTCCTTGAGACAGTAAATCATTATGTTTACCATGCATACCCCTGCTGGAAGAGGGTTAAATCCACTTGCTGATGGTTACTCCAAACATTCCATAGCATCAATGAAGTATTTCATAATTCCAGGTCATTAAAAGAAAAACAAGCTGTATGTAACAGTTAATACACAACCCATTTCAAACTTAGATTTAACATAACCTTACATAATTTGCAGCACAAACTTTGGAATTGGTAAACTTGCCCTTTATTTAACAAATGTGCTTGTCAGCTGTTACTGAAGACATTTAGTTTTAAGGGAATTTGCACAAATTGAACAAAAGCAATGTGTAGAAATGACAGAGCTGTCAATATCCAAGAGGAAACTAATTTATTACACATGTACTGTACAAGCCTTTACATATTCCTACTGTAAAAATAAACCCCATATACATACTGGAAATTTCTCCGTTGACATGCAAAGTACACACACAATGTACAATACAAAATGTACTTCAAATCCTTCCAAATATGCCAACAAGCAAGAAAATAAGTAGTCTGAAGTACATGTTTTCAGAGTCCTTGTTTTACAACGTTAGCTTTAGTTTGATCACACTCAAAGTCACTCAGAATTGCAGAGCTTGTTATATTGACTATTCCCTTTAGAATACTGAAAACGTTTTTTGATTATATCAGCATTTAAAGTTGATTGTAATGGAATATTTTAAAATAAAAATTGAAATTTGGGTAAGATGAGTGAATAACTTAAAACTTTTTAATGAACTTTCAAAGAATTCTGCTTTTACCAGTTACCTAGCAGTGTCTTTATTCATTTTTCTGAAAAATCTATAAATGTAAACCAAAATTGGGTGACATCCTAGAATCAGTTTAATATTAGAGTATAGCCTTAGAGTAATTCTACTTTTTAGTCTGTTGTTTATAAGAATATACACTTCGGGGAAAACTGCGATGATTTATTGCTACATTCTACATATTTTTAAATCAGACTAGCATTACTGAAATATCCTATTGATCTGGTTAGTAGATGCATAGCAATCAGAAGCACAAGGCCAAGTACTTTTCTTGATCTATACATTCCAGTAAAGTCTATTTTTCCAGTCTCCCAGAGAAACATTAAAGGATTAATATAAACGGAGTAAGATCCATGGGTTTATTGATGTATACAAACATTGATCATGCTACAATATATTTATGCATTAATTGCATTTATCCACTGCTCCACAGTCTCTTTCAAAGCTGAATAGAAAAATTGAGGGACCAAAAATATTTTCAAATGACAAGGTATAACATCAGGGAACAATATTATGAACTAAAATATTTCATCAATGATATGCCTGATCGATAAGATTCTTGCTAAAAGGATTATAGTACCAAAAGTTGGTTCTAGAAGGCAGAAAAAGAAAATTTCAAAGATTCCATCTCAGTTTACCACCGGACTTGAGTATCATTTCGCACATAATGAGTCAACTAATTATATCAGATATGTATCTATATGCATCTATATGTATCTATATGGCTTCAGAAGTGAGAAGAGTATCTTCAATCAGGCAATACAATAATTACAGTATTCTATGTTTTAGAAAGAGATACTCAGTAGTTCCTGAAAGTTTTGTGCCTTTATAGTAGCATTTGTGATAAATCCAGCAGGTATCAGACTGCTACATTTGTTTTGATATAGGCTAATAATATCTTGAATTTTGTTCCAGAGGATATTATTAAATATATCCATATACAGTATGAGGAAAATATACATATGAGGAAAAAGGAATCTTGCATTTTCTCTTCCTCTAGATACAGACTATATAAAAACCAAATTATTCAAAATAAAATATGCTGACCTGTGCACTCTTTATCCTCTAAAAAAAAATTAAAAAGTAGTCAAACAGAAGGCAATAGTCTTTCTACATCCTGGGCTGTTCTGTTCATTTATAAACCCAAAAGCAAAGGACAAGTTTGAATGCCTGATTTAAATTGAAGTTATAAACCCAGACACAAATAAGAGGCAGTAACACTAATAAGTATTATCCAGTCTCTACAGGGGAAAAAAAAGTCCTATTGGAAAAATAATTTTCTGAAAGTTATAATTATGTACTTTGGTCTCCAATTATTTTATAAGAATTTCTCCAAAGGAAGCATTGGGAGCAGAGATCCTGACAAATTTAAATAGGTGTACCTTCTTTCTGTACCTTGGAATATATCCTTTATAACACACTCCTTGGGCAAAACACCAGCTCAGAAGTAAAATGCAAAAAGGTTTTATTGAATAGTTAATGACTACCTTGAGAACTTCCTACAGCTTTTCAGAGAGAGCATGCTCAAGAAGGATGTGTTCCAGACAACACATTTTCCAGACAGTTTTTCAATATGTATATGTAGTTCCTGACGAAATCAGCTCCCTGAAGATTTTTCAAGGAAAGTAGTGTTCCAGGTGAAGTACTCAACTTTTAAAAATTTTAAAACATACAAAGCAGAATGGTGTGTAAAAAAGGCAAGTGTATGTTCCTCAGAACAGCTTCTGAAGGGGAAGAGTAAAGATACAAAATTGCACGTACTTCTATACGTGCATCTGTTATCCTGAGACTTCCAATGCAAATGTAACTCCATAAATATTTTCAGATGTGTAGTAACATTTTCACTCCATAAAATGGGACATTCTACCAGTAAAATAATGACATTTCCAAAGGTGTAATGAATCTCTTCTCCTTACAAGAGTAGTTAAGTATTAAGCTAAGATACAGCTTAAATGAGCTATATATTAGATATTAAGGAATAAATATGAATTAAAATATCCTTCCAAGAATGTAACATATCTAGGAACTGTTGTGTAACATAACAATAATTTAATTGGTTCTTTTGCAGTTACATATTATATGAACAAAACATAATCCAAAATGAAGCAGCCTAAATCATAGAGCACCTGTGTCCCTTCAAATTTAACTGAATCTTTGAGTATCAGACAGGATGAGAAAAGTGAAAGGGGAAAAAAGACAGAAGAAAACTTGGACATTCACAGAACATTAGAGAAATCAAAGCTAGAAGATAAATGCTTACAGGGGATTAATTCTCACCAGTTGGATGTCACTTTATTATTTAGGCCCCTTCTTGGAAATATGATTCACCATATTTAAGTGTAGACATCTACAGTGCAAACAACTATATTTGATGTAGGCTTCTTCAAAAAAAGTGAAAAAACCTGCCTAGAGTGTAATCTGTTTCATCAAAAGGTAGATTATTCACACTAGATCAACTACAGTTTAGAATTACTATTATTCTTGTCTAAAAAAGTGAGATTAGGCATTTATATGTGGATGTCTATGCTGAGGACAACTGAAAAGTACGTAAATTACATAAATTTATTATATTATACATTATATCATTTAGAATCCTTTACTTTGGAGGAACAGTAGTTAAAAACAAATGGATAGTCCTACCTTGTCCGGAGAACAAATGCATTAAATTAACAGCATAAAGAGATTATATTTTTATTTTTCATGTTACAGTTTTTGTTTGCATAGAAGTATGACATATTTTGCTGACTTACATTCACAATAGGAGTTTCTGAGATTGATTATTCACAGCAATACATCATTCTACAGTACTTTCAGTATTTCCACAAAGGGAAATGAATGAGTGCAAATAAATCATTAAGCAAACACATTTTCTTTTGCTGAAGTTTCTGTTTATCGTGTTCCGAACAATAAAAACTGTTAGATCTTGGGAGACAGATTTTTATCTTGGGAGAGAGAATATTAACCTCTAGGCAATTATTTCAGATTGGATTTTACATTTTTTTCTTACATTAAATAGCTTAACATTTGCAAATGCTGTCTCATTCTACTTGTAAAATTTTCTATTACTTGTACTTTAAGTTAATTTCACTTTTTTTATTAGGCTAATACAAAAGAAGATAAAAAATTTGATCTAGACATTGAAGGAAACAGCTCATTAGTAACTAACTTTAACATGGTGTAGGAATAGCATTTGTATCTAGAAGATAGCAAAAGAAGAAATTTTTGAACTTGAACATTCTGGGCACCTCTCCAGTGCCAGGATATTGGTTATTGGTCTACCAAAGATCTATTTCTGCAGATATTATCTTGCAAAAACCCATGGTATAAATGATCCTAGCATATTACCAACAGCAGGAAATTCACTCACTGAAAAATATTCACAAGATACCTCTTTTCTCCATTTTTCACTGTCTAGCAGGAAAAAAGCTGCCTAAAGACTCCTAATGATGTTTGGTTGCCTTTGACACTTGTGGAAGTGAAATTACGCAATGCGAAGAAAACACATCCTGTTTGTATCCAAGTGTCCTCATATGCCCTCAGGATGGTTAATTGCTTTTGTGCTGAGGATGCCTGAGTACTTCCCAGTAAGTAAATCATGGGCACTTATATCTGATGGTACAAGCTAAGGAAATGTCGCTGTCTGATTGATTGGCTTTATCCCTATAATTTTCCACAGAATCACAGGCCCTTCCATCAAAATAATTGTGTTATCATGCATTTGATTATAGAAGGATAGTTTCAGAAGAAAAATATATTGCATTAATCATTTATTATAAGACTTAACTATCATTTTATTTAAATTATTTATACTAAGTATAATTTTATTTAATATTACTAGTATGATGGAGCAGCTAATGTGGAAAATTAAGGACAAGAAAATCATCAGAAGTATTAAGCATGGCTTTATCAAGGGGAAATCATGCTTGACAAACTTTGATAGACTTCTATAATTAAATTTCTCTCCTGGTGGCCAAGACAAAAGCAGTGGATATTGTCTACCTGGGCTTCAGGTAGGCCTTTGGCATTGTCAAGATATTAACAGACAAGCTGTTGATGTGTGGACTCAGCAGACAGCCAGGTGGATTGAAAACAGGATGAAAGTCTTGGCTGAGAGGATGGTTATTAGTCACACAATGTCTGGTTAGGGGCCAATAACTTATGCTATATCTCAGGGGTCAATATCGGGACAAGTCTTCCTTTACATTTTTATAGGTTATCTGGATGGTGGCGCAGACTATACTCTCAGCAAGTTTGCCACAACAGTGAGAAGGGATTAGTGGTTAATAGGCCAGAGGGTCATGCTGCCATGAAGAGGCTGGGCCATAAAGAACACCATGAAGTTCAACAAAGGGAAGTGCAAAGTCAAGTCTGGGCAGAGAGACTTTATACCCTACATACCAGAACATAGTGGGGGCCATCCACCTGGAAAGCTGCTTTGCAGAATTGCAGAATTATTATTATTATTATTATTATTATTATTATTATTATTAAATTTCACAGATACGGAGATGAAGATGCTCTAGATTACCTGAAAAGAAGCATGACCGGCCAGGACCCTTATAAAGATATAGCAATAGGTATAAGCAGGAAAAAAAATCAACCAATTTATAAAACCACAATGGAAAAAATCACCTTCATCTTTCCCTCACAAAACTAAGCTCAGTGTCAGAGTGTACAAAAAGAAAAAAAAAATATTCTCAAACAGAAAAATGAACATTGGAGGGGACAGGGACTTAAAATTAACTTGCGCCTGCTTTGGTTCTTCCTTTCAGTAGTTACTCAGAAAGGATATCCTTGCACCCAGCATATGAATCTGCCCTTTTTAATCCCCCAGAGGGTAAGCCATCTGTTCCAGAAGAAAGAAGAGAGGTCACTAACTGATGTCATCCTAACCTGATGGGCAGCCACACATCCCAAAAGGGGTGGAAACATGGGAATCATACTGTGACTTAAGTCTCAATGCAAACCTTCAAACACAAACTCTGAATGTGTATTGGGTTTACAAGGTAAGATTTTGGGAGCAGAGGTATTGCAGGGTGAGGGGAGGTTGCTGATTCAGATTTGTTCTTATTTTAACTATTCTATTCTGATCTAATTGGCAGTTAATTTTATTAATTTCTACAAGTTGAGTCTGCTTTGCATATGAGAGTAACTAGTGAGTGATGTCCCTGTCCTTATCTTCATCTGTGAACTTTTTCTTCATATTTTCTGCCTCTGTCCTGTTCCTGAGGAGGAAACATTACAGATCAGCCTGGAGGGCATCTGGCATCCAAGATTAGCTGCCAAGATAGAATGGTACCACGAGTCTTTGAAGGAATCCCATTATAGAAAACAGAGAAACAAACAAGCAAACTACTATCAGCTCTATTTCTCAGTCTAATATCACAAAAAAAGATATATATTGACCAGAACAATTTTCTGTAAAGATCACTCGCAAGTGCAACCAAGTGAACTCAACCGTGGAGAAAAGCGACAAGTCTCTGCCAAAAATTCATCAAACAAAATAGACTGAAACATCTCAAATGCTCACAGTGCAAGCACTGGAAATTTACTATCAAAGTCTCTTAGTCATATACATATATCTTCTTAAAAGTTCTAGCTTGGGTGTGGATATTCATGATAAGTAAAAGTAAGAAAAATGTTTGCATTCAGAATTGACGGAAGACATAACTAAGACCCAATTTAGGAATTTATAGAAAACCAAACACAACTAAAATTCTAATTTGACTTTTAATTTTACATAAAGTTTTATCAAAAGGTGGAGTTAGTAGCTCCAGGTATAGTAAATACAAGCAACAGCTAGAATTCAATATTGCTAATGGTTCAAAGAGAAATAATTTCTTTTGTCGTAGCTATTGCAATAAGCACAATCTCATCCATCCCCTATGGGTCATTCATATTTTCTGTGTGAAATATCACTCCTATAGTCACAGACATGGCAGGAAAAAAAATTACAATAAATTAAGATAATGAACCTGTCCTCCTTTCATAATGAAGACCTATAGCAAAATTCCAGGATGTAATGACAAGTCATTTATCCCTCTACAACTGCACATACCTTCTGACTCCAAATTCTCTTACTCAACAATCGAGTCTGTCCCCTCACAGCCAAACCTATTAATTTCCTGTCATAGGAATAGCTGGATTCCCTACTATGCTCTTATTCTGCTGAGAGAATCTCCCCTCTGTCCACATATATGTCTAAGATTTTTTTTAATTGTAGTATATATGTGACTCAGATATTTTAACTGGATCAAAATGTACATGAACAATATGGAAGAAGAGTGTGGCAAACGCTACAAAGAAATTTATTGTGTTCTGAACAGAACCAAAACATATTTACACTTTCTAGTTTCATATAAGAGAAAATTCATTATCTGCTATTGATAAGTACAAGAGCAGTCTTTTTAATCTGCACGGTTGAAGAACAAAATATATAGTTTAGAGCAAGCTTAAGTTGCTCATACTTTTTAATCTTTTCACTGACTGTAACACCCTGTGGCTGTAAAAGTACAGCTTCCTACTAGGCTTAGGGAAAATCAAGTTTGAGGCATTTGCTTGCAAAAAAGAGGTGCAGTATGGTTTGTTCCAACAGTCCTGACCAAAGGAAACTTCATGAAATGTGTCTTTGAATTCATGCTGAAGCACCCTGCCTGCTTGGGATTTATACTGTTAATCTGATTAAATATGGATGGCACCTGGGTTTAAACAGCTAGTTTAGGAAATGTTCCACTGGCAGTTTTGACTGGTTAACAAAATAACAGAACTGTGGAAAATTAAATGTAAATACTCAGCACTTTGTTGAATATAGTTTTTCTTATTCTTGGTTTGGCCTAAAAGCAAAAAAATCTTAGAAATTGAAAGATATGGGGTTTTGCAGCAAGAAAACAACATCTTAATAATGACGTGAAGAAGGAGGAAGAGAAAAATTGAACATAAAATCATATTAAAAGCAAAGACTATTTTAATGCAAAGTGACTGAAGGACAACCATATTTAATATTATTTCAGTAATAGTTGCAAGTTATTCCCAGTATAATTCTCCAGACTTGCAGAAAATGTCATGTGAGGAGCTTCCCAGATACTTTGAATTATTTAAACAGTTTCTTACAAAGCAAAGGACTACAGCAATTGGAAACATGTTATAAACTTTCAGTAAGCTCTGCCATTTCAACAAAATTAAATTATAGACTTCTTAACAGAAATTTGACATAAAAACTCAAGAAACCAAATGAACAAAAAACCCTCCAAAAACTAAAAAACATTTGCAAAAATAATAATTAAAAAACCCTTAAAGCCAAAATCAAAAGTCAGCTATCTCCCAGCTCTCAAGCATTTCATTCCTGATTTGAAAATTATTTCAAAATTTAAGAGATAAAAAGATAAGGATGTGAACACTGTCAAAATCTCAAAAACCTATATTCTAATGAACACATGTTAAATAATGTACTTATGCAAGCAGTAAGGAGACTTTTATGATTGAAATACACTCAAGATAAAATTTAGAATATGGTTGTGACAAACAAAAGATAATATGCAGGTAAAATTTCTTTTTTTTTTAAAATTCCTGTCATATAAAATTAACAGAACCAGGACCTAGTTTTTGGATCCATCTAAATTTAGCAGTTAGCTCACATATTTAATTTCTTACAATTCTGACAAAAACCAGCTTGATTTTTTTTTATAGGAGCCCTTTTGCTTTTTTTTCTCCTTCTTGATG
This sequence comes from Zosterops lateralis, assembly GCF_965231275.1. Classification (NCBI taxonomy): domain Eukaryota; kingdom Metazoa; phylum Chordata; class Aves; order Passeriformes; family Zosteropidae; genus Zosterops; species Zosterops lateralis. Next base: position 144,603,146 of record NC_139762.1, read on the forward strand.
TTTGGTGATGAATGATACATGGTGTGAATGTGGTTGAAATCTGTCAGAAAGTCTGTCATTCTAGCACTGACATTTTCCACAGTGTTTCTGTCACCATTGATTAGAAAAAATCAGCAAGTATAATTCATAAGACTTGAACTCTGGTTAACTTTAGCCCTAATTCAGATTTCACTGGTATTTTAGCCTGGCATTAAATTTGAAATTCTTCATTTTGTACACCTTCCTTCTTTATTTTCTTTTGTTTGTTTGGGTTTGGTTGGGTTTGTTTTTTATAAAACAATTATAGGAAAGTAGGTTTCAATTTTTTGAAGAGAAAAGAAGTACAAAAAATGCACTGGGGAGGAGATGGAAATTGAATCTTGAAACTACAGAGATTTACCACTTAAAATGTAAACATAAAATTATCCCACTACATAATGTCAGAACAAATTACTGGCAATACATAGCATGGTCCAGAACCTATGTGATGAGTTTATGCAATATCCCACAAGATATTCAGATATCATTTCCCTTACTAGATGTGAGAGATGTAATGAAATGGAGTCCAAACTGGAAATTCGTGTTCCCATTTCTGTTCAGATAGTCACAAGCACTTTTTCAAGGGACCCAAGGATTAAAAATATGTGCATCACAATTGAGGACAAGTAAAGAATTTTAAATTTTGTTGCTTCTTCAGAGTTCCACATAAAGGTATGATTTTCTTGAATGTTCTTTCAGGTAGCTCTCTGTAACTATAGCTTTGTTATTTTTGATCAACAAAGCTTTTGTTGATTCCTGAGTAGCTGTGGATAAAAGTAGCAACAATCCTTTCATTGGTGTATATAAAACACTATATAGAAACCATGTTAAGACAACCCAGAAATGGGAAAACTGTCCGTGAATTTCCTCCCTCATATGCTGTTGGAGAAGCCTTACATGTGCAGGTATTGATCTTCACAGAGAATTTCAAGCACCCCTCCTAAGAGGGGCAACAAAGCAAGGTATAAGCCATCAAGAAGATTTTAAAAATGTGTTGGTGTGATACCATTCAGGCACCCATAGATATTTCACTGTTTCAAGGTTATGTTTCAACTGCTCATATTTCTTTCTCCACTGAATCACTATTTAGACCTTTGTACATCATAGATTATACTTATTCTAATCATAATATTAAATATTGAAAAAGTTAGTTGTTTGCTCTTAAACAGATCAGCTCCACAGAACAGGATCCAGATATAAGAAGAAGAATGCAAAAAAAACCATGCACAAGAACAGTGAAAATATGGGGATCTCACTGATAACATCAGATGTATCAGTGCACCTTCATCATTTATTTTTGGCTCCATACACATGACTTTCCTTCCGCAAACAATTTTTATTCTACTTTTCACTAGTAAACTCATTGTCAGCTCTGGCTGTGTTTGAGGTTTTCAGTTATGGTCCTACTCTACTGTCAACAAGACAGACATGAAAAGCATATCTGATTAACTGTATGAGGCAAGAGACTAACTCCAATGCAGTACAAAGCTAAGGAGGCAGATAATTGACTGGGGAAGCATTTTTTTCATCTATATGGTGCTGTTGTCCAACTTATTTTTGAAATCAGTTAGGGAGAAAATTAGCTAGATTCAGTCCAGGATAAAGCCATTTACACTAGCATAAAGAACCTTTTAAGGTCTTGTATCTGTTGACTCTCCCTTAAAAGTTCTCAGTTGCTGAGATATTTTGTTGCAACTGAAGCAACAAGTACCAGCTCCGAAGTACCAGGATAGCTACATCATAGTGGTTCTCCCGGCTGTGCTGTACAATATTGTAAATATTGTCATTTTATAATGAATACCATCATACTATTTATTGTAGTCATTATAAAACAACAATGACAAATCTTCATTTATATATCAATGAGGTTTTTGACTTGAAGGCCAAACCATCATTAAAATCCACACTCAATATACAACCTTCACTGAGAGTAAGAAAAAAACTGCAACTAAACTAAATAGAAGAAAGAAAGTTTCCTATATCAAATGCAAAAATAACATTATCACAACACAGAACAAAAAGATAAATTACAAAAAATACACCCCTGGACCCTTCACTACAATTAAGATACAAATTCTCCACTATCATTCTACTTCATAACAGAGTTTAATACTTGTTTTGCCAATTATTTCTCCCAATTATTATGTCTTCTAACAATCATACAAGGCCACCAGTATTGTGTTCAGAACAGTAAGGCAATGTCAGTGTGAGTCAAAACTAAACACATTAAACCACTGATTATATAAGCAAAGACTTTATACATGCAAGTTCCTCAATAGATCATCAAAAGAAGTTGATCTAACTTGTAAAATCATCTCATTTTCTTTTAACCTCAACACATAATATTCTTCCAATCATTGCTTTTCTGAAAACTATAAAAAATCTGAATGTTGTTCCAGATAACATTGTAAGCCTTTTACCTATTCCTTAGATTAAAAACTCCATAATTCCTGTGTATCTGCATTTGATTGCAATATCAAAGAGTTATGGTTATTCCAACCAATACCATGCAAAGAACAGTATTTTCTGGGTAATGCTGAAGCTATTATAATATAGCTCCTAGCACCACAATCTGTCCATGATGAATTTAACTCAGAGTATAGTAATTTCAGTGGTATATTACAGAAATTCAGAAACAGTGTCCAACTTATACTTTGAAATAAAATTACTTGCTTAACCTAACATTACTTCTTTGCATTCTTATTACTGGTATAATATTACTATACCACCAACAAACAGGTATTCCTGATTATGGCCTTATCCTAAAGTTCATATTTAATTATAAATAAGTGACCTGTTCTTAATTATTGTTTACACACTATATCTTCGGAGTATCTAAATATTTGAGAAGACAGATAAATATGCAAGGTGCAGTAATTTAACTTTGGCTGGCTGTCAGATCTCTGCTCCACCATGGACCTCTGGGAGCTGTGAGGGACAACTTGCATCAATGACACTCTCCAGAGACTCCAGGAGAATCCCTGCTCCAGCACATGGAGCACCTTCTTCCACTCCTTCTGCTCTGCCCATAGTGTCTGTGGGGTTATTTCTCTAGGGTATTCTCATTCGTCTCCTTCAGCTGTACAGGTTTTTTTGCCCCTAAATATGGTTTTCAAATACTCAAAAAAGTTATCACAGAGGTGCCACCAGCTTGCCTGATTTGCTCAGCTGTGTCCTGTAGTGGGTCTCTCTTGGAGCCAGCTAGAACTGTCTCCATCTGATATGGGGGCAACTTCTGATCTCTTCCTAGAGAAGTCACCCCTACAGCCATCCCTGCTACTGAAAATTTGCTTTGCAACTAAAATCAAAATGTGTGTACTAATCAAATTAAACTGAAGCATGCATATACTGAAATATTTTACTGAACCAACAGAGGTTAAACCTATGAGATCTGATTCATCCCTAAATATTAAAACCGTGTATGTTCTTATATGGTGCTATCATTCAGGTGCTAGGAAGTTTTCATATGGTCATATGCTATTTTGCAGTATTTACAGTTTCAGGTTAAAAAAAAAAAATCAGTGTAGAATAACAGTTAAGCACATTTTATTTGAACCAAAGCAGGCATGATCTCTGACAAAAGAGAAGGCCAACTTTATTTTCATTAGAATTGGAATTTTTATATACAGAATGCCTCGTTCTTTCAAATGTTTTGAGAGAAAGAAAAACAATTGCACCTGCCCAGTACAAGCAAAATAGACAGAAACTGGAGAGAGTGCAGTGAAGGGGCACTAAGAAGATTAAGGGATTGGAACTTCTTTCATATGAGGTTGAGACAGCCGGGATTGCTCACCCTAAAGAAGAAGAGGATCACTGAATCTCAACATCTATAAATTCCTGATGCGAGGATTTAAAGAAGATGAAACCAAACTCTTTCCAGTGGTGCCCAGTGACAGGACTGGAGGCAATGGGCACAGACTAAAACACAGGAGGTTCTGTCTGAACATCAGGAAACAGTTTTTCCCTGTGGGGGTGAGAGAGCACTAGACAGTTGCCCAGAGGGGTTATGGAGTCACCTTCTTCCAAGATATTCAAGTCTGGGCAGCTGCCTCGAGCTGGCTCTGCTTGAACAGTGGAGTTCAACTACAGAATTTCTGGAGGTTTGTTCCAACTTCAATCATTCTGTAACTCTGTCAACCACAGTGACAACCAGAGACAATACATTTGTTCAATTAATTTTCTGCAGTTCTTTAAATGCAGAAATTGGAAATTTTATAAGGAAAATAGTACTCAGAAATCATGTTTTTGAATATCCCCATAAAAATATTTTGGTAAAACATAAAGTTCTGAGGTTTTGAAGCTAACACTGTGTCACCATCTTGTGAATTGGGAGGGAGAGAGGAGGAAGGAAGTATTAAGACATGAATACCACTAGTGGAGTTTAAGCCTTAACAATCTCCAAGTCATTAATATACTAAACCTGCAGTCACCTGTGACTTGCCAGTAAATACATACCAATTTGTGAGCTCAAGGGTTTGCTTTTCACAATGGCAGGACATCTAAAATCTTATTTGCCTTTTTTTGTTATGTAGATATGCCCATGGTGCATTTAAGAAGAGAAACCATTTTATGCAAAATATGGCCTTATGTGTCTTAACTTCATTCAACTTCTCACTGGAGATTTTCAAGCTGTTTAGAGAACTTGTTCAAAGTGTAGTAGCTGTGTTTCATTTCCTCAAATAGTATGATACTAAATTCTCTCAGTTGGCACATTTCACAAAACTTTCAGAAATTCTAGATGAATATACATATTTTATCTTGTTCACAAATAGTTTTTAATTAAAGAAATAAAAATAAAAAAATTCTTTGGGATGAGAAATGGATCTTAGATATTATTTTTGAACTTTTTACCCATCCATGGAAAAGAGACTGAATCATTTTTCAAGGACTCTTGACACTTTTTTTTATGACCTATAAATTAGATAAATTTGGTTAGCAGTCCTTGGAACAAGGATCAAACAAACAAACAAATAACCTATCCCCTCCAAATACTTATTATAATTTTCATTATCAAATTCTAATCAGTTTTATAAATACCCTTTTTTCTTCTACTGAAGTGGAACACAAGGATGGCTTCCACACAAGGCTTTGTAAGATTAGAGTGAGAAATACACCAGTGTACCTAAATGGTTTTTGAAATTTTGAAAATAGTCAGGTTTTCATTGAATCCTCTGATGAATTCAGGTGCAAAGGAGTGGGCCTTATAGGCCTGTCTGATCGATTAATGGAGTGTGATGCAGATGGCAATATAAAACAGAATTTAGAGGTAGAATATACCCCTGTACCAGCAAACACAGATGATAATAGTCTTTTATAAAACATTTCTGAGCTGCACAGCTAATTTATGTTTTATTACCTCTAAACAAGTCCATTATACTCAGTTCACACAAAATTATACACCTGGAGATAGAATATAGCCATTGCTTCCAGGTGTCTAGTTCTTGAAATTAAAGACAACTGGTGTCATAACTTAGCTTTATTGCTCTACTTTGACTCGTCTGACATTATCAGAACTCCCAGTAGTTGTGCTTTAAAGTGTGGATATAAAGTGCATGGGATTTTAATACAGTGGTTCAGACAATGGAATAAACATCTTCAGAACAGTTCTTCATGAAGGGAAAGTGCATTCAAGAACTTCAGTGATTTGTCACACAGTTGAAGGCCAAACATGATGTAAACAGTCTTATACAGTCTTACACACAAAATAGCTCTTCTGCTTACAACACAATACTAGTGGGTCCATGAAATTGCCTCATACCATTGGATAGTTGCTTCTGGGAATTAAGTTAGAGAATCACCTGAAAACAGGATAGCATCTACTTGGCATACAAAAAGTAAAACAATCTTAGGGGAAACAAGAGGCTTTTACATCTGTCCATACTCATCTGGTATCAGACATTTCTTAAAAATATCTGAAATGCACCTAATACAAAACCTGGACCATAAAGATAAATCCTATTAGTGAAAAACGCTATGGTCTCTTTGTGCTTTTGTTTGGTTAGTTCAGGGTTAGGGGGGTGGAGCTGGGGAGAGGAGTTGGTTTGTTTTGTGGGTTTTTTAAAAGAAAAACAGAATATAATCTCACCTTATTAGTATTGATAGCTGTGATGACCCACACACATTGAGCATTGCTGTCATACTGAAATGGAAAATTGGGTGATGAGAAAGTGCCTCCAGGTCCCTGAAGATTGGATCCACAAGTTTTGACTGCAAAAAGAAAGTTCACCTTTTAATTCACACAGAAAATGCATGTAGCAGATTCATAAAACTATCTCTAACTTACTCTAATCAAGATATGAAGAAATAAAATACTATTGGACAAAAACAGAACCACCTCTTAGAAGAGAATAGGACATTCAAGTTTAATTATTTTGCAAAAGTAAAGCAGACCTTCTTTTCTGTCTAAGCTTATAATCTTTAAAAAGGTTGAAAGTATTTGGAGGAAAAACAGTAACTACAGTAAAAGAAACTGCCTTATTTATTATTAAATTCTTCAAGGACTAACTTATGCCATGTTCACTAATGTCTTGAAAGACAAATTTAAATAGTAGAAAAAAATAAATCACTTTTATCACTGTGCATATGTGCTTTTTTGTGCATAGGTGTTGGTGTATGGCATGTCAGCATTTTTTTCAACTATAACCCCTGTACAACCCATTGAAGCAATGGCCAAAGCACTGAAATGTTTAAAAGAAGCTTGTAAAAGTTAGGCCAACACAAAACAATGTTATCTATTTCTAAAGATTACAGAGGGTATTTATTTTCAAATCAAAGTCTCTATGGTTATTTATAATGACATGTCAGGTAAACAAAAATAAATCTCGTTTACATAGCTTGCATCCCTGTCACAAGTAATATAAAGGATATAAACTGTGCCCTCTGTGCTTTCAAATGACACTTTTAAGGCACTAAATTCCCAGTCTGTTGAAGTCAATAACACTTTTATTGTTCTTTCCTTGATATTCAGATCTTTGCTGAATGCTCTACTGGTTAACTTTTCCAGTATGAAGATGTAAAACTGACAAGCAACCTCAAGTAAACATGAGCCTATCCTATTTCTCCAGTGATTATTATGACACCACATAAAGAGCAAAAGAGTAAAGAACTATTTCTTCCACTGTATTCTGACAGACAATCTTGCATAATTGAATTAACAAATTGACAGGTATGTGAAATAATCCTAGAGTTGCATGGCACTTTCACAAAGAATGTTTATTTGATCAACACTGAACACAGGAAGATTCAGCTGCTGCTGGATGAAGGCTGGTTCCTTCCCTCACATTACTCTCTAGAAAGAATGTCACTTTTGCACCACTCTCAGAGAAACAATACTCTGGTGATGAGTGTGCTCAAAGTCACACTGGATGCCTGGATGAAAGTAGAGGGTGGACAGGTGAGAGGAAGGCTCCTCATTTAGGATTAGTAGCTGAGGACATCAGGGTCATGACTGAGACTAATGCCAAGCATGGCTTTTTGTCTATATATTTAATAAGAAATTGTATGACTCCTTGCAGCTTGTATCTGTATGTGGGAAGTAAATCAGGAGGGGAAAACCAGTGAGTGTTCTAGACAATTTGCTGCTCCTTCTGAACATGTGAATCCATCCTTTGGGGCAGAGTTGGGATGTAAAGCCCAGTTCCTTTGTCCATGTGCTGCAGAACAGTTATGAGCTCTGTTTGCTGCCTTTTCTTGGCGTAGCCACGTATTGAAGGTCTCAAAGGAACCATGTTGTTCTATAGTGGAATGAAATCTAAGTCTTTGACCCCAAATGTCTGTTATTTATACTGATTTGAAATATTCCTATCAGACACTTGCTTTCAGTACTTTAAGTGTGAAATCCAGAAAAAGCCACTTTGTAGTTAGGACAATTTCTGATGCTAACATTTTCATTACATATATTAATATCTGATATGTACCTACACACTAATACTTTCATTCCTTGATTCAGGTGTTCATCATACTCCTTGCCATTGTATTAGGTCATCAAATATTTTCAGCAAAATTCCTTTGTGGTTTTCTTCTTTTACTGATTTTTTTATTCTTTATCCATTTGCCCAAGGTCAAAACCAGGTATAGACTTACTTCTCCACTACTTATCTATTATAAATTGAAGAATTTCTTATCTGTTTATAAAATGAATAATGAAGAAGCTTCATGAACTACTGATCTTATATTAAATCACTGCAATTTTGATATTCTTCTTGATAAGTCCTAATATTTAGTATGCGATAGGCTTTTGTCAGCTCCTTATAAAGCAAAATTAATAATGCAAGTAGCCTAGGTAAACAAGCATGCTGAAATACAAAGTTCATGTTAAGCAAAACAGCATAAGTGAATCCTTTTTTACTAAGAAAGTGGGTGCACTAGGATTAAAATTTTAGGTATTTACAAAAAAAATTTAATAGGGTTGGCAATCTATCAATGGATAGATGCCAAATAGAATAATCACTGTAAGGGTAGAAATTTCCATTTACCTTTACACACAGGTCTATGATCACTCCATGCAGCAAAAACTTCAGCTATCCTCTGACAGGTGATACTTTTGGAACCTTGTAGCACATAATCTTCATCGCAGGAGAACTGTACTGTTGCTCCCAAGCTAAAATCAAACAATGACATAAAGAGAAGAAATTTTTAACAAATAGATAGCAGTCCATTTTTTCCATTCCTTTAGATATGACCGTCTTGACAAACAATACAAATATGTAGTCCGTAAATTTCTGGTCTCAATAGTAAACAGCTGAAGGCTGTGTACCAGTCTGATAGTGCACAATGCTCAGCCCTCTCTGGGCCAGCTTTGGCTGGAGCTGGCTCACCTCTTTTAACAGTCATTTGGAGGTCAAGTGACTATTTTATGACCAAACTTCAGATCTCCATATAGTAAAAATTTGACAAACCTAGACATTGTGTAATTAAAAGTGGTTATTTATGTTAATTTAAGCTAGGAAAGAATGTGAGAGTGGTATAAGGGAATCACCTAGAAGAAAAGTCAAAAGGTCAACTACAAGACTGAAAAAGAAATCTCCTAGAAATATTTTATTTCTCCCAGTGAAGATCTCAGGGTATAAAGAATATGCTGTGAATATCTCCCACCCCTGATTCTTCTTGAAGAAATCTGGTGCTTTTGAATTTAGAACAGGGGGCATTGGAAGCAGGAGCACAATACCAGAGAAAAGGGGTAGATATTAATGAAGTTTTTTGTATTTTAAAGTAGTATATTATTAATAGGAGTATCCTACACTAATTTGAATTATTTTAAAAATACTAGTTATAGCATTGTTTTATATTTTTATTAGTAGGTTAAGTTTTTAATTAAGCTTGCAGTGAAGTCTTAACTTCATAGAACTGGTCTCTGTACACTTGCCAGTAACAAGATTCTGAATGTAAGATCTACTAGATAATGAAAGTTATAAGCTGAATATGAGGATTAGCTGATTTAACTGGGTTATGTTTCTCAAGTTGATAGAAGAAAATAGAAGATTTCTAAAAACATGTTTCTAGGTGTTTAGCTGTGATTATGTATGAAGTTTTAATGCTGGCTTTAAAAGGTTTTGTACTTTTTCATATGAAGCTGACATCTGGTGCTAGAAACAGCACAGGACAAAACAAGAAATAAGTCAATGAAAACTTTTTTTGTTGTTTGTTTGTTAAGTTTTTGGTTGGTTGGGTTATTTTTTGGTTGGTTGGTTGGTTGGTTGGTTGGTTGGTTGGTTTTTTAGGTTTTCTTTTTTTGGTGGTTGTTTGTTAAGTTTTTCTGAGAGAGGATTGGGGCAGGGGAGAAGAGGGAAAAGGGGGATTCAGTTTTGAAAAGTTGAATAAATCAATACATAAATGGGTATTCTTGAAATAATTATTTTCCTTTAGTTTTATTATGGTTTCAAATCCTGATTACAGGTGAAAATAGCCAATACATCAGACCTTTCTCTGACATGAATATCTTACACATCATAATTTCAACCTACTGTTTTTAAAGGCTTGTGTGTCACAGCAGCAAAGTGTAAAATATTGTATACATGCACACGACTCACAAGATCTTAGCTACACTGTGAATGCAGTTCTCTGGATATTTTAAGATTAAATGTGCAGTAACTCTCCAAGAATTTGTTATAGCAGCCTTCCTCTATAACATTGTAAGCCATGTAGTTATCTGACCCTCCTTAGATGGATGACATTTTCCTGTCTTTGATACATTACATACTGGTAAAAATAAAAGGTTTCATAATTCTCTCTAAGCAATGTGTCAATATTTACTTGGCTGGAATCTTAAAATCTGGGTTTGATCCCACAAGGTATGACATTCATTTTTGCCAAAAGACATACTAAAAATAATTTTTCTCTGAAGGGTTTGGCTTGCAAAGAACGAGGCCTGGTTTTCTTTCCTTATTATAGTTGGCCACTTTCATGCTGCAATTCTTCAATTCACAAAGGCAGAGAGAAAAATAAAAACTCTGAGAACATATTCCAAAGAATATTTTTTGTTAGGCGATCTATTCAAATGCATCTATGATGAAAAAAAAAAAAAACTAAAGAAAATCAATACTTAAAAAAAGAATTAACTTAAGGGAGTTAGAATGCTAGATATTTGAAAAGGAATAATGTCAGCACAAAATAGCTGAGGAAATCTGGGAAGTACCTGGGCCTTACAGAGACATAGGTACTAAGAAAATGAGGACATGAAAGACGATACAGCCACCTGAACAGACATCTCAGAAAAGAAGGATTTGATAGTGTGTAACAGATCTATAAATTATTCCAAAAGAGTTCCTGTTTGAGTAAGAATGCTTGTGAAAGAATGGGATAAAGAATAACTACAGAATCCACCAAAAAAAGAATTATAAAAGTGAAAAACTGAAAAAAAAGTAAACTTTTTGATTACTTAATGTTAAAGGCCCTTGCAATGTAAGGTTAAAAGGATTTTATTGGCAACTGAGGAAAAAGAGCTACCAGGCAGGTCATTGAGTTGGAGTATATTTCAAAACTGTGGACCACAAAGGTCATCTATAACTAATGTAAAAAAAATTATGCACAGCTGCTACGGGGACTATATGGTTAGGAAAGTTCAAAAGATAGCAATTGCGAAGAAAAGAATATCTTTCTCAAGATTAGATTTTCGTAATTATCTCCTTCAGAAAGTCATGTTGAGAAAATCTGAGCGCCTTTATTATTAGGAAAAAAAAAAAAAGGAACACTTGAAGAAAAATAACATGGAAATATATTTCCTTTAACTAGTCATGGACTGATTTAAAGAGAAAATGCCAAGCAGAATGTACACTATTTTCAAATAAAATTAAACTCCTGGCAAAAACAGGGAACAGGAAAAAATCCCAGAGGTCTGAATGATTATGAAGACTGTACAAATATGATAATTATTCCTATCACCTACACAAGTATAAATAACAATCACATTATGAAGTCCACTTTACTTGTCCAAATCAATTTTGATAGTAAACTCATGTTTCATAATATATGACTATAAGCATATGGCTGGACTCATAAACAGAGTGAGACTGGATAATTTACAAAATCAGTGACATATATACTGTGTGAGTGTGACCTACTAAGGGCAATTAGATATGCAGATGATAAAGTACCAGTCTAAGAAAGAAAATGGAAGAGTAGGAGATCAGTTCCTATGGAAGATCAACTAAAAAAAGACAATTATACAGAGCTTTCAAGAAAATGTTAAGAAAATGAGTCTCTCAGAAACCATTTTTTAAATATTTTGCTGTCATTATCTATCTATACACTCTTAAAAATGGAAATGCTTTCAATTCTTTCCAAATTTTCTAGTATCAGTGAATCACAGAATCATAGAATATTGTGAGTTGGAAGGTACCCACAAGTGTCATAGAGTCCAACTCTTAAGTGAATGGCCCATACAATGATCAAAGGTGAGATTCTTTTTGTTTCTGATGATTTTTTTTATTCCCAATACCTTTAATCTGTGGCCCAGAAGAATTTAGTTAGAAATTAATTTTTCTCTAAAGGAGATGTGATAACTTGTGTACAAAAGAGCAAAGCATCGCTTCCCTCCATTGGAGAGTGCATGAGGCACATGAGGTGAATATGATGAAGATTCAAAAAGGATATGCAAATTACTGGGAGATAATTATTAGCTCTAAGAAAAAAAAAAAAAGAAGATAGGTCATGGGTTTGATGAAGGTTTGTGTGGTGCAGTGACATGGCAACAATTTCAATAGTGTTTTAAGTTCTCATTTTTTATTTTCTTTTTCTGTGACAGAATCTCAAATGATGGAAGGATTATGTTATAGGACAAAGAGATGCTTGATAGGATAAAATTGATTACACCCATTACATGTCCAGAGGTACTGTAGGAGGACATGTGAGGACATACTCAGCCTTCTGGTATGTTAGAGAACTAAAAATTTTGGAGTGTGAAAATCAGATCATGGAAGCTGGTTTTAGGACAACCTCTGAACTGTGGGCAGGTATTAGCTTAGAGAAAACTGGCAGAGTAGTCCGAAAGCAGATTGTGGGAACAAATGACCAAAAATACTGTGACAGTTTGATAAGGAGGGTTTGATTTCTTGACTTATATTTGATCCAAACTGCTTAGCAGATGAAGCCCCCTAAAAGTGTGAGTAGACTATTTCTGCTTTGTAAATTTCAAGAGAACTCAAGCATGATATAGCTATGAAGTTTTTCACTGCTGTATATAATATAGATATAAATCACCAAGAAAAGAAAAATCTCAAGGATAGTATGGAAATCTCAAAAATTTTCAGAAGCAGAATATATTCATAAAGAAAAATCATCTCTGAATGCAGACAACGGCTATTTAATTCAGTATGCTAACACTGACAACCATGAAAAGTTAATGCTTAGAGAAAATCTTTAGAATACAGGAACCATTTATAGTGTATCTTTTCATTAATGCATTTTTATGGTTAATGAACTTTCTGAACTGGATCTACTAATTTAGTAGTCCCTGGGTGACTAAATTAGACTGGGAAGGCACACTGATAAGCAAAAGAGCTTCTTTGGGTATATTAGTCACAAAAGCAAGTTCATACACGATGTGGGTTCATTTGTAAAAGCACAAAGCAATCTTGTGGTGCTGAAATCCAATAGGGAAAGGCAGAAGCACTAAATGCCTTTTCTGCATCAATTTCTACAGGAGATGTGCTCCTAGGTATCTGTATGTACCAACGTGATTTGTAAAGAGGGACAGCCAATAACTGGGAAACATCAGGTAAAAGGAGGCAGCTGTATTCAAGGGCAGGTGGTTAGAGAGCTTTCATCAAAGACTGCTGAAAAATTGAGTCTGTGCAAGGTGGGTATCATCTGTGAAAAACTATGATGAAATGTTCTGACTTATTGTAGAAAGGTTAACAGTACATGAACTTTTTTAAAGGGCAAGGAGATGCTAGGAATCTTACAGTGATCTCAGGAAAGAACATGTGCTCTAGTAAAGCATGAACTAGAAATAAAGAGCATGTACACAAATTTACCAAAGCTGAATTATATTTGATCAACTTGATTTTCTTCTGTGATAAAGTGACTGGCTACATGGCCCAGTGGTAGATGTAGCAAGTGCTCAGTGTAACAGTGCTCAATATCAGCAACGTTTCTGAGAGCACCTTTACTGCAGTGTGTTTTGAGAGCTGAAAAAAATGCACACTGAAAATATATATATTCAAAATTGGCCTGGCAGCTGTGCTAAAAGAGGAATCAGTCACTTCATATTCAGCTGGTGGACAGTAATAACCTGAGCATTAGGAAATCAACAGAGGGTCTGATCCTGTATGATATTTTCATCCTCAGCCTTGATGAGAAGACAGGATTTGTGGATCCATATATTTATGGATCAAACTAGAGTCGGAAAAGTAGCTGACAGACTGAAGAGCAGACCTTCAATCCAGAAGCCTGATGAAGTCCAGCATTGGGAAACAGAAACCTCACTAAACTCAATGAGTAGAGATACAATGTTCTGCATTAGTAATCAGCTGCATATTCTCATCCTGAATAAAACAAACTATATACTTAACAATACTAGAAGTGGTTGAAGATCAAGTGAAATTGTTACTCAGCTGGTGAAGTTGTATCTGCAATATTAAGCCAAATGTTTTGCCCCCCACTTCAAGAGATAGATTGGCAAAAACTCAAGAGTTTGGAGAGTAGTCAGAGGCTAAAAGCACATGACCTACAGTAAAAACTTAAGGCAGCTATGCTTAGTTAGTCCTACAAAGAGAAAGCTAAATTACTATCTAATAGCAGACCATAACGATTTCAGGAGCTGTTACAAAGATAATGAAGCCAAACTTTTCTAAATGTGCCAGATAATATTCAAGGGACAGTTCAGAACATTCAGATTTTACTTTACAATAAGTTTCCTTCAATAAAGGAGGGCAGAGCTGGAACAGCATACTCAAACTCTTGTGAAATCTTTAATCTTGGGAGTTCTCAGGACTGGCTAAACAAAGTCACAGCTGATCTGACTAGTCCTGCTTTGGTCAGGAGGATGGACTGGATGCCCTCTGAATGACCCTTCCAATCAATATTTCTATGACTCAAATAAACTGCTTAATTTTTCCTGAATTAATGCAAAGTTTTTACATATATAACATAATGTGCTAAGGCAGTTCATAACTGAGTTCATAACTCCAAAAATGAATGCTTGACCTGAGTGCCTCTCAGTAATTTTATCTGCAAATTTCTGTTTCTAATCAGACAAAAGATTATTACCATTAGTTTTGCATTTTCATAAAAAAACTCCAGACTTTGGATATATTTTTTATTAGGAAAAATGTATGAATAAATATTAAATAAGGAACTTACTATAAAAATTTAAAAATATAATTTGGTATCTGTTTTTAAAGTTTTCATCGTTTGCCTCAAATTTGGGATTCCTCTTTTAATAACAGAAACTAAAAGCAGTAAGGAATCCAAAATGAACTATAGAACCTCTAAATTATGAGAAAGTTCAAGTTTAAAATTTTGAACGTCATATGATAGTTATACTGAATAGTATTATTTAATAGTTGGCATTTGTATAGCAAACTACCTCATTTTATGTTCTTTCCCTCAATTATTTGATATGTTTTTTAAATTATTGTTGAAAAATAATCACTTATGCAAGGAATCAAAACCATCTTTCTGATGTATTAACTTATTTGGTTCATTCCTGCAACTGAACAGTTTTGAGAGAGGACACCCTTTTTAGCTATAGAAGAAAATGTACAGCCAGAAATAACTAATCAGTTCTTAAATTCCACCTCTATCAAATTGTAAATTGAGCAATATCATATATTGTAATGCTAGCATAAAGAAACAATCAGTATTTCAGCACATATATTATTTCTTCCACCTGCAGTAAAAGAAACTAAAGAGATGTAAGCTATCAAGATTATGAACAGTGAATATGTTTTGTTTAACCTGGCAACTTTCTACACACTACTGATGCATAATATTTTCTGTGAAAGATACAGGTAAGTTCTACTGTTGTCTTTGAGTCCAGCATGAGAACTGAGTTAAGTCACAGCATCTCTCTCAAGTTGAAAACATTCATAGGATCATTTTCCAAGATCAGTTTATACATTACTTGGAAACATCACTGCAAAATGCTAGGATTCCATGATAGAATACCTAAATCTTCCAAACTTCTGATCAAGAAAAATCCTTACTGTGTGCTAAAAAATCTAAACTGAAGAGTAAATTTCAATTTCAGAGGATTTCCTGACATTATGGAGGTCATTGGTAATTCTTCTTAAAAAAAAAAAAAAAAAAAAAAAAAAAAAAAAAAAAAAGTGTAATATTTTCTCACAGAGCTTGTAGTGTCAGAAACTTGTCCTTGACAACGGAACTGCTTAACTTTTAAAAACTGATAGGTGCACAGATCCCTTGTAACCTAATCTCATATGTCACACTCCAAATCAAGTTTTGCTAATTTTTAAAGATGTTTGGCTTCAAGTTTCGGAGTCTAGAAGCTCACCTTGCCTATTTGCAGGGAGGGATAGGTGATTCAGAGCAGATTTAAGGAAGATCAAGTGTGAAACTTCTAGTCAATCTAGTCAATTAATTCTGAACTTCATTCTTCCAAAGAAAAAAAAAAAAAACTAGAAATTAATTTATAGTATAAAATAAAAAGCTATTACCATTATTTATACTGTAAGTCAACCTGTTGGTAAAATAAACTGTCTTATGATAAACTTCATATTCTTCCTTCTGTCAGTAGAATAAGTATTTTTAAGACTACATCAGCATTTTTGCCAAACAGTATTCACTGCTTTGTCACAATACAGGTTTGATCAGAATCTCATCTTTAAATCCCAGTGAGTACTACAGAGGTAGACACACTACAGAGGTAGAGGGATGGAGATGGGCTCGTTCATTCATACCATGAAGACAGAACTTTGAGATGATGGTGGAAGAACATCATAATAAAGCACCTGTTCAAGGATAATTCAGTCTGAGTATGTTTATTTCACTAGAAATAAAGAAAAATAAAAACAAGACCATGTGAAAACTTTTTATCCATTACCTCTTATATTTTTTACATAGTGGCATTGATTCTAAAACTGGACACATGGAAAAGATGTTTATTTTAGTGGATGACAAGTAAAGTAAAATTGCAAATACCAGCCAAATAATCACTAGTGTGTATAAAATTTTAAGAAATTCCTAGGGAAGGGAAGTTTTCTTTCTGAAGTAGAATGTTTTCCTCAGTACAAGAAAAGCTGGCAGCCATAAGTGAGTCTTCTTGACTTTATTTCAACATGCAAAAAACCTTTTATGCTCAAATAGGCATCTAGCATCAGAAACAATGCCTTTAATAATCCAAAATACAGCTATGGGGAATTTTCATGTTAAAACAAAATATCCAAAAGGGTAAAAATGGAATTACAGGCCCCAAATAATGTCATGGAATGCTCCAATTTGTCTTAGAGCTTGAATTACAGATTTTGTAAATCTGTGAAAGAACCATGTAAGAGGAAATTAATGTGCTGAGAGCAAGTAGTGTTTGTAATCAGAACAGAAGTAAAACTGAAATACAATGCTTCCAAACCTACACCTTCAAATTTCAAGGAAGCTAAGGAGATGTGACAAGAGCATGCTCTTCTCTAAAATTTATTAAATTCTGCAGAAATCAAATTTTGATTGATCCTAGTAAAGACAGAACTAAATCCTTCTCCAAAATACTGCGTTTTCAAATGAAGTCATTGTAATTGGAGTTGTCACTTTCTTTTCAGAAACGAAAAAAAAAAAAGGAGAAAGTTTAAAATAAAGCTATTTCCTTCATTAAAGAGAGAGTGACTTCAAGAAGGAAAAGGTGAACGTGTGCTATTTTTCTATCTGCCAGGTATAGGCCAGCCTGGAAAAGACTTTTCACAGTACTAGATGTTTCTAACTAAATGTAACATGATAATTTGTAACATTCTTACTTTGGAAGCTTATGAGGCAATTGAACAGCCATTATCATAATAGCAAGAATTTAAACTAGGTTAACTTAAAAAGGAATTTTATTAACTCTTCTGAATTTTTTTAGTCTGCTTCTGTTCCCTGTAAGACCTTTATCAATGGTCAATTCGTTCAATTTGTTCATCAAATGTTCAGTTTGAGCTAAATTTACATATTTTACTAATGGGCATTAGTGCTGCTTTTTACAATTATAAATCCAAACAGATAATTTGGGATTTTTTGCTTTTTTAAGAGAAAAAAATGTCACCAAGATTAGTGAGAAATTATGGAAAAGAAACACTGGAAAATATATTGACTCTGGTACTTGTCTATCTTTTATATTTATTGTTCAGCAGTTTGGATGTCTTCTTTCATTTTGTCATAAATGCATTTGAAATAGGAAAGCCTGGTACACCATCCCAGTGCACAGTGAAAAATAATGCTAGCTGAAATCCTAACATTTTGGTCTAAAAAGAAAGATGAGGGCACGATCATCATATCTTTTTTGAGGTACTGCCCTCACATAGGTTTAACTAGAATAATCTTTGTAAGTAGGTCTTTTCGTGATCACTTGCAGAGATAACACTAGGAAAGAGCTGGCAGGTTTTCTGTCAAACACTGTTGCTCTCAAGCCATATTTTTGAAGATAAAATACAAAACACTAGCCAAAGTAATGATTCTAGAAAGTATGACAGTTAAATACAGCTCTTTTTTTTATTTCTCTGAAAATATCTTCTTTTTTTTTTTTTTTTTGCAAACTAACATTAGAAATTACATTTTTATAAAATCAGTTATAAAGCTTTCTCAGATGCACATTGAACTCTTGCTTTTCTCAAAACTACAGAAATAGGGGGACTATTATGATAAATTGAGAAATTGTAATAACTGTTTTCTAGCTAGCACATTTACTAAGGATGTAATTTTAAATCCTGTGTTCTGCTTGACTACTGGGAGAAAAGACAAAATAAACACAAAAAAGTACAAGAAGTTATCTAAAAGAATGAATTATCATAATTTTGTAAAAACTCTGTACGTCCAGATTAAGAGTTATCTTCATATGCTTAGAATTCTGCTGTGTGATATGTACAATACAAAATATATAGAAAACAAGCTTGAATGCAATAAAACCAATTAATTTTTTAAATTATCACTTTTCTACTTCTTTCTTTTTTATCATTAATGTGTCTTATATTTTGTAAACAATGTGAAATTAACATATGATGTGAAAAAATAACGTAGCTTTAGATTTTTTTTAATATAGTCTAAAGTGTCTTTACATGTCAAATATAAAATAAATTGCATGTTGTCTTGGATTTTGTAACCAAAAAATGATTATTCTATTCCACCTGTTGAAACTTGTTTGGGGAGGTGTTTTTTTTCTTTATCTGTTGTAACTCCAGGAGGGAGGGGGTGACTGCCTTTCTGATAAGAAGCCAGGTGTTAAAACTGGGTGATCCATTTGTCTTATCTCTGTTCACCTTCCCATTACCTCCCAAGCCAGCTGTTAGAACCAGGTGGGGCATTGTTTCTTATCTCTATTCATCCTCCCTGGAGATATCTTCTGTTAATGGGCCATTAAAACTCACCAATGACATGACACATTACATCATCCCACTGTGAGATGCTCTACCCAGGGAGGAGAAGCCAAACCATTTTCACCTATACAAAAAGGAGCCACAAGTGTCACCAGACATCAAGTGTTCCCACAGGACTTCCGAAGGAAGACTGGACCCATCTCTGGACTCTTTTCTCTACAGGATCATTTCTCCTTCCAACAGGTCCCCACTTTTGAACTGTTTCCAACACCCTGACCAACAAAGTGTCAGATTGTATTCTGACTCTGTCAGTGGTCTTTTGTATTATTGCATTTATTTTATTTTTTACTTTTTATTATTTTATATTTTTACTTTTTTTTTCCTTCTTCCTATTAAATTATATTTCTGACTTGGAATGTCTCACTGGTTTTGCTTTCAAACCACTGCACATGTTAACTCTTTTAAAGAAATGTTCAACTATTGAAAAGGGAAAAAAACCACAAAACCTCAGAAAAGAGATTAAAATTAATCTAAAACATTCTCAAAAATTCATTAGGTATGTGTTTACTCATCAGCCACTGGTGATACTGTAATTAGGAGTCAAGTACACTGAGAAAACAACATAGACTCTTTTGAGAGTAGTGAAAGCCTTTTTTATCTTACAAGATAAGGAACTTGAAAGATAGCTATGAATAGAGGAGGATATATAAAAATTAATTTAAAAAATAGTCTGAATTACGAGTACTATATGAGTACTGAATTAAGAGGCCAGTATGAGGCCTACTAGAGAAATATGTCTGCATGTATCAAACTTCTGGGTTCCCAAAAAATTACCGTACTGTAATTTATTAGAGTGAATGAATATTTCTGTAAGATCTGAGATTTCTCCTCAGAGATTTTATTGTTCTTCTTGTGCTATATTCAGCTTTGCTTTGTCTACTGCAAAAGCCTCCAGTACAACATATATACTTAGTATTTATAACACAGTATTTACATGATAAAATAACATAAACTTACCTTCAATCCTATTTTTGTCAGATTTTCAGAGATATATGATCTCTTCTAGGTAGGTATTTTATCTTTTGGATACTAAGTACATGATATATTGCATTACAGAGCTTTATATACAATTCCAGTGCACATTTTACTAAGAAGGTCATTTTTGAACAAGTACTCAGCAACAGTAATACATTTTCAACATATTAATTTTCCAAGTTCAATATTAGAGAAATGATACATTGGAGGAATTTATATTTTACCTAAAATCTGAGCCTATCCGTTTTCCATTTTCTGGTTCTCCAGGATCTGGACACAAATTGGACGCTTGTTTAATACCTCCCTCATTTACTGGAAAAAAACAAAACCAAAACAACAAAATAAAATAAACAAAAAAAAGAGATAACCATTTTAGAAAATTCAGAGATAAGTAATTAAAAAATATGAGAGCATTTATTTTAATTTTAGATCTTTTAAAACAGATTTTCTACAGAATATGATCACCCATATAAATTCTAGTTTCAATATTTTTGCCGCCCCTATAATAAACAAAGTATGTATTTTCTTGTTTTTTTTCTAAAAAACATAGTACAAGTTTTTTATCATTTGTATTAATCAGCTGTTTTGTTTGCTTACAATATTATTGAATTCATATGGAAAGGTTATTTTTATTATTTCTTTAGAAATATTAACATTTAAATGAATGTTCATCAGGTTTAGGGCTGTAAGATTGTATTCTGAACATACACCAATAAATGTCATCTCCACTAAGAGCTGACCTTTTCACCTTGACTTGTAATAAAACTTGAATGCATAAGCTCTTGCTGAGAGAATTGTCCTTAATCAGTATTGAAAATATATATATACCCCAAATATGGTGATCTGAAGGTAAACTCAAAATGCCAGTTTGATTTGCATACATTTATCTTACAATAAACTAAAATGGATCTTCAGAGAGAAACTTTCTGTAAATCATTCTCTGCGTTTTTCCAGAAATATGTATGTAACAATCTAACCATATCTCAGCGTATTCAATCACCTATTCACAAAACCAGAAAATTAGCAAAAGATGTTAATCTGTTATTGATAAATTCATGGCTTGACAGAATTTTTTTTTTAAGCAAGTAATTTGTATTAAGCAGAAAAAATACTTTAACCTTTATTTATCTTTATTACTAATGAACTAGACCAATGGATTTGCAGAATTAGAATTTTCCTTCCCTTTAAGGAAAAGGTTTGCATATAATTAGGGTAACCACAGTACTAGATTTAAAAAAAATAGATTCTAACTATACTTTTAAAGAGTGTTCATTAAATTTCAGCTTTTAATGAAGAGGAATAAAATTCAGAATCCTTGGAGGTTTCTCTTCCTTGAAATTTATCTTCTTACATGCACAGAAAGGGAATTGGTTTGGTACCCTTGAGGAAGCCAAAGGCCAAATGCAAATGTTGTACAGGCTTAAACAGAAAACATCTCAACATAGAACACTGCTCAAGAAACCTATCAAGCTCAGTGCTTGTCAGCTGGAACCAAAGTGTTTACTTTCCTCTGTCCCAAGATACCTGTTACATGTCAAAGGTTGCTCTAAAAATACACCAAGGCAATGTCTGTTCATCTGGATTTCTGTGTTCACGGGACTTTGGGGCCAGGAGGAGTCTTCCTCCTGGTTTCAGATTTCAATCTTTTCCTTCTCCAGTAGATGTACATGTGATGAAAGCATACTAGCTACAAAAACCCATGTTTGTGCTAGTGCTGAAATACATATCTCTCTCTGACAACTACAATTCCATAGACTGCATTTAACAAAGCCATCTTGTTGAATAAGCATTAACTCCCTCTTTGAAATATCTGGGTGCTTCATTATGAGACATGAGAAACTCAGAATCAGTAAAAGTAACCTGCATATATATAGAAGGCATTCAAACTTCTCTGACATTAAATATATATTAAAGCTATAGTTAATTTTTTTCATGATGTCTGATAATCATATTATAGAAATTATAATGGTGCCATTTAGCCATGCATTGTATATCAATGCACACCGAAATTTCTACTGTAAAAAAAATAGTGTTTAAACAATATTATTTCTATTTATTATAGTTTATGTTTTAATATTTTAAATAATTATATTATTTTTGTACATTATTTTCCCCACACATAAGTAATAGAGCAAATATTAATATAAAAATAATATTCTACTGGATTGCAAGACACAAGAACTATTATACACTTTGATTTCTAGCAGAAATAGAAGCTTGAAAATCCTATTGGTTTTTGACACCTTTGGTATAGTTTCATTCCTAGAAACACTCTACAGAATATAATTTTAAATTATAATATATGGAATTATAATTAATCATAAACAAAAATATAAAGGCTCATGTAAAAGAAAATCAATGAAATAATTAATTTAAAAATTTTAAGACATATACTGCAGTAAAAGTACAGAGCAAAGTATTTTAGGTTGTTTTCTGATTTGATCCCAATTCCAAAATACATTTACACAATCTTAAACTCATTCTGGTTTCTGTTGAATACCTAGTGAAAAGTAATAAAGTTTAGGATTTTTGTATTGATGCTACTTTTATAAATATAATGTCTGACTTTTCAGGCTACAACTGTATGTAATTTCCCAGATATCTATCTAGATATTTTTGTTTTACACCCCAGATGCTAATGCACAATAAGCAATTAAAGGGCTTCCTGTAGTAAATTAAAAGTATCTAGGGAAAGCATTCATTCATGGTCTGATCATGAAACTGGTATCAAGAAACTCTATAGTTCTAATCCAGATTGAATTAGATCCATCAATTAATTAATTTAGTAGTGTCAACACTTCTAAAATGAAGCTGATGCATACTTGTTTCACAGTGTATCATCATATCAAATATCTTCTGGCTTTACTCTGTGGAAATTACCTAGTCATTAGTATAGAATGTTATACAACTGATACATTAAAAAAGAAATAAAAAAAAGTAAAATAATGAAAGAACATACAGATGAGAGTGCTAGACAAAAAATTCTAAACATATTGCCAGTAAAAGGCATAATGTAAAATAGATATTCAATTAGCCTTATTGTCACTAACAGTTGAATGTTGGTCATTGTTTTTCTTAAAGAAAACATCTGTCATTATGATGAAATGAGATTAAACCCAGCTGAGGCCACACTGAGACAATTATCTTGTCAACAGCCAAATACATAAACTTCTTATGAAATACTATCTCTTCAACATTCCCAGCTACCAAAGAGACTAGAGAAGCAAATGCTAGATTACAATAAAAACCCTTAGTTATCTATTATCATATATCTTGTCATAACAAGATTATAATCCCTAAAGGCACAAATCACCAAGATTTTCACCTTCACTTATTATTGAGTCCTATAAGTAATCTATTCTGCATAATCAATAACAAAAAAGAGAAGTTTCCAGCTTCACCTAGAATATCATTACATACAAAATTATCTAAAGACCTTCAGGAATAGATTGATAAATTTCATCATTAATTTCATAAAAATCAACTTTGGATATCATGAGTATCTGCTACTTCATTATAACTATGGAATTCCTATTAAGGTTTATCTGGTAGAAAATGTAATGATTAGTGCAAAATAAACAATCTCTTTTATCATCCATTTTATTATTATTGTACTATTATTTGTAACTACAGAATCGCAGATGAGCTGTCAGACAGAGACCTCAGTGATGTACTTTATAAACACTACTGTAATTATCTTACTGTTACTTCTGCATAATCAGTCTGTTTTTCATTCACCAATAGGTATAAAAAGAATATTTGTTTTTAAATATCTTGATACAAAGTTTCCAAGTAAACTAGAAATGTCTTACAGAACTATTTAGGTGATGCAGTTTACAGAGAAGTTGAATATGGCAATACATGACATTACAAAAGCTGAACAGAAGTGTTTTTTGCTTTATTTTTCTGACTTGATAAATGCTAAAAGTTAGTGCTGCTTGGAGACATCTTTGTCTAAAAAAAAAGAAATCATATCTAATACCTTGACAGTTTAAAATCCAACAACAAAGATTAAAATGTCTGCTAATGTGTCCTGCTAAATTCTGGAAACCGAATCCATCACAAATACTTTAAACAAATAATTAGTGCAAACATGTGCAACCTAGGGAGCTTCAAAAGCAAGTCCTTTCAGTCCTGTGAAGAATAATTAAATGTAGTATAATCCAACATATGCCAAAAAATTAGTCCATTTTATTTACTTCTAAATATTTAAAATGTGGTTCTATTCCAAAAAGGCATCTATAAAAATGGCACATTCTTTTTCAAAATATCCTTTTGAAAATTGTGTCCTATTTAGAGACACATCTATTTAATTTGTGCTAGAATGTTGCCTGACTACTCACAATTTAATCAGGACTTGGTCCACTGAGATATAAAGCAGGTTCATTTTCTAATTTCTAACTAACATTGAACATACCAAGCATCTCCACAATTTTTAAAGCTATACCCAGTTAATCAGTTAAAATGTCAAACTTAATGAAAATTTCAAAAAGTAACCTCATATGTGGTTGTGCACTTGTAAATGAGGCTATGCTTTAGTTTGTACAGCATTTGATACTATTACTAATGTTCAATTAAAAAATTAATCTCCTACTTACAGCTAAATTTACAGCTGGCACCCAGGAGGCTGAGTATTTCTTTCCTTATAAATACTGTAAATTTATTGTGATATTACTGACAAAATAATGTCCTTCTACAATGCCAGATTTATAGAAAGGCTGTCTTTAGAATAGAACCATACTTAAAAATTTACCATGCAGACTGGAGAAACCAGTTCTATTATCAGAATACATAAATAATTACACACAAACAACACACCACAAACTTCACTCTTGCACTAGAAAAATGTAACAAAAAAGGAGTACACTCACAGATAGAAAACTTGTTGCTGTTGTCTTTCCCTGGAAACAATTTAAATCCTCTAGATTTAAAATCTATGGCCTTTTTCACTAGTTAAAAAAACAAAAACAAAAACATGTATCAGGCAATACAATCTAAAATATTTCATTTAACAAATTTTATCATGGAAGTATATACAAATTAGGGTACTGGCTGCCTCACAAGTTCAGATTTTGTACCTTTGGTGAAACAATTTACAAAAAAAAAAATATTGAGACCAATTTGTATACCTGACAAAGAAATGGTATTTGTGACTTAATTTTTATTCTGCATAAATTAAAAAAGAAAAAAAAAAGGCTAAAAGTTTTTATTTCCATGCACCACATAATGTGTAAAACATTGTCACACATTTATGGAACTTGGAAAATTTAAAGAAATATAAATATGTTTGCTCTAAAATACCGTTTCTTCTGTGCTGAGAAAAAAAATATGAAAAAAAGTATTTGAATGTAGAGAATAAAATACAGTCTGCTGTTCTGCTGTTGGTTGTGCAGCTGATCTTTTTTCTAGCTTGAAAATTGTTATTTGCAAAATGTGATAGGGAAAATTGCTATCTCCCACCTTTACCCTAAGCCCACAGCTCATCTGTTTCTGTAAAACTCCTTCCTGTGGGCTGGCTTTATCATTTAAACTGTTAATCCAGGCAAAACTTGTGGCCTCAACATATCTTTGAAAGAAAACATCTAATAAAAAGAGAACAAACCCAAAACTTAACAAATACACAAAAGGTAAGCAACAATAAGCAAACACACTACAAGAAACTTTCTTTTTCAGTCATTAAACTAAGTGCCTCATCTCTAATATGCTTGGCCTGTGAGCAGTGAGCTATACATTAAAATGGACCCGCTGAAAAAAAATTAATTTTAAAGTATAAGTTGACTTTAGGTACAATATACTCAAGTGGCTTTATAGCCACTGCAGCCACTATGTATTTTTTAAAAACTTTATAGATGTAGATTTTTTATCTTGTCAACAAGCAAATACTCATGATGAAGGAAGCATAGATTAAAGGATTTACACCTAGGAGGAGTTAACATAAGTAGATACACTGTACCTCGTCTAATAATTTTTCATACCCATTACTTCTTACAGAAAATCAATGGATATTCAAAGAACCTTTACATTAGGTATAAATACCACTGTAGCAATATATTATTGACATTTTTTATAAATAATTTTTCATTACTAAGCACAAGAGCAGATCCAGATTCAGAAGAAAGAGCATACTGCTGAGAAAGACAATTTATAGGATAAATTATGTGATAGGATAAAAGGATGTGTTAATAAATATTTTTACATTTCTGAATGAAGAGACTGTATTTTCTTATAAATACAGAAACAGATTTATCTCAAAAGACAAAATGTAAATTTACTTGTGTGTTACTATAAGGTATTGCATAAACATTGATAATGGTTCTGGGAAATACAATATTTGCAGAAGTTAAATATATCTGTTACCACAAGGTACTAGAATTTGGTGGTTTTTTACTCTTAATAGGAGAAGCCCCTCCTCATCTTCAAATCAATTGAAGTCCATAAGCAATTCTATCCTCAGTGGAAATCATAGACCCAAGAACTCTACCTTCAAACAGCAGAGAAATACTGGAGTAACATTAATGCTCTCTTGTCATTGTCTGAGCTTTCTAAAATGTTATTTCTATGTAAATAGCAATGTTGCACTACAGCTCTAACATTCTTTTGGCTTTCTTTGAGGATCAGTCTAAAGTAACTCCTCATGAATCAGAAGATAGGCTTAGTTATTCTTCCAGCACCTAAGCAAGATGGGAGTGGTCTTGAATATATGAACTTAGATGCTGGAATAGGTTTAAGTATTCCCATGAGAGACATGTTTGTCCTTTCAGAAGTCATCAAAACAACACATTAGAAAAGTAAGACTGCCCTGTATTATTTTTTTGTTTGTTTGTTTCAACTCAATCTGAAACATGTTAGAGGTATATCCCTAGTTTATGTACAGAAGATCTAAGGTGGAACTGAAAATAGTTAAAAGAGTATCTTGGTGATTACAGTGAAATTAGTCAGAGATATTTATAATCACTTTGCCAAGGTTATTAAACACCACTAGGAAAGCAAGCAATTCCAGTTCTCTAAAGCACTTTTACAGGAGAAGAATTTTGCTCTTAACTGGAGTTTGTATGTTGATTTACTGAACAGTAGTTTCTGAATGCATCATGAAGGAGTAGTTATAGAAATTTATATGGCAAATAGTGCAATACTAAACTATGT
Source organism: Zosterops lateralis (assembly GCF_965231275.1). Taxonomy (NCBI): domain Eukaryota; kingdom Metazoa; phylum Chordata; class Aves; order Passeriformes; family Zosteropidae; genus Zosterops; species Zosterops lateralis. The sequence goes on from NC_139762.1 coordinate 144,630,295, forward strand.
GTTGGGCTGCAAATGCACAAATTTACATAAAAATAATCCCACCATCACAAAAAAAAAATCTCCTAACCAATAGATAGATTATTTTATACTTGGCAAAATAAGGATTATTTTGTATGTCAAACACATGACAGTAAGTACTAAAAGTGGACTTCACTTTTCAGAAGTCTCGGAGGATGGATTCATAACTGCAAACTGTGTAGATGTAGACATCTGCACAAAACAGACACTTCAAGACATCAGTTAATCTGGTTTTAAGATACCTATTTTTGCATGAGATGAGTTTATATGCCTATTTCTCTTTAAAAAAGTGTTCAGATGTAACAGGAGTACGAATATTTCAATACAGTCAGATTAGTATGTTCTCATATATTTGAAGAGCCAAGAGCCAAGAAAATAGATTACACCAATGAAGTAGGATTCTCCTGTGGAGATATACAAATATAATAGGAAGGTAGTGATAAGACAAAAGTATAGTCTAATATTAATCTAAATTTATAAACCCTATATGACATAATCATCTTTCCAGTGTTATAATGCCAGGAGAGGCCTATTTTTTATTTTTTTTTTACTACTACTTTAAATGGCTTCTAGGTTGGTTGGTTGGTTGGTTGGTTTTAAATTTATAGATAAAGACAGCAGGTTTGTTTATTTGCATTGTTTAGTTTTGGAGGAGAAGGAATTCTGGGCACATCTCCTATGCGAATAAATCTCTGAAAAACCTGAATCTATTTTTGATGACATGACTGGATGAAGCACAAAGAGTAGCATCAGAACTCTGTGAAACTGAATCAGAGATTATGTCAAAACCCTGAAAATACGCATCCACCTTGGGATTTCTGCTCAACACAACTCATGCTCTTTCCCTAGTTCAAGTCACTTTAATACAAACACAGAATTATTATTATAGAATTATAGAATGGTTTGGGTTGGAAGGGACCTAAGGATCATCTAGTGCCAAGTACCTGTTCAAGTACCTCACCACTCTCAGGGTAAAGAACTTCTTAATATCTAATCTAAACCTGCCCTCCTTGACCTTAAAGCCATCCTCCCTTGTCCTATCACTACATGCCCATGTAAGTCCTTTTTAGGAGCAATCAATTTAAATTGAAATATGTTCGGAATTATTTTCTTGCTGTTTTTGACCAAAATGATCTCTCATGTAGGATAATGAAGATTCTAACACTTACAGGCAAAATTTTAGGAACACATAAAGACTAAAATATTGTCCTTTTTTCTTTAATAAAAAGACCATGTAATTATGCATATTTATACAAGTTCATATTTGCATGCATGTAATATATCCAGACATGCTATATACAAACACTTGTAAGAGAGGACTAAGTCAAACAACTCCAGCACTTTTTACTTCAGAATAGGCACTGCATTAAAAAAGGGCCGCAAGTAAAGAAGTTTTAAGCATAGATATCAGAAAAAAACCCAGTTAGATGTAAAATTTGAATAACAAAGTATAGCAAGCTCTCTAACATTAGAAACAAGACTCATTTTGAATGAAGACTGTTCAGTTGAGACAGTTCTAGGTTCAATGGAAGAAGTGTGTCCTGAGGGCCAAATGAGAAAAAAAAATCAAGGAAAATTTGCTTCTACAATACAGAAGCATCAAGGTAGATAGCCATGTAAAGGATATTTATTTAAGACACTGTCAACTCACAAATTCATGTCTTTGTTTTTGTTATGCAACAGCACTTATGTAAGAGAAGCATCCAGCTTCTCCTTTCTAAATTTTGTAAATTTTCAACTCAAATATAAACAGTACTTAAAATGCCAAGGACTGAAACACTACTCTTCTATGCAAAGCAGGCACTCAGGTTGCATTACTTCAAGTAACTACACAGAACAATGGAAACAGCCCTTCCTTTCGCCAGAACTACTCTTACTTTATATTCACTACCACTCAGCTCATGGACATGGAGAGCAATATGATAGCATCAAAACCATTATTTCAAGATTGTATATACAGCCTTACTTAAATTACATATGCAGAAGTATAAAACTACGGGAAAACAAGTTATCTGAGAAATGAAGAGGAATTAAATCTTCAAATGCTTTCTGAAATGGCAGAAAAAAATTGTTTGGAATACTGTGTAGAACTGATTTTGACTTGTGCAGAATCAGCGATTCACTGATTACTTAAAATCTTCAGTATGTGATAATGGCAGATTTTACTCACAACAATACAATTTCTAGTGACAGAAACAAGAGTATTTTATGTTCTGGACTTCTAGCATTGACTGCACCTGTGCAGATATTCCAAATACATTATGCACGATATTTCCTGTTCATCTTTGGCATATGTCTAATTCATTGTATTTCCTCTAGAAGTACATCCTGTACCTAAGTGCATTGAACTTACTACTCACTACTCACATAAAGGTGAATTACCTTTTTTTTGGCATTTACATCATATTTGCCACTTGTGTGATACAATTAATTATCCAGAATTTATAAATTCTAACAGTGCAAGTGTTAAATATCCAGGTACCTTAGAGATGGCCACTAAAACCCTCTAAAACTAGTGATTATCCAAATAAACTTCACTGTAACCCAACACAACAATTAATGTAGCATTATCTTCTAGAATCTTTCTGCACTTTGAAAGTCAGCATTAAAGAACCTGAATTTTCATCAGTTTTTGTAGTGCAGCATGAACTACACAAGTTAACAATTTCTTAAATATGAAGAGTCACACAGAAGATGAACTGACTACAAAGTGGTGAAACACCCACTTTTCATACTAATAAATTTTTCACTTTTTACATAATCTTAGTTTTTTATTTACTACACAGCCCCTCCATCCATTTCCCCACATGCCCCGCCCCTTTAAACTCTAAAGTACTCTGGTCAAGTCAAATTGTATAGAAGATTTGTATTTCAAATTACTGAAAGTACCGCATCACTACTCTGAATTATTGCACTGTATTACTAATTTAAAATTATCAAAATTGCACTTTTCCTACTACATCCTATATTATATGTATATCCAATGTCTCTAATTTGACAAAAAATATTATTTGAAAGAAGGAAGTATACTTAATATGTGCATTTTAATATTAAATTATAATTTCATTACTTTTAAAATATTTTAACTAAACTATGTCTGATTTATACCAACAATTTGTGATCAAAAAAAGAAAACCTGAAATATCAAGGGAAAGTAATGACACAACATATCAGAAAAAAATAAATTGTAGAAGTAAACATTGAGAATGTAATGAAAAACAATTAAGAACTACAGGAACTGTAAAAGAAAATGAATAGGAAAAACAAGTTCTGAGAAGAAAATTGATAGGGCAAAAATTCAATTAAAACATTAATACAACTCATTGATTAAAATCAGTATGACTGATTTTTCTTTTTCCCTTTCTTCCTTCCAATCACTCCAGACTTGACTGCTGGATGAAAAATTGTCTCCTTTCCTCCTTCCATGTGAGAAGACATTCAGAAGTTTAGGACCTTATTATCACTTCTTATCTAATAAAAATTTTGACATTAACAAACCATCTATTCTAGCGTTCATCCACCAAACAGAACATATCTATGTGATTTGTTGCACATATTAAATGGGTATTTCCAATAGTATTATGAAATATTAAACAAATGTGATTCAGCGATTAAATGTATGAGTGCTAGATCACATTCGTGTTATGCTTATTTCTTGAAACTTCAAAAATTTTCTAAGAAGAAAACTTCTGATATACAAATCTTATATACAAATATTCTTAGGAATCTTACTGCCAAATACATTTACTTTCTTCAGACTGCCATCTTTGTAGTCCTGGGTTTCACTAACAAAATAAAGAAACAAAAAACCCCTGAGGACATATACAATCACTATTACCTACTAGACAAAAAATATCCAACAGCTCTTCAAAAAAATCTCTCCATGTTTACTCTTCCTTTCTTCCTCCTCTTTCTAAGTAAAACCTCAAAAAAATAGGATATGTGACACATATTTTCTAACAAATTCTTAGAAGTTTTATATCGAAAAATCCCAAAGCAATGATCTATTACTTTTATCAAGATCTTTTAAAAAACCCATGATAAATAATTTTCTCTTAAAATACTTTTTTCCAAAAGTTCCATTAGCATATGATTTAATTTTCTGTAAAAACTCTTAAAATCTTCTTGCCTTCTACAATCATAAATTCTCCTGTAACACAGGTGAAAAAAGAAATGGTGGTTTTATAGGGAATACCCAGTAGTAAGATTTTTTGTCCCGGATTCATTTTTTCCCGGCTATTACTACGATACGATATAATGCCAGATATCAAAAAGTATGAGGCAAGTACTCTTATAGAAGAAAAGGAAAGGACAGACAAATTATAAAGGCTTACAAAAAAGTAATAAAAATCATAGAGAAAGATAGAGAATGGAGATATCAGTAGAATTAATAACATTATGTTAAAAAATAGATAAGTAAAATTATCAAAACATGTATTTCTTCAAACTGAGAATATATTGTTAAGAAGACATTTCTACTTTTTATAAAGAGAAATTTGGAGTCATAAATTTTTTTTGGAATCCAGAGTTCTCTTAAAATTATTTTCCTAATAAAAGCACTGAGACACTTGTGAACATCTAGGTGATGACTAGAGTCATCCATTAAGACTTCCTGACTGTATTTGAGCCTGAGTCTGCTAAGCAATTTTTTCGTTTAACTACTGTATCTCTTTTTCAGATTGTTTATTTTTTCTAAATTTAAGTTATGACTTATGAACTGTGCTAGAAGTATTTTTCATTGTTTGCACCTGGTACTCATTTGTTTCTCAGGGGCATTTAATTACTATGTACATGTATTTCCATATTAAAATGAACGTTGAGACTAGACTAGACTAGAATAGAATAGAAATAGAATAGAAACAATAGAATAGTTGGAAAGGACCAACAATAATCAATACTCAACTGCCTGAGCACTTCAGGGCTGACCAAAATTTAGGTCATATCATTAAGCACGCTGTACAAATGCCTTTTAGTATTAGGCCATATGACTCTTTATACATCTTTAGACAGTAAAAGTCTATATAAGCCCTCACAAGAAAATGTTCTAAAATATCTCTCATGATGTATGCATATACACAAATAAAAGTTCTAAAGCCTTAATAAGTAAAGTATGTAGTTGATATAAACCATAAAACAATTCAATAGTTAAAGCATTACTTAAAGCATTACTAAACATTGAATTCCCCATATGAAACAAAAGTAGTAGAAAACAAAAAATGTCAGATTATTCTCTATTATTTTGAATCACGAGTCACTTGAGTCATGATGAAGCCAACAATTCTTAAATATTTAAACCAGGGAAAAAAAAACAACAAAAAAAACCCCACTTGGAAATATCAAGTTTCTATCATGTATCGATCATGTTTCTATCATGTTTAATTCTTTTCATATTTTCACATCTGAAAAATACAGATCATACCAGAAGCTGTGTTTGTAGTATCAAAAAGAATTTTTACTAAAATCTCAGCATTTGAGGTTCCTAGGTTTAACTGAATGAAAGGGGTTAGGGATCTCCTTTTATTCCCGCCTTTTTTCTGAATTGAGGAGATAAACTTTACTGAATTTAACCATTTGGTTTCATTAGAACTAAGGACCCAAAAGGTGCTGGTTTTCACTACCAGCTATCCTATCTAAATATATTTTTCATTAGCCTGTCAAGGTGTATCTTGAAAGTAAGCTTCTCATGCTTCATCTACTCCCTCCTTCTACAAGGTTTCATTGTTCTAAGAACAACTCTTCTTGCTCATCTCCCTAATAAAAATACTTATGTATTATATACTAACTGTCTTTATTTAAGTTCTCTACACATTGACATTCACATCAAAATTTATTCTTTCATCCTGTCTTAAATTTTATTTTGTAAAATGGGATGATCAGGAAAAGGTAACACCATTATAGTACCTTTATTTATCTGATTCAGTCTGAATTCTTGTTGATGAAGAAATCATAATCATGTAGAGTATTACTTAAGAGATTTCACTACTGCCTTATAAAATAATATTTGTACTTCCCTACCTTTAAGGAAAGTTCTTTTTTCCAGCTAATAAGCTTAGAAAATATATTAATCAGTCAGCCTTTGACACAATTTAAATTATTGTTGAGGTCCAGGTAGTATATATAGTACAGTAATTTACACCTAACAGTTGTATTTTGGGTATATATAAATTTCTAGTTCTTTCTATACATCTCATTCATGCATAAACTTCAAAAAATGTTTACAAAACGAAATAGCATTTTTATCATCTACTCACTTTAAAACACCTTATTCATAGAACAATCCCATGGAAGGCCGACAATTCTACTCTTTTCATGCAGTTATGATTTTGCATCTATACCAATGTATTATAAAACTGCACAATTTGGATGCAGTTTACTAGCAATATTCTCAAAAAAGCCAACAGTTAAGTCTATATGTACAATAAATTTTTACAATTTTATATATTCACACATACATATAATGTTTTAGTAATTATATTTAGTAGATTAAATTTTGCCTTATCAATTATGAATTAATTTGCATAATTTGGGAGTGTAATTCTTAAATTACAATCTAGAGCCCAGAAAAAAAAATGCATTTTCAAAGTAAAAATTAATTTTCAATAGCTATTAAATAGAGAAATAATTTAAAAAGAAATTAAAATTAAATTCTTAAGTAGGTGCTATATAATTCCATAGTTATTTATTATGCAGAGTTCTTAAACTTCTATGCATAATATGTTGTCAAGGAAAGGATAAAATACTTCAATAATAACCTGCAGGGAACTCTATAGAAATACCTTTGGAACAACCCCCATGATAAAAATTCCCTCAAGTCAATTAACAACTATCTCACATTCACAAAAATTCCTTCTGAATATGTCTGTGTCTTTTTAGTGGACAATATTTCACTGAAGAAAATTATGGGTTGTTTATTGAAGGTCATTTAATATGTTTTAATGGCTGTTATCAGATATTGGTTTGCTGAGTAAAAGTGGAAAATTTTTACTCAGTGTAGGAATATCCCTTTAATAGCATGCACATATATACTGTTCCAGGAATTCCATGTTCAAGACTTTCAATGTTGCATGAGGGAATAAAATCCTCACAGAACTAGATGTGGCCTTTCTTCTCTACTAAGATATAGAAAAGTCTGATTTCACTTGTATGTGGGTTGTCATACGTTTTGGTACCTATGGTACCATTTTAATATATGAAAAATTAGCACCAAAACATGATTTTAGCAGTGTCTTGGTGTCTAAATTATTCTCCTTTTTTTTAATATAATCTAATATTTAGCACTTTATTTTAATAAAGTACTTTAGAAGGACATGCTGCACTTATACTTCGTATTAGAGAATAGGTCAGAGAAGAAAGGACCACTGAGAAAACAGTGGAGAGGACACTGCAGTGTAATGATTCCAAAGAAGAAATGGGGAAAAAACTATATGTGTATCACAATTATTGCCATATTTAACTGCCAACGTGGTGTATTCTTACATTTTAAAATTAGAAGATATTAATACAGATCCTCATATGCTCCCTCATAACTGAAAATAAGCCTATCTCTTTTAACTTGACCAAAGACATTCTGAGGCGAGTGCACAGCCACACAACAGTACAAACCAAACTGTTGATTAATTTATATCACTCAATAACCACAAATTACTTCAGTAACCAGATCCTCACTGATATTAATACAAATTAAACATAAAAATCTATTTAATAATTTCTATTTTATATGGAAAACAAAGACAGTAATTGTTTTTCATTTCTTCTATTTAAGTATATATTTTAAAATTCTGGGCAACTGCAGCTTTCCTGTTTCAAAAGGTGTTAGTAAATGAAGCTACAATAACTTATATTAGGTGACTATCCAGTAAGATAACAGATGCAAAATAAAACAGTCTTTACAAAGTATCAATCGTATAATGAGACCTCTACAAATGACTTGGGCTATAAAGGGTGCTCCTCATCAAAATATTTGTAATTATAAATTTTTCATGTACAATTGATTAACATGAAGCACATAATAAAAATTCAAAATGTAAAATAAGTGGTATTCAATGACATTAGCCTGCAAAATTAAGCTGATCCTTTTCTGAAATCGTGTATGTTTAAAAACACACCACATGCAACCTTTTTTCTGAATATCTGATGGTTAAATTAAGACATTCCAGCATTACTTTTTGTCAGCTTCATGTTTCAGATATAGACATTTACTTTTTAACACAGCAAACAATGCTAGTTTTATACTTCAAATGTTGTTCATTATTAATATTTTAGCATGCAGATTAGATAATCTCAATACAGAAATATATAAGATCTTTAGCTTTAACACTTTAATATTTGTTGAATTTCCTAGTGTTCTAAATGTTGCTTTGATCTTTGATTTTGTGTTTGATATAATGAATATGTACAGATGCTTAAAAACCAAAATTTTACTGAAGATTTAAACAGACGGGAGATGAATTCAACTGCATCACCTACAAGTTTAGAACAGCAGCTATTTATAAAGTACATTTTTAATGCTATGGTTAATTATATCTAATCACATATGCAGAATAGATTAATATTCTAATCTCAATTCTCTAAATTTTCATCAGATGTCTTACACTAGGCTTTATTGTAAAATATAATTATGCAAGCTATAAAAGAAAAGCATCAAAAGAAAATTCCTTACATGTACATTTTGTCTTTCTATAAATCAAATCAATTTAAATAACCAAGGCAATATTATTACTAATTTCATTTTTCCATCTGACTGCCCTACTAGAACTCAAATTTAGACATTTTAATCCCTTTCCCATTTGGTTTAATTACATTTCCTAAATGGATACCTGAACTTTCATTTTTAATTGATACAATATATTTTTTCATAACTACATGGGCACAAGTAAAATAATATCCAATACCTCTATGAGTAACAACTGCAAGTTCTTTAGTTCTTTCTATCTGTTCAGCATTTCTTGGTCGTCTTCTTGTGCTTTGTAATTTTGCTTGATGAAGAGAGAGTGTTTCCTTGTAAGTGGCTGACTCCAGAACTGATTTTCTTATATTCATAGCTTGTACTCGTTGTTCTTCAGCAGATTGTCTACAGGTGGTCACTGCACTGGAGACAGCAACATCAGCAGATGTGCTAGCAACAGTATTGGCACCAGTAGTGGCTGCAATATGCTCCTCTAACTCACCAGTGGAGGCAGTTTTGATGAAAGTAGAAGAACCTGTGGGACACACAGTAGTACTGGATGCTAACTTTTTCTTTTGAATTGAGTTTTCTTGATCAATCTAAAAGATTCAATTTCCCTCTGTTTAACATAGTAAAGACAACTGACATGAAAAAGAGGAAAGTCAATAGGCTTTATTTAAAAATTGAAGCAACGAGAACATTGTTAAATGCTAGTGAACATTTTGTAATAATAGTGATAATACATGTTAAGTTTTAAATGCTCTCAAAACTTAAAACTTTTTTACTAGTCACAATGACGACACATCATTTCCACCCCTGCACATTCAGTCCTGAAATCATCATGGCTAGAGCAAAATATCCAACTATAACATTAATAGGGCCCCCACACTTAAAAAAGTGGTAACCATCCTATCAAGGAGTGAAATGGCAGCATTATATACTAACCTGAGTAGCAGAAAAAGCTGCCATACTCCAGCTGCTAATAAGGCTGCCAGATATGTTCATTCTTTTCATCAAAACTTGACAGGGCTCTAAAAGCCCATTTAGACTTGACACAAGGCCAAGATGAATAGATGAATAGTAAAAGGCACACATTTAAACAAAACTTGTCAGCATCATTATTTATACTTATGGTTGCAAAAAGGTTTCATATGGAATTCTCTTTTTGCTCTCTGATTTCTGTAATAGACCAGATTATTTTACTAAAAAGCCTCTCACACACAATATTTGATAAGCTAAAAAGTTGCGCATCCCCTGCTTGCGAAAACATTGTTAGCACTTTTGATTTCTCTAGTATTTAAAATATATAGCATTTTTTTCAATATTTTATTAACATTTTCATCTTTCCCCATCCCCCATATTTGGTCACAAAGGTTTGGAAGACAAGTCTCTCACCTGTGAGCATTTAGAACATCTTAACACAGTAGAAACTCCATCTTGACTGGAACAAATAAATGACTGGGCAATGAATGTCAAAATTCACCATTTAAAAAAATAGCATAAACAATGCTGAGGTAGCATGAACTGTACTATATTTTGCTAGTCTCCTTAAAACATGGCTTTTTCATTCCATCATAACGATAAGGGGTTCTTAAAAAGTCATTCAAACAATAATATTCCACATTTCTCTTTTTGGGTCTGAGTTCTCATCATTGAGACTTGTCTTTTAAATGTAGTGAGTGATGTCAGTATGGAAAGCAACCAGAGTTTTCACACTTTTATAAAAATCTGTCCACTAGAAAATGGAAATAAAACTCTCAGAGGAACTAAGCATTATATAGTATATTTAAGGCACAAGGTGTATCAGATCTCTTGACAGAATTCTCAAATATTCTGTATAAAATAATGGAAGAGATCCTCATATCAAAAATACTCAGTCTTGCTAATAGAGTCTCTTTTGTTTACTGCAGAAATTTTATGCTAAAATTGTTTATCATACTATTAAAATACTAAGATAAGAGTATATGTTAGCCTTATAAAGACAACAAATAAAGCTAATGTAGGTATTTTTTGCTATCTGACATTTAATGTCTTAACATCTGTTGTGCAGTACATCATTTCTAAATCGTAGTGGTGGTTTTCCCTGCAAAACTAAAACACCTTAGAAGCACCATGTAAGAGTCCAGGCTTATGTGTCAGAGACCAAACCAAAGACTACTTGCTGTCCTATGATGGCAATGGCATAAGTAACTAAAATAGATCTCAACATGTTTATTCTTTATTTCATAATAAAAGAAGAAAATTGTCACAATATTCATATATCAAAAGTCTAGACTACTTCCAATTCAGTATACAATTTTGATAGATTGGTATCAAGTTTAAACACAGAAAATACAAATGCATGGCCAAGAGATATTTTGAAACAGAAAGATGTTGTTTAAAACAAAGAAAACTTAATGTATGTTACATAACCACTGCTATTAAAATAAAATCTATGTGAACATATCTTTAACATGCATGCAAATGTATAAGAACAGGCATTCACCTGCTTCCAATATCAAGGTCAAAGCAAAATTATATTCAAAATCTCCATCAAATGGCATGGTCTATCCATTTTATTTAAATAGGCACAGCACTTTAAATGAGAACAACTTAAAAGAAACTTCATCTCAAAAGAAAAAAAGAAAGAAAAATTAAACTTACTTAAAGCTACAAGGCTTATACACTGAAAAGCACTGCTTTGATACAGAGGCAATTTTCAAACAGAGCATCTAAGTTTTTAGTCTTTCACATCCATTTACACTGAAGAACTCATGCAGAAAATCAGTAAAGTTAAACAATATGGCTTGATTGACATGGAGGATTTTGAAAGAAAATTAACGTTATGTATAAACAATCTTGTATCGGCTACTTCACAGAATAGATCCATCAATTTTTCTATAAATATTATTTTTTATCTGCAAAACTATGAATTTTGGTGTCTTTATCGTATGAAAACAGTCTTAGACCAATTGAAACACCTTTGTTGCATGGGCATTTTAACATACACTCCACTTCAGTCTTCTGCAACCACATCTGACATTTCAATTAGTCAAATAGATAATTTTAAAAAATATATTTTTCCATGTGATAAAGAAATACTCCTATATTATTTTACTTTAATACTCTAGTTTAAAAAAAAAAAAGGAAAAAAAAGGAAAGAAAAACTTTTCATGATAAATGGCACAAAAAGGAAGAAAAGAAGACTGATTTCTGCTTTTTGAGAAAAGCTTAAACCAAAAAATTTTGCAGTCAACTTAAGTCAACTCAGAGTCAGAGCATCACTTTAAATTCACAATCAGCCACTGAGAAGATGTGAACCTTGAGGAACTGCCAGGATGAATCATATGAGGCAACAGTAAGGACATGGGGTTAAGAAAGTATAATTGCTGCTTAGGGCATGGGTTCACAAAGAAAGAGAACCTGACCAACCCACACTAAAACAGTCTCAGACTGTTTTACTAGACTGGACCAGCATTTCTCTAAGTGAGTCTCTGTGCAAGAAGAACAGATGAAAGTCAGTAAAACTGAGGACCTTTCTGTGTCAAATTAGCCTGCTTACACAAGGAAAGATTTGAAGCAATATTTGCACTTAAAAACTTGTAGCTGTGTAGAAGTGAAAAAAGATCAAGCTGATGATCTACAGAGAAATTCATTTCAGAAAACTAGTCTTAACAAGACACCACTCAAATGTGTTGCAACTGTTAAAACTCAGGATAATGCAAACATATGGGAGACCCATAAGCCTTTCTATTTATATAGGAGTGGAAGTTGTTCTTGATTCCAGGATCATTTTTAGTAAAGAAAAGAGGCAAGAGCCTTTGACATTTGCCTGAAACAAAGCTCCAAAAATAGATTATGAATCTGTGCTAGATGCACACACTTTGCATATGCAATATGCTACAAATATACACAGGATTCCTGTTGTAAACATGATACCAAAGGAAATTTACCCCAGATAAACTCAGAGTGGAAGGTCAATTAACAATTAATCTAATGAGCTAGATTAACTTTTAATGAGTAATTCCTGAGGGAATAATCCAGGGAGATAATAAATACCTTTGCCCACTCTGAGAAGCATTCTCCAGAAACAAAAATAAAGCAGAAAATGGTATCTAACAGAGTGAAAACGCTTGTTGAAAATTATCTTTTTTTTTTTCCTTTTAGAGGACTCTGACTTTGGAAAGCTTTCCTGTAAGTTGTCCCCTCTTCTCCAGGTTGGAAAAGCTCAGGTTGCTCGGCCTTCCCTGACAGGATAAGTTCTCCAGCCCCCAACCATCTTGGTGACGCTCCACGGAACTTGTTCAGTGAAAAATTCATCTTTCCTGTCATGAAGCCCAAATCTTGAGGTACTATTCCAGCTATGGTCACAGAAGTGTTGAGAAAAGGACAAAAAACCTTTCCCTTTTAATCTACTGACCACATTCTTATTAATATAACTCAGGATGCTGTTGTCCTTCTTTCTTCCCAGGGCACACTGCTATCATGCTCAGCTTGCTGTCTGCCACAACACACAGGGTCTATTCAGCAGAGCTGTTTGCTAATCAGACACTCCTGTTGCCAGGGATTCTTTTTACCCAGCTACAGGACTTGACACTGATCTTTGTTGAGTTCCATAGGATTCCTGTTGGCTCATTCCTCCAGCTTGTCTGCATCCCTAGGGCAACCCTGTTCTTGGCTGTACTGACTATTAGTCCTTGACTATAATGACATTTTGGTGTCATCTGCAAATCAAGTGAGACTGTTCTCTGTCTTTGATTGAGGCTCCTTGATAAACATGTTGAAAAGAACTTGCACCAGAACAGACACTTGTAGTGCTCCACTTGTTACTGGACTCTAGGTAGAAAATCTGGCCCATTTATGACTATTTTCTAAATTTAATCCTTTTAACTTCAGTGGTCGAACAACAGTTAAATACATGCAAATTGTTCATAAGACCAAATGGGATCTAAGGCAACTGTCCAACAGCTATTCTAATCATTAGAATTCATTTTGCTGATAGATTCCTAAACCCATGTTGAGTTCAAAATGTGAAAGCAAATCAGAATAGTCACTATCTTATTTATTCAGGATGAATAAAGAGACAGGACTTTATTAGTTCTAGTGACACATATGATCCAGCACAGACTTCCCAAATAAGGCCAAAGGTCCTTAACACAGATGGCCCTAAATGGGACCTAGACAACAGGAAGGTGTTAATGAGGTAACTGACATGAAGCCGGCCTAGGACTTTCCCTGTGTATCTTATTAGGAAGAGGCAAGCCTATCATTTTGCAATGGGTAATTGAGAAGGAAGTGTAAACAGTCTTAGGCAAAAACAAACAAACAAACAAACAAACCCATACCTCATTAAAGAAAAAAAGAGTAAGTTACAATTATAAATAGAAATTTTAAAAATATTAACAACTATATTCCATCTTCATTCTTCTTTCAGATGTTCAAGGACTTTTGGTCAAGACTTTTTTAGCTTCCTTACTTAAAACCTTCCTATACTTAACTAATTTTGGAGTGACCCATGTATCCTGTTAAGAAGATGCTTTTTTCCCCTATCTTAATTAACTGTTCTCTTTGATGTTCTCTGTCATTAAGTACCTTATGCTTGCAAAAAATTTCCAGTAAATTTAGAAACCTAATTAGAAGAATATATTCTGGATCTGTTAAAGGAATTTTCAAATTTGTGTAGATATTGCAGCTTATTTGACTCTTTCAACATATGTCATTCCAGACATATTATTATAAAAAGTCACTTCTTTTATTCTTCATAAATTTCTAGTATCTTTACCTGTTCTTAGGATCAAATTGTAATAGAAAATAAAGGAAACAGTTACATAAACATAGATTTTAGAACATTAAAAAAGTATTAATGACTGCCATAAAATCTTCTTCTGAGAAAATCTATTTTCAGCTCCCAGCTATTTAGAAAAGAAATAAAACTGTGTCTTTTAAGAAATACGATAAAACTGTGGTTGTAAAGAAATACATGACTGAAAAAGACAGGGTTCAAAACAAATTTTTAGACTTTAGTTCAAACAGGCAGTGATCCCTGGCCTTAATCAAATAGCAAAAGCTCCAAGAGCTATGTAGCCAGAAGTTTAAAAAAGTCCTTTGATTCCTTTTGTTTTCATGTTGTTCACATTTGTGACTTCACTCAGAATTTCATTTTTATTTCCTTTTGGTACCAGAATTCACCTTTTTTGCATTGCTACATCCTCTTAGAATTATTTTAAAGTTTGCCTTTTTCCGCTTGTTTTTCAACCTCCTTATTGTTATCTCTCTTCTATTTTTCCCTATTTTTAATGTAAAGTTGTAAATTTAACCAACTGCTACAGTAAGACATATACCAAAACAGTCTGGAACTGACAATTAAGCATCAACCAGAAATTTTCAGTGATGCAGGAGATATGCCATCTTCAGTATACACAAATGCATGTCTTGATGATCTTCCATATGCCTCTCACAGTGAAATGAAGATCACTTTACATTTTTTAAGTAGATACTGAAAATACGGTAAATTTACGCATCTTAATGTTACCAAACCGATTACATTTGGAAATCTGAAAATTCAGTCAAAACACCAAACAAAATGCTATATTTGATAATTCAGACTATCAAATCATTAAAATATCAATTAGGATAACAATAAGTTGTGTTCCCTTTGGCTATAACAGGATTCTCTGGCTAACATATTACTGTACTATATTAGTGGAGTACAACCCAACTGTACTGTACTATATTAGTGGATTACAACCCAACTAACTTTTGGTCTGAAGTTTTGTATACCAAACATCCACTATTTTTTCATGTACCCTACACCACTGAGGTACTCTCCAATGACATTCAGGACTCTAGAGATTGAGTGGCCAGCCTTCCCAGGGCATCTCCCCATCTATGCCTATGGGTCCAGGGTCCCAAGGCTGAAGCCATGAGTCCCTGCCCCAGTGTTGCCAAAGAAGTTCCTGTCCCCCTCTTCCCCTATTCCTGCTCTACCTAGCCATGGGGCTAATGTCCCTGCCTGGACTTGACCTGTCCTCTTTTTTATGGAGATGTCCAATGCCAAAGGTTTGGTCAGCCCCCAGTGTGCCCTGCTCTACTCTCTGGTTGGGGACAGGGACACTGTCTGAAAAGCCCTGCACTGCCAGCCTCAACCCTGATCCCTGAGCTCTCCAGCCTTCAGGGAGCTGTTGGCCCGTGCTTGTCTCTTATTCACTGTGAAAAATACAATGCCTGTGAACAAAGCAATACAATAAATTTAACAAGTGTTATTTTTCCCTTATTTATCACTCAGAATAAATAAACTCAAACTCTAAGCAGAATAAATCTTAATTATAAAGGAAAGAAAAGTTGAATGGTTTATAAATGAAACAGTACCATCTTTAATGTTTTGCTTTTATCTAAAAGGTCAGGGCAAACTAAAAAATAATACTTTTAAAGAAAGGTCAGGTCCTAAGTGAGATGAAAACAATTCTCTGGCAAGAAAAAAGGTTTCTTCAGTATAAAAACTGATTCAAAATTCACTTAGAGTTTACAGAGATAAAGCTATTCCTGCAGAACATTGTGTGCTGTCATCATCAAGTGGGCAGTAAGTGAACTTTTAAGCTATAAAGTGGCATCCAGTGCAAAACAAGAACTTTGCCTGAGGAAAATCATCCCTATGAGAGGACTCCAGCAATCCATTAGACAACAATTTCAAGATGTCCTAAGGTAAATGCTTACACACTAAAATTTCAAAATCATTTTAAGAAGAATTACATATGCAATGCCATAGTGAGCATTTTGGGCAATTTTGTACCGCAATACAATGATAAAAATGATACTGTTCTTGTTCAACAGCCAAAATTGTTTCTAATATCCATAAAAAATCGGTTACTGCAAGTATCTTTCCTCACTTTTATGTTGCACAGAGAAATGCTCACAAAGAAAACTTTTACAGGAAAAAATATATTGGCACATCTAAAAACATGGTAATTTGACCGTATCTTACATAACACCTTAGCAGGTAAACTCAGGAAATGCATGTTAGATGAATGGGCAGTGAGATGGATTAAGAACAGACTGAATGGCAGAGCTCAGAGGGTTGTGATCAGAGAAGAACCCAGTTGGAGGCCTGTACTCAGTGATGATTCCCAGGAGTCAATACTGGGTCCAATCTTACTCAACTTTTCAATGAACTGGATGAAGGGATTGAATGTACCCTCAACAATTTTGCTGATGATAGGCTACACCTGAAGGCTGTACTACCATTCAACAGGAAGAGTGTGATCAGCAGATCGAGAGAGGTGATCCTACCCCTCTACTTGTCCCTAGTTCAGCTACAGCTGAAGTGTTGCATCCAGTTCTGGGCTCCTCAGAACAAGAAAGACAAGGAGCTACTGAAGAGGGTGCAGTGGAGGGCAAAAAAAGATGATGAGTGGTCTGGAGCATTTATCTTATAAGGAGACACTGCAGGAGCTGCAACTGTTTAGTTTAGAGGAGACTGTGAGGGAATCTCATCAATACATATAAACACCTCAAAGGTGGATGCCAAGAAGATGGTGCCAGACTCTTTTTGGTGGCGCCTAGTGACAGCACAAGGGCCAATGGCCATAAATTAAACTCAAAAAGTTTCACATCAACATGAGGAAGAACTTTACGTTGAGAGTGGAAGAGCACTGGGACAGGCTGCCCAAGGAGGTTGTGGAGTCTCCCTCTCTGGAGACATACAAAACCCACCTGGACGTGTGTAACCTGCTCTAAGTGACTGTGCTTTAGCAGAAGGGTTGGACTGGATGATCTCCAGAGGTCCCTTCCAACCCGAACAATTATGTGATTCTATGATTTTTCAGAAATGGTAGCAGGTTTTGGATACTTCTTACACTTCTTGACTGATTAAACATAAAAATGTCAAATTTTGAGACAGCTGGTTGCTCACCATATCTGAACATTTCAGACTTCAGCAGCAGAATGGTTGAAGTTGAAAGGGCACTTTCAGAACTGTCAGCAGTTTTACAGTCATTGCTTGATATTTACTTTACCTAAATTAAATGGTATAACCATTACTACAGAGACAAGAGTTTCTGAAAGATTCCACACAGTTCCAAAGCAACTTCTTTCACATGGAAGAAAAAGTTGGTGGATAGCAGTGGATGAGAGTTTTCAACAGTAACTTTGTTCCCCCGGAAAATAATAAATAGAAAAACCCCAAAACAAATAAGCAACAACAACAAAAAAATCACATTAATTCTAGAAAGACTATAAGTTGAGTACTAAAAGAGACATTTTGCCTCTGTACAAAGACCATGGGATACTTAAATATTAGTTTTCACCCTATTCAAGAACCATCTGGACACAATCCTCTGCTATGTGCTCTAGGAGGATCCTGCTTGGGCAGGGAATTGGGCCAGATGACTCCATCGTGGTCCCTTTCAACATTACAAGGCCAAGCTGGATGGGGCTCGGTGCAACCTGGTCAAGTGAAAGGTGTCCCTACCCAAGTCAGGGGTTTGGAACAAGATGAGCTTTAAGGTCCCTCCAAACCTAAACCATTCTGTGATCCCATGATTCCATGATATCCATTCTATGACTTTTTCAATTTCTTTAAGGTTGGTTAATATTCATAATTTCCCCCTAGAGTCATTGGGAATTTGAATGATTCTTGGATTAACTAGTACTGATTGTTTGCTCTAAGTGTCAAAAAGAGTGTTCTCAAATGGCATCAACAAACAGAATATTAATTGAATACAACTGAAATTTCTTTCAAAACTATATTTTTATCACTAATTTGTTTAAATTATGGGTTTGAGAACTTTCTAGGGAAAAATATTATTTAAACATGTAAGCCTTATATATCTTTCATGAAAAGCCAAACTATGCAACAAAATGGTATATACAAATGAAGAATCCTTTCTTCTTACATCTTCAATTAAAAAGCTGTGTAGAATATCTGCCTGTTACACTAATACACTAGACATATATATTAGAAATTAAAAGGTATGGCTTTTAATCCCAAGTTTACTATTAACTGAGAAGAGAAGGAAAAGTAGCCTCAGGTGAAAAAAAATAGAAAAAGCAGCAGCTTGTTTTACTTTCACAAAGTCAATAGACCTCTTCCCTTTTGAATTTGAGTCAGCCTGATTTAATTTGAATATATGTCTTTCAAGTCAAGGATGATTTTCATAGCGTACCAAGGCAGTACTATAAACTAATCCAGCATTACCTAAGCAATTCTGTTGTGAAAAATGGAATGGTACATGTTGCCTATCCAGCTGCCCTGGATTAGGGCTCAAAAAACCTAGTGCCCTATTCCACTCGTAACTTTCTGGTAATTTGTGTAAGTCACTGTGAAACATGTGCCTCAATTCTGACATCCAAAAGAGATCTAATAAATATTTCAAATATCCCCATGATTCATAACTTTATTGTCTGTGTATCTCCCCTCTTCCCACAGATATATTCATTTTCCAAGCTGCAGGGTCCTACATAGATGCATCACTTTTCCATCAGAAACTTACTCATATGTTTGATATCTTCACTTTCTCTGAATTTGATTCACTTTTGCTATATTCTTTGGAAATACAGAGAGGCCAGAGCAACAACTGGAGTCAAGGTGAATGTTGATCTATACAGCAGCATGTTTTCTGTTCTGTCCTCTACTCTTTCCCTAGTATTTCAGTCAAAAAGCACTAAGGTGTGTTTTTTAAGCATTCTAAGTATGGACCTAAGTATGGTATGACATACCATACATTAAGTATGGAATGACATATCATACACTAAGTACAGAGTGCTCTTAGTATACTGACTGAAGTAGAGCATAAGAGCTTGATGGCATTACTGACAATAGTAATGATCAACAGATGTCATAATTTTATTTCCAAACTTTTTGCCTCAGTCTTCACTGGCAAATCCTCTTCCCCCACCTCCCAAGTGGATGGGCTTCTAGACAGGTACTGGAAGACCAAAGTCCTTTACACTGTCAGAGAAATTCAGATTCATGACCACCTGAACATATATAAGTCTGTGATGAGCTGCGCCCCATAGTCCTGAGGGAATTTGCTGATATAGTTGCCAAACCACTGTCCATGGTACTTGAAAAGTCATGGCAGCCAGGCAAAGTCCCAGGTGACTGGAAAAGGGAAAACATTTAACCTGGGTTTAAAAAGGGTAGAAAGGAGCATCCTGGGAACAATCAATTTGTCAGCATCACCTCTGTGCCTGGGAAAACTATGGAACAGAATACTCCTAGAAGTTGTTCTGAGGCACATAGAGGACAGGGAGGTGATTCAGAACAGTAATGCAGCTTCACCAAGGGCAAGTTCTCTCTAATCAACCTAGCAGCCTTCTATGATAGACCAACTACATCAATTAGCAAAGGACCATATATGTCATTTGTCTGGACTCCTGCAAAGCCTTAGACGTGGTCCCCCACCACATCTTCTGTCTAAAGTGAAAATAAGTGGATTCTGTAGGTGAATGATGATGAATTGTTTGGACAGTTGTGTCCAGAGGGTAATGTTCTGGACAGTTTAGTGTTCTGAGAGATATGATGGAAAAGTGTTTTCCCTTGGGGGTTCATATTGGGATCAGTATTATTTAGTGTCTTCATCAATTATATTAACTGAGGCATTGAGTGCACCCTCAGCCAGTTTGAAGACTACAAGAAGCCAAGTGCTGTGGCTGACATGTCAGAGGGATGGGATGCTGTTCATAGAGACCTGGACAAGCCTGAGAAATGGCTTATGAGAACCTCATTAAACTGAACAAGGTGCTGTACCTGGCTCAGGGCAACCCTTGGGATCAATACAGCCTGGAAGATGAATGGATTGAGAGCAGCCCTGCCAAGGACCTGGGGTGATGGTGGAAGAGAGGCTGGACACGACCCAGCAATGTGCACTTGCATCCCTGAAGGCCAATTGTATCCAGGGATACATCAAAAGCAGCATGGGCAGAAGGGCTAGGGAAGGGATTTTGCCTCTCTACTCTGACCTTGTGAGATCCCATCTGAAGTGCTGCATCCAGATCTGGGGGCCTCAGCACAGGAAGATCACAGACCTGTTACAGAAGGTGCAGAGGAAGGCTGTGAAGATGATTAGATAGATGGAAAACCTCTCCAATGAAGAAAAGCTGAGAGAATTCAGCTTGTTCAGCCTGGAAAAGAGATTTGTCCTGGCTGACTGTTTAACTAGCACAGACTAGATTCCAACAAGGGTATGTATCATACAAGAATTCCTAACTATTGAACAGAATCCCTTCAGGTTCAATCTCCTTATTACTACCCATCTCATCACCTAAATCTTTCTTTCACAATCCCTCACTCTCCACTCTAGCCACTTTACTTGGCTCTCTGTCTTTCTTGTATATATTCAGAAAATTTCATTTTCTGAAAAGATATTAACAATATTCATATTGATCCAGGATCCAGACCAAAAATAACATACATCTTGGCATCTATTAAAAAAAGTATGTTAAAAGTAACATAAGTACATTAGAAAGAAACTCACAATACATCAAACATCAATGCTAGAAACACTTTACTATTCACACTGCTATCCTGCTTGTTCTGACATTTTTTGATAGACTTGGAAGGGTTGACCACCATGGTTCTCAGGGGACATTTACTATTTTCTTGTAAATATGAATGGTACTGAAATTTCACATGATGAAAATCTAAGAAATTCCATAACTGAGAATCACTTTGGTTAGTGATTTTGCACATTAACAAATTCCATAGAATAATATTCACTAGTAGGCAAGGTTTATTGCCTCAGTTGCATTTAAGTGAAAACATTTGCTGAACAGAGACGTATGTTTAATAATTTCCTGGTGCTTGTGAATGGGAAAAAAAATCTCTCAGCTTACTCATACTGTTACTGATACAGCACACAAATAACGCAGCCAATGCTTTAAAGTATAAAGAAATCCATTGACTGGAACTGAAGTGGAGAAAGTGTAACTGGGAATTAAAAAGGTAGTTCAGGAAGTTTCATTTCTTACTTGAAATAGCATTCATTAAAAAATTAGGTTTTCATTAAATAGACTTGACTCCTTATTTACTGGGGGATACTTTGCAAAAGGTACTTTCACTTCTCAAATTTGACAATCTTAGATCTAATTCTGAAGAGTAATAACAAATGTCCTCAACCTTCTCTATAGTGGGAATGAGTAAAAACTGTGGCATCTCATTTAACACTAAGAAATAACTTCTGGCATAACATCTTTCATGGGTCACTTCCATATTCATATTCCAAAGTAGAATTTTTGATTTAGTTTTTCCATTGGAAATATAATAACTTTCCCATCTTTAGGCAGGAGGTTTTCCAGTATTTTATTCAGTCTTTATGCATATGGCGTGATTAATTTTTACAATAATAGACCAGGGAGAAATATTTAAAGAACACAACAGCTATATTTCACATATTTTATGTCTCAACATAAACCTAGCCAGTTCATTAATTTAAAAGTAAAATTAAAACTACGTAATTACTTCATCTTTATAACCTCAAGGACATGAGGATATGCTTTCTGTCACAAATGCAAACCATCTCAGTAATTAAATAACAATCATACCCAGTTTAGGCTACAGAGAAGAAAGAGAGACAGAAATGAAAGATATTTCTGCATAAAAGTTTGTCATTTAATTAGAAACTACATGAGAAGATTTGAGTGTAAGGGTAAACAAAAACCCCTGTATTCAGTTAGTTCATTATCTATTTCTCTTCGTCTGCCTGTTGTTTTCTTATCAAAATTTTCTTCTCTTATGTGTGTGTCCCCTAATGGTAGAAAATCACCCCTCCAAAATGTTGTTAGAAATAAAAAAAATTGAAAATACTGAGTGAGGGAAGAAGAAGAAAATTAAATGGAAGTAAATCTTCCAGCAGAAATAAATCCAATGCATTTGATGTCAATGGCACTATTAATTTTAGCATTTAAAATATACATTCAAAAATTAGACCATATTAGCTTTGTTTTCTTTAATGTACAGTAAACTTTATAATAGTCAAAACTATTAATAAACTAACTTGAATGGCCTATTTCACTCAATTATTAATAATAATTATTAATACATAATTTTCACAGCTGAAAATTATAAATAATTTAATAAAAAAGCCCAAGCATATTATGAGAACATTTGGATGTCAAAATTTTCCCAAGTGGAAACAAAATGTTCCAACATTTAATCTCACCACTAAATATTCTGAATGTAAACAAGTGTTTTAGTCTAGGTTTTTGTTTCAGTTTTTATCAGCCTGACATGAGCAGATCATCAGTGCAATAAATTATGCTGTTTGGTGGCTATGAACCATACAGATGTATAGGTTAATGTAGTAATGTTTTGACCTAATCAAAATGAAGTATTCTGAAGGTTTTATACACTCTATAGTTTATGTACTATTAGTAGAAGTTTTCAACTGCCATAGAAAATTTATTTTTCTAGTTAATTTTCCTTGAATTTTAGTGGATTTCTTTAGATGAATTATTTTACTGGATGTATTAAATATGTATATACATATATATAGGCATATATATACAGATATGCAGTAATATAGGTAAAAATATAAATATAAATATTATATACATTTTATGTATTTAAAATATTTTATCATATATTGATAAAGGTATATATATGTATATATACATATATATGTGTGTGTGTGTGTCTATGTGTATATAGAGGGTATATATATATAAATAGGATCACTAAAACCCGCTGAGGTTTAAATAATTCTTTTCCCCTCCAGAAACCAGGAATCTTGGTATTACCTATGGATTTTATAGTTTCAATATATCATTTTCCTAGTTTTTACTATTTGTTTGAAATCTTATATTTCGTTTCAATTTATAAACTCCTGAGCTTTCAACCAAAATGACCCAAGAAAAGAAAATTCTTTCTAAGCATTACCTAAATTGAAATAAAGAGCAATTCATTACTTTTTTCCTGTCTTTTGCAGAGGAGTTGGAATTACTTACAGTCGCTAGTGCATAAAGTATTATCTTTACTCTTTTTTAAACAAAAAGAGGATTATGAAGAATAGTAAATAAAACAGAAAGATACTAAATTTTTTGAATGCACCTAAAATATCAGAGTTTTTTCTTTATGGTAAATATGAAATTAAGAAGACCTGTCCATTAAATAACTAAAAATGGAAAGGATAAGTCTTTACTGCATCATTTAACGCCTTTTCCAGAAGTAAATTACAATCTATCAAATTACACATTAACACTGACCATGTCTTAATATTTAACCTTAGTTCTATTGACTTTTTAAAATGAAATATGATCTTACTTGAAGTTAAAAAAAAAAAAATTAAAATTAGATCTCCATGGATCCCTACAGAGTATCAAAAGTAACTGCCAATTGTGATGTTATTAAAACCTGTCCTTGAGGGAATTCTAAAAGTAAGTTCTTTAAATTTGGAGATGATCAACAAAATGCAATATTTTTTCTCCTCTACAATGGGACTACAACAAAGTCAATGCCATTCTGTGCACTGTAATTGTGTGGGTGTATAATTGTGAATAAAAGACATCTCAAACGTGCAAAGGTGAAAAATAATCTGTTTAGAAAATATATCTCACTATGAGATGAAGTGGAGCTGAAAGACCCGGGACTATGAAAATCCACTATAAACATTTACTTATATGATGATATATGCAATTTAAACTCTTCTTATGACTGGAGGTAAAAAAAACAAAACAAAAACAAAACAAAAACAAAAAAAAAAAAAAAAAAAAAAAAAAAAAAAAAAAAAAAAACACCACCAAAAAAGACTTCTGAGAAGCTCTGGCAGTTTCAGTCTATGAAGAGAGGATTCCTTTCTCACCCATCCATTGCAAAATCAGGTACCCATCTGTGCTGTTTTGACAAAAGAAGTTCAAGGTCTTAAAAGTCTCACATTCACAATTCTGATAACTAAGAATCTGTCTTGAAAAAAAAAAAAAGTAAATATCTGTCATCTGTCAAAAATATATTATCAATAGAAGCAGCAACCTGGCCTAGGCAGAAGATACAGCCCTTGTCAAAGTAGCAGACTCCTACCAATGTGACTCAAGTGATGCAGTACCTTTCTTTCTCCTAGGGACTCTTAAGCCTTTGAATGTTTTGGTATTAAAAAAAACCATTTCAGTAAGTGATTAATAAATGCAAACTGAGATTAAAAACCTACATCAGTGCGTCTGTAGTTGCAATAGGCACACAAACTATTAGAATAAGTGCAAATCTATTCATTGTAGTCAGTGGAATGCTGTGTTTTAATTAATTCTAAAGCAGACATCTAGGACAGGAAGTAACAGGTTTGTTATGCTGTTTCTTCCTTCCTGTCTTCCAGTTTCTATGCTAGAATGGCATGGTGCCCTGGGTCTTGCTAGGATAGAGTGAATTTTCTTTCTATTTGCTATTATAGTATCCTATTATAGTATTGCTATTATAGTGCCATGTTTTGGATTTAGGATGAGAATAGCACACTGATGTTTTAGTTGGTTTAGCAGTGCTCACCATGAGTCAAGGACTTTTCAGCTTCTCATGCTGCTCAGCCAGCAGGGAGGCTGAGAGTGCACAAGAAGCTGAAAAGGAACACAGCTGGAAGAGCTGACCCCAACTAGCCAAAGGAATACTCCATGCCATTTGACATCATGCTGAACAGGGGATGGGGCAACTTGTCTGGGAGTTGGCAACTGCTGCTCAGGAACTGGAAGGAAATTGCTTGGCAGGTGATGAGATTGCTTTAAGCATCACTAGTCTTGTATATTCTTTTATCATTATTACTACTTTCCCATTCTTTTCTGTAAAATTGGCTTTATCTTAATCCATGAGTTTTATCTTTTTTTTTTACTCTCTTCACTGTTCTGCTGGGACCAAATGTCTGCTCAG
This sequence comes from Zosterops lateralis, assembly GCF_965231275.1. NCBI lineage: Eukaryota > Metazoa > Chordata > Aves > Passeriformes > Zosteropidae > Zosterops > Zosterops lateralis. The sequence goes on from NC_139762.1 coordinate 144,655,797, forward strand.
TGTTTAAGTGTCTGACATGCTAAACACATTACGTGACCTCCTGTAAATTCTGACTTGCCAGCACCAAGATGTTCTTTCTACTCTCAAACACCTCTCCCCAACATCTACCATGTGGTCAGCTGAATCATGCTGCAATCCACACTGGTAGGATTAGCAAGGTATGGGGAAGGCTGAGTTACTCATACATAATTTGTAGCAATTTTCTAACTTCATAACATCAAAATGTTTTGTAACTTCAAACAGATACCTACAGATGTCTAAACAAAAATCTTACCTATGACTCTGTTACAGCTGCCAGTCTTTCAGCAGTAGTATAGTGTACTGTTTGTTGAAATAGCTTTTGAAATAAGAAATGAATGACAAAATCTGATTAAATTGCCTAAATTCGTGAAAAAAGTGATAGATAGTATTCCCCTTCTGGCTACTCTAGCCATGATGTTGTAAGGCAGCTTAGTACTATTGTTCTTTACCTGATTGAAAACTGCTTTACATTCTTTCTGAAAGCAAAATCAAGAAAAAATAAAGGAAGAAAAGCTAACTCCATAAATAATTTATGAATGAAGATACATTTCTATTCATAAACAAAATGACAGAAAGAAAAATAAATGGAACAATAGAAATAATAGAAAATCAAGCAGAGCAAGAAGAAACTTTTCAACATCTTTTTCTTCATATTTCATCCCGCATTCAAGGTCCTCACATTTATCCAACCCCAGCTCCACATAGTTGGCTGTCAAGTATGAAGGAGAGTAACCATTTGTATGCTTTTAAATATGAGCAGGACAACTAAATCTTATTGTGTTCTGAAATGCTCGTGGATATATTTTATTGCTTCATTTGTATTTTCCTATAAGCAAAGATTCTTAATGGATGGCAAATGTGTTTGTGCACTCAATTAACACTTTTGATACTATTTTGCTCAAAGTCGAAGCATGAGTTTGCACGTGGCTTAAACAGAAGCAAACAAACAAGGGAAGGAAACAAAATGAGTTAAGAAATGTATTTCACAAGTAAATGATTAGCAATTGTACGGCTACTGTTGAAACCTTCCAAAGCTTTAAGGAAAGACAAAAGTAGAAAGTGAGAGGAAAAGGATGCTGTATCTAAAAAGATAGCAAACTTAGAGATGCTTAAAATACTGTTTAACTATCAGACTTTTTTTTTTTTTCCCGAAACCCTTTTCTGAATCTGGGTATGCTTGATATAAAGAAGATTGAAGTTTGTGTATGCCAGTCAGTAAGACCAGATGCTGTGAAGCTAACTTAATCCCTTCTGTTCACTTAGATAATATTATGGATTCATACATAAATGATGGAGAGGAAAAAGTAACCAAAAGAAAGCAGCAACCAAAAGCAGCTGCAAATGGAAGGAGTAAAAAAGCACAACTAATTTTAGAAACAGCAAAAGAGGATTACCAGTGCCAAGAAACAGTGAAGCAGCTGCTTCAAGAAGATCCAAAGAAGCTTTTGTTCTACTTCAGCCAACAGTTTCTGACTCAAAGGGAGTTTTAACAAAGCAATAAGAGAAAGCACCAAGGCAAGGAAATGTCAGTGAACAGAAAGAAGTGCTGAAACACAGATGACCAGACAAGTAAGAATAAGTGGGTTGTGACATGACAACCTAGGTAGGGAAACATTTTGATTCTCATCTAATTGATTTTTTTGACTGAAATTTCTTTTCTAATCACATTGGTTATTGTTTACCAATGTCTTAAATATTGTATATATGAATACTTTTCATGAATAAAATTGCATATTAAAAGGAAATAATATACATTACTAACATGACTGTGTACTTCAAGCTGAGAGCTTCCCACAATTTCATGTACCTCATAAAATTTCATTTTTTCTATATAAGTCAATTTTTAAAAAAAACTTTAAAGGACTTAAAGGCCCATGCCTCTTTGTAAGGTCTTAACCAGAAAATTGCAAACTATGTTTAATTATATTAAAAATACATCTACAAAAAATTAAGTAATACCCTAGGTTTTCCATTTTTTTGTTGCTGTGGATTTTTGTTTGTTTGTTTGTTTATTTTTTTTTCCATAGGCAACAATATATTTGACTTTGCAGTGCACAACTTTTAGTCTTCTTTTCAAATGTCTAGGCCACAATAGCTTTAGGTATTACACTGAATCTCAGCCATGTGAGGCTGTCTTATGAAAAAGAAACTTATCAAACAGTTTTCATAAACTTAAGAGAATAGAAGGGAATAAGACTGTAATTAGTATAAATGCCAGGGATTTGGTAGCGGAGGAGTATAGGGATGAATATATCACCTCTCCCTTCAGCAGGCACTGAGCTGTCCCTTGCTGGCCACAACTGGCCACATCTGGCTCCACAGTGGACCACCACAGGACACAAAGGAGTTCGTCAGTAGAATTTGTGACATTTCTATAAAGATGTATTTAAGATAAAGCAATAAATACAGAGGGAAAGGAATAAAACGCTCCATTCCACAGCTAATAATACCCTCAAAGGGATGGCAGTCCATGGATAACCCATACAGAAGCAGGTTCTTCCCCTAAGAGACAATGGCCCATGGTCAATGCACATCAAGGCAGAAGAAATGAGTAAGAGGGAAGAAATGGCAGAGGAAAAGAGGGAGAAATGAGGAACAGCAGAAATTAACCCCTACACTTTATCCTGAATCCCCTGCACTGGCTATCACATCACCAAAGAGACAAAGAGTAATCTGCGGTGGAATAGAGGAAGAGGAAGTGTTTGGAATGAAGTTAAGCTTTCAAAAGAGGAGAGGAAGAGTGTTTTTCATAATTTCTTCACTATTTGTCTTTGTTTTCCAAAACCCAAAACAGTCATTAAAGTTTTTATGATAAGGCCATTTTGTCCAGATCAATAGTTGATGAGTGTTTTTCCACATCTTCATTTCAAACATGAAATTTTCACTCTTGTTCTTCCTATTTTCTGCCCCCTTGTACTCTAAGGATGGAATGAGTGAGGGGTGGTGAGAGGGCTTCATTGCTACTTAGAGTTAAACCATGACCCAAATACACTAACAAAATGTGCACCAGTGCAAACAAAATCAGTCAACCAAGGGAGTGATTAGCTGTAAAGGGTACTGCAGTGCCACGCAGAGACAAACTTAAAATTATGCAGGGTTCTGCAGTTCAGAATTTGAAGTCCAGGTTCTTAAAAATATGTAACAATAGGCAAAAGAATATTAAACTAGAGGAAGTACTAAGAAATCAGTAATTCTAGTTATAGTAGTACTGTGTAGCAAATATTATGTTTCAAGAAGGGAACTCAGAAAGAAGTTACAGTCAATCTACATCAATTAAGCAGGGGAAGGGTTGAGGTTTTAACACAGATACTACTGTGTAACTCTCTGATAAAACAAGCTATTGAAAAAATTAACAGATTCCCTCTCAAAATAATGGTGAAATAAACTATTGAAAATAAAAACAAGCATTTGTACTACATGGCTTTTTGTAATACTTTAGAAAAAATTTATTAATTATCTGGTTTTCAGAAAACTCATGTTGAAAATAAGTGAAATTAAAGTTTGAAAATTGCCATTACAAAAATGCTTACAGTTATCTCTTATTGAAAAATTTAAGGTTACATTTCTCAAAAAACCTGAGATTTTTTGTGCTACACATTTAATGTTTATCTTCTAAATGTAGGAAGTTTTTTTAATATATCCCATCCCTAGAAATGTTCATGGCAGAGTTTGAGCAACCTGGTCTAGTGGAAGTTTCCCTTCTCATGGCACAGGGCTTGGAACTAGATGATCTTTAAAGTCCCTTCCAACATAAACCATTCTATGATTCTATGATTCTATGATATCTATTTAATTTACTCACACTCTCTCCTTTAGTCTACCATTAACCTACCATAACCTACCAGACACTACACATCCCCAGTTATCTGACCCTGCGTTTTTCTATTTTCTACTATTAAGGCTATTTTTTATTGATCATATAGGCTTGAGTATGCACATTTAATTCCTTTACGTGCTGATTTTTTTTACCACCTGCATTTATTTTAGAGTTGCAAAAGACATTTTCTTCATTTTAAGTACGGTGGGCTGCTGCAGCATTTGACAGCTTAGTATTTAGTCCACTTTAACATACATTCAGCAACACACCAGTAAAAATTAAATGAGCAAACCGAAATAGTAAAAATGCCATTATTTAATCACTACATTCTTACGCAGTAAGGAGAAATAGAAGATGCACAACATATTCAAATCTCCCACACCTACCAACTCACACATTTTATGGGTCTTGGATAAAATACAATTTTAAAAGTAAACATAAACCTGCTCTGTTTCTTTAGCTACTACCTCACATTTTTGGCAGAAATGCATGTATGTTTACCATGAGACGAGGTTTGTTCTTTTCTCAGTAGTTCAAAAGAAACAGTTCAACAATCCGAAACAATTCACTTAAACCACCAAAATAGTTATCACATGGTTTCTCAATTGTGGGGTAGGTTTATTAGAGAGAATTCCTACTTTCTATCTTTTTACAGTCCCAAAAGCTAGCAACTTCTTAGTAAACAGTGTGGTTTATCATATGTGGTATGAAAGATATGCAAGAAATGAGTCAGTGGTTTTCATAAATCAGTATAGCAGCCCTGAATCTACATTAAGAAAGCTTCTTTCATATAAATTCATTCAGAATACATATTCTAGAACATCTATGAACTCAGAAAATCCAAATAACGATATACAATACCTGCTGAAAAAAGTTATCATTTTTTTCTGTTCTTGTATAGAATATGCTATCTGAGGCAACAACACAGAGGTGTAAAATTTGCTAATATCAAAAATGAAATTAAAAAGATTAATCATAGGCTTTTGTTAATTGCAATTTTTGCGTTTCGTGACAAATTTTTTCAGATTCTGTAAAACTTTATTCAACTAATCTCTTCCTATGCTGGATTTGCTCTAAGAAACTGTAAAAGAAATCCCTGAAGTAGATCTTGATAGGAATTCCATGATTCATTTTTTCATCAGATAAATGGAAAAAGCACAAAAGCACAAAAAGGGGTTACTGTTCCCTGAAGATCCATTGATACACTGTGGAAATTGAAAAATATTATTTCCAGTATTACAATGCACTACTGACATTTAGTTTTCATTAGCATGTCATCATTAGAATGACCTTGTTTCAAACAGTGAAGTTCTTAAAATTATGCTTCAGATGTTTTCACTCTTATTCATAATAAATTCTTGTTCATAAAAACAGTGGGTAAGAATCTTTCTGGTTAATTAAGCCTTTAATAATGCAAAGCATTCCAAAACATAGTAAAAAGCAAGTGTTTAAATACTACTTTAGTAAACAGAAACTTACTCACTGCTTTAAAAATATGACTTATACAACTATAGAGTCAATGCCATAATTTAATGATAGAGACATTCTCTCTCTTACTGTTCCACAATACTTTTCAGAACTTTAGGACATTTTTAAAAGCTAAATGCTTTTAAAGGCTACAGGTTAATGTAAAGCAGGTATCTTCTGTAATTTATTTTGGTAACTGAATTTAATACACTAGATAATACACTGCCCATATTCTAACATATTGTAATTTGATACAGCAGGTTGAAAAACAAACTAGACTTTTTATGAGAGTTTTTTTCTTTCTTTTTTTTTTTTTTTTTTTTTTTAAGTGGTCCTTCCCATTCCTACAACTTCAGACATCATTTTTCCTAACAAATGCAGCCACAGTTAAAATTTATTTCTTTAAATGTACCTTGGTAGTGGGCACTAAATCCACGGTATCGGTGATTGCTGTCTGTTACAAAATGTAGTCTGAGCCAGTTTTTGTTGCTTATAACTGGAGGAGGTATATTCATTCCAGAGAGCCTGAATTAAAACAAAAACAACAACAACAAAGAAATCATTTTTATCAGGAAAAATTTATTTTCAAATTAGCAAAATCAGTCCTAAGCCAGAAACTACACAACCATGTTATTGGTCAGGGAGAGCACTGTAAAGATGGAAGTAGTACATGGCACTCAGGCTAAAAAGAATTTGTGTCTACAAAAGTCAGATAATGTGCTAGACAGATCACTGCTCTGGGTACCAGGAAAAGGTTTGTACCTTGTGACTTCCACATTCAAGATATGGAGGAAGAGAGCTTAGGTTATGCAAACCACTATCTAAAATAATAAAACAGACATCTACTTTTCAAGAGTAGTAATTTCCTATATTTGCAGTATAAAGATAAAAGAATATTCCATCACTTGTGTGAATTTGAAAATTACTTATTACATGTACAAGAAGAGTAGGGAATTCCATTGGATTGACCCCAGCTAGCAGTCAAGCACCACACAGCTGCTCATTCCCTCCCTTCCCTGCCCCAAGCAATAGTGACAGGAGAGAAAAGGGAGAGCAAAAGCAAGAAAGACTCTTCAAGAGACAGTTTAAGAAGTGAAGAGTTGAGAAAAAATGAAAGTGATACAAAAGTAATGATTCACCATATTCCACAAATAGATCAATCAAAATGGTGTCCAATGATTAGCAGCTGTCTCTCAGAGAGAGTTTTAGAGTTTTTTTTATTGCTGACCATGAAGTTATATGGTATGACATATCCATTTGGTCAATTTGGGTCTGTTTAGTTTTATTTCCTTCCCAGTATCCTGCCTATGCCTGCTCTACTCACTATGGGGACAGAGCAGTGGGGAAAGAAATCCTTGATGCTGTTCAAGCACAGCTCAGAAGTAACCAGTACATTTTTGTGCTATCAACCCTGGTTTAGTCACAAATCCAAACTACAGCACCTTTTGGGCTTCTATGAAAAAAATTAAGTATGAGCCATTAGACCTAGTATACAAAATTACCTGGATTGTTTATTGTTTTGGTTTTCTGATTGTTTTTTAGCATAAGGATATTGCTCCAATTATAGTAGCCTTCATCTTGACTGGCTCATTAAGAAAGTCTGAATTTAAGTTCTTTTTTTGGTTTTTTTTTTTTTTGCTATTTTGTTTTTAAATGAGATGTCATGTTTATAAAGAAGGTGAATAAAGTTTAGATAGCAAATTCTTCCATCAAGCCAGAAATTCAGTATATATTTCTTACCAAAACCTGAAAGAAGTCACATCTGCAGAATGTCAACATACTTACCTATGCCCTTCCATTTAGTTATAAACAGAACTCTTTCTGTTGTTGAAATAAAATACTAGCCAACAAGTATGCCATTTTATGTTCAGACATCAAGGCTTCCTATTTTATTTTGAGAAAAACTCTATTCATAATAAATCAATCCTGAAGTGATTTTAAAGTGGAATAAACTCCCAAACCTTACTTAAATAAATAACAAATAAGTTTGTATAGGTACTATTCTGTGAGGAAGACTTTTATATTTATATTTTGAAATAATAACAGCTTAGAGGTAGTGTTCCTTTCATTTTTCCCACCCACTCTACCTCAAAACAAAACATGTTTAAGACAACCTTCCAAATTTCTGGGACTGTACTAGCACCCTTGTTTCCTCAGGCACTGATATAAATGACAAAAAGCTTGACTGACACCACAGGCTATTAAAACTCCTTCACACACTTGCAAAAGAATGTTTTTATACTGTGGTAACACATTAGCTCACACTATTCATTACAGTTGAATGACACATAAAATCTAAGTTTTTTTAGCTTATGAAATTGACTTCAAATTCTAGATCCAAGAAATCCAGATGATTAAGTTAAAAAAAAAAAAAAACAAAAAACAACCAACCAAACAAAAAATAGTACAATTAGATTGCAATGGGATGTGGTGAATGTACATTGCTCTGTACCAATTAAAGTCAGAACTGCACTAGAATATGTACAAAGTGTAAGAGGCAGAAACCTATACCTTTCAATTAGAAAACATCGAATATTTCTGCATTTTCATTGTGAATTTTAGAATGAAACACATTTTCTAATAGCCATAAAGTGGCCTTAGTTAGTACAAATTTCTTGTTACAGATGTAAGAAGTATAGTTTAATTTGAAGCTTGTTTTTTGGAAGGTAGAGGTTAGGGCATCCTTTTTGGTACAGCTATTTCTCTCTATAATAATATTACCTAATGATGCAAGAGGAAATAGTTCTTTTATTTAAATTTTCACTCTATAAATAATTGTTAGGCAATATAGAGATAACAACCTTTCACTGCTTGCATATTTTAGAATAAACCTTTTACTGAAAGAGGTCCTACTAAACAATTGAAATAAAATAAGGCTGCAAAACACATTTCCTAACACGTATTTTGACTCATATATATTCTGCCTATAAGAAGGCTTCTCTTCAATAATCACAAAACCATGTGAAAAAAATTGCAAATTTATTGTCCAAGACATGAGAAAATATCATCCTAGACATTTAAATATGTTCACAGTGAAAGACTGATTTTGTTTCTAAAATAGCTAAAAATCTAGCTTACCTATCAAACCAGGTATTTATTAATGCATCTATCCTTATATCCATGCTGACCCCGAATTAAATTCACAGTTCCTACAATCTGATTTTTGCAGTTCATGGGTTCTGTGGGATTTTTCTCAGAAAGCAGATGTGCAAACTGACTAAACTGATTCTGTTGATACAACTGTCCCTTTTCTCATGTCAATTTATCTTCTCAGCAAATTATAAATCTGTCCACCATTACAATAATACATTGGCAGTCCAACCCACTTCTGTGTCAGCTACTATTCAAAGCATAGTTATGCTGCATCATCTACAATATTTTCCTAAAATTCAAAGTAAAACACCATATCTTTCATAAAGGAAACACAGCTGTTTCATGTTCTTTTATAATTCAAAACATGTAGCTCCCTCTCAAGCTGCACAGAATCCTGCATAGTAAATTTCAGCTAGCAGAGAGGAGGCTTCCCTTCTGCAGCTGTCTTTCATAAACTCTTAGAAATGTTCATGAAGAATCTTGGCTGTGAACCAGAGATTTAAAATATCTTACCACTATGTGTAGTCAACAGCACTGACTGTTATCTACTGCAAAATGTATTTGAAAAAAGAAGTGCTTATTGAAACAATGCAGCTTTGTTGCTAAACAAAGGATTAGTAGAACTGCATGTAGATATGCCAGCAAAGTTCCCATCTATGCAGTTAATTTGTGTGTAAACCACAGTTTAGAGAAGAAATATGGGACTAACCTTTTTGAGAATCAGAATTTCATTCTTGCACTTCGTTACAACATGCCTACCTGTTTTAGGCTAATTCTGATCTAGTGAAGTCAATTAGTATTTTATTTGCCCTCAAACTTCTGACACATAACTCCCACCTTGTGTTGCAAAGTGGAATTCAGGTTTGATGTGTTTTCTTTTTTTTAATAGCATGGTGCACATCATCTATTTCTTCCAGAAAAGGAACAATATACATTTACCTTAACATTTGAAAAGTACACTGTTAGATAGCTATAATCTTGACAAAGATTATATAATTTAAACATTCCTATCTTGTTCATGTACCAGACTAGTTTTAATTTCTAAAAGTCATCTAAAACTACAGTTCTTACAAACATATTGTCATTGATAGTCACAATTATCAATACCCTGATTATTATAATGCAATGCAGGCCTTAATTTAGGCATTTAATATATCCAAAAATATTCCAAAGAGAAAAGGTTTTGCTTTTTATAAAATATAGGGCAAAGTTTACCCAAAACTTCTTAATAATTAGGCATATAGTTTCTACATTTCCACATATGCCAGATTCACAGAAATGGAGTTAATTAAAAAAAAAAAAAAAGAGGTGTGGTACCACACCTATAAACAGTGCTGAAACCCATTCTAATCCTACCAAAGCCATAGGCTAACAAAGACTTACATCTAAGCACCTAGATTTCATTATTCATATATATGCACTACAAAAATCCTAAGTGTTTTGTTGATGAAAACTGCAGCTGTGTGGATTCTTTCTTATTGGCATTATTTGCATGTTGAAATAAAACTACTACATAAAAAGCTTTGATTTTAAAAGGGCAAATTATTGCATATTTTGATAAGGCCTATGCATGTTCATTTATGTGCTATTGGGGATAATATTTACACAGCATAGTACACTAAAAAAGAGAATAGCCACTTGTCCCTTGAAAGGAGAGGAAGGATATACCCAATAGAAAAGTACCTGGTCAATGGGTCTATCTGGTTTGGTTAAATTATGCTTAAATTAGGCAGTACTTGCATTAAACAAATTTGAAGCAGCAACCACTTACAGCTTATTGTGTCTCCTGTATTTGTATATAACATACATTAGCAAAGATCTCTGGGATCCTTTCCTTTGTTCTTCATGACTGCTTTGATCCCATGAAGCAACACATCATGTAGCAAGCTTCAAAATAAACTTCTTTTGCAAAGGATCCACCCCACAACGCAGATTTAAGGGCCCAAGATTAAAACTCAAGCCTCTCATTTAATAAATCCAGATCTATTTAGAAACAACCAGTTGCACACTAGAAAAGCAAAGCTGATGCCAACCCAATATTTAATATGTTACTTGATTTGAGAGATCCTAAAGGATTTAATGATTACGTTAACACTAAAGGATTTAATGATTACGTTAACATATCCCTCCTGTTCCATCAACTCAGTTTGTATGATGTTGACATTGAAGTTCAGACACAAACTGAACTTAATTCTTTGGTCAAGCACTAAAAGAGTAAGTATTTTGTAGGACTAGGCATATCGATATTTTTTATGTTTCCAATTTCACTGATGAGTTTAATGGGTCTTAATGGCATTCATTATAGATGTGGGTGTCTGTTGCATGACAGCTTTGGTTACTGGCCTTTTTTTTCCAGGAAACGTTCTATTCAAATTATATTAAATCATTTTAGAGCAAGGACACTGCTCTGACCTGTATTGTCAAAAAGAAAAAAAAAGCTCCACCAATTTCTTATGTTTCTTACAAAATCTATTGCTGTCTAAACTGATAACTTAGGATCTAAATTTTTTTGAAGATATCACATAAATATTAAATGTTAATAGGCATTTTCTGTTATCTTTAAATAACAGCAAAGGTCAACAAAATGGATAATTGCCTGTAAATTTTGCTTCTGTGAAGTATTTCCAGCATAAAGTAAGTATTTTAAGACCTATGGTTTCCCTAGATTTTTAATTGTAGCTTAAATTTTTGCAGGATTAACATTTATAATATTGGTATATCTGTATTTCAGAAAAAGACTAAATGAGACATCTCTGTGACAGAAGATATAGAACTTTAATGTAAGCTGAGTTTTTCATTTAATTGTATGTGTGAAACTCAAACTGCTGGTGGGTTGCATCAAGGCTGCTCTTGTGTGTGCAAGAGTACACTCAAGTCAATCATTTCAGTACACTCAAGTTGTTAATTCTCTTCATGATTAAGGAATTGTCCTTCTTGTGAGATAGACCTCGCCTCAAAAAAGAAACTAATTTGAAACGTAAATACAATATCAAAATAAGCAGTTTCCCAAATGAGACTTCAAAGTGAGGAAAACAAAAATAACATAGGAGCAAAAAATATTAACTTGGAAATAAAACAAGCATATAAATAAAGAAAACAAAAGAAGAAGGATTGAATTATTCTTCTGCATTGCCATAGTCCAATGTCCAGTCATAAGGAATGACAGAACACATAATTCCAATGAGAAATTAAATGTTCATAATACAAAGTCTTCAAAGAAGGAAAAAGGCTCTCCCTAAAGCAAGCTCCTTCTCAAGGATAAATATTCATTAGAAAAGTAAAAGAAAAATGTCCAAATGAAGAGTCTAAAATCTAACACTCTACTAGAATTTTGATTGTAATATATAACCCAAGTTCTAAGTGCTTACAAAGTTAGTAAAAAGATCTAATTTTCAGGGTCAGTCCCTGTAATATTTATTTAACAGAACTGAGCATTTTATGTATCTGAGAATGAGGACACTCACAAGTTTGATATTATATTAATTGTTGTTTTCACATCTCAGAACTGCAGCCAAATGAATGAGAAAAAGCAGGTTTTTATTTTTAGAACAGTAAATTACCATTCTTCAAATTTAGACTCATGAGCTATTTAGATCTAAACTAAGGGTTTAGGTTGAAACTTCACTGTAATCACTTATTTCTGATTTATAAAACAAACAAAAAAAAAGTGAAAACTTAAACGAGTGTTTGGGAAAAGAAGGAAAAAAGTTTTGCATTATTTAACCTTGAAAAAAATTACTTGTTCTGTAAAGTACTTTAACAATCTATTGATTAATTTTAGAGTTATTCATTTAGATGGGTAAAAATAATTCACCCTTTGACTCTTTTTTGTCAAGTACATTATGGTGTCTGAAAGAACCAAAAAAAGGTCTTTGTTTTAAAAATGTCAGTGTTGAAATATATGAAAGCTTTGTCTTGCCTTTGCAATGCTGGAAAAAGCTCAATTTCAGAGTAGAGTTACTGTCATACAAAGCAACTCCATGAGAAGCCTGTGTATAATCATTAAGAACTGAATAAATGTCCAAGGGATGATTAATGGAAGTTTATAGCACTGTGGATATGAACTGTTGAAAAGTGCCAAGATTAAGAAATACTTTTTAAATTCAGAAGTTGATTGCAACCCATAAAGCCAGATGTTCCTATGTCAAAGTTTTCCAATTAATCTCTCGACAGAATAATAAAGTATGTGGAAAGGAGCCTTCTAAACACAAAACTGTTAGCTCATGATACATGTAATCTTGTCTTTGTGACATAAGTAAATAACATTATGGACAGTGGTGTGTCATGATTGCCTGCAGGCCTGGTACAAGCTGCTGATTTTCACAGAGTTGTCAGGGTCTTAGAAGGAGCCATTTTTCATAAATGTGAATCAAATACCTTATATACAAAGTGACCTTGGACATACAACTCAATTTCCCTGAGCAGTTCTTAGAAACAATATAAATACATATTAACTTCACCTAGGCTGCACAGGGTAGTTAATACATGGGTCTTTCTACCACACAAGCTATGACGAGTTGCACAAGCAGCTCCTTGGTGTAATTGGTGAGACCGAGCTCAGGGCAGTCGACAAATTGCAGAGGCAGACAAGTCTGGATGCACCACTGAGAAGATGCAAGTCCACCTGGTGCAGGCTGTGCAGTTTAGGCCTCCCATAAAGGCACTGATCCTGCTGGCCTAGAAGCTATGGTGGACACCAAGAACTGTCCTAGGATTTTTTATTTTTTTTTTTTGAGCATGCTAAATCAAACTGTCTCTTTCAAGAACCCCAAATCTGAGGGTCTTGGCTGGAGAGTGGAGGACCCTGGACAAGTATAAAGATGAATACGACTATTTGAGCATTTTCCATAGAATCCTGTACATTTCTTTCCCCTACTTTCACAGCTAATCTAAATAAAACTAAGTTGAATACAACCTGTATGTGACCAATACTTCTTTGGGTATTCAAAGGAATAACTGGGACCATTACCTGTGAGAAGTTTATATAATTTACCTCTCTTAAAATGTTGCTGTATTCAACTTTTGAACCGTCTGTTTTCTTTTCAATTCTGTATAACAAATTGTTGTGCTTACAAGTATTGCCTGAATAGGGGAAGGAAACTTTGTTCTTGAGTCTTTCTGGCAAGTGTCAATAAATCAACCAAACTAAAAACTCAAAACCACTTCCCCTACAATTTGATGCTCTGCAATAGTATTTGTTACACAAAAAATCATGTTGGGATAGAAAAGAATAGCCCCATGTCAAAATTATTATTAGCCCAAGTAATGCTTTAACAGACAGTCTAAATATTGAAAAATCTCATTAATACTAGCAGTAACTTCTTTATTTAAAGAAATTTTTCTTATATCTATTTCATTTCTCAGGTATTATGTTCAAATTTTCAGTGTCCCTCTGCATCCTGAGATCAGCACTTTATTCTCTCTCAAACAGAAGGGGAAAAAAATTATTGTGAGTCATTCTGCCTCTCTAATGTTCTCTAGTGAGGCCCCACCTGGAATACTGCATCCAGCTCTGGTGTGTGCAGCACAAGAAGGACATAAATCTGTTGGAGTACAGAGGAGGTCCAGGAAAATGATTAGAGGGATGAGAAATGGCTAAGAGAATTGGTATTTCTCAGCCTAGAGAAGGAAAGAGTCACAAGTGACTTAACTGTGGCCTTTCAGTACCTGAGGGGAGCCTGTAAGAAAGCTTTAAAGGAATTTCAACAAGGCCATGTAGTGATAGGACAAGTAAAGTGGCATTTAACTGAAAGAGTGTGAGTTTAGATAGGATATTAGAAAGAATTTTTTTACTGCAAGGATGGTGAGGCACCAGAGCATGTTACCAGAAGCTGTGGATACCCCATTCCTGGGAGCGCTCATGGCCAGGCTGGATGGGGCTGGAAGTAACCTGGTCTAGTGGACAGTGTCCGTGCCCACAACCAGAGAGGTTGGAGCTAGATCATCTTTAGGGTCCTTCCAACCCACATCACTCTATGATTCCAAGATCAGTATCCTGAGATCATGAAGATACAACTCTCCTTCCTCAGTCTTGAGCCATCCTTGGGCAATCTGATACTTCCCAAACAGAATCTTTGGCTTTTTTTCTCATTGGTTCCCAGCCTATTCAAGACCCCAATTATCATAGAGGCCCAACGTGTTGCACAGCAATTACTTAGTGTTGTCAAACCTTTGGTATACATGATAGCCATATAGTCACTTGATCAGTAGACAAAGAAAAGATAAAACAGCTCAGGTCAAGACGCTTCACAAGAGTCCTAAGAGAATCCAGCTGTCAGATCAACACATGGCCATACAAGGCCTGAGGCCTGTGGTAATAAGGCAAAAGTCATATTTACTGAATTATCAGTTGCTATCAGTATGGCCAGATGCACATTAAAGAAACTTGGAGGCACTAAAAATAGTGCACTAAAAATAGAAAGCAAAGAGTACTTATCCATGCAACTAATTCTTGTATAACTTCTTCCCATAATTCTTAGTATTTCATGTAATTAAAGTCGTTAAAATTAAAACCTCATATAGGAATGCAGTGGTCAAAATGGTAAAAGACTCTAATTGTATTTTCTGTAGTGCATGAAGGGAAATTGGCATGCAGCTCTGGATGGAGATAAAGTTTAAAATATAAGTCAAATTACTCCCACTCTGCAGCAAGATTAAGAACCCCATGGGTCTTATTAGAAAAAGTACTTCTAGACTGAGTTTTGCTGAGTATCTGCCACTCTAGTTGCTCATATTTAGATATTACATCAAAATGCAAATATATCTTTAAAGAGTTGTTCCTTAACATTAGAATAAAAAATTTGAAATGCTGTCAGTTTAAGTCTGAGTCAGTTATGTTATTTCATCTTTTAAGGGTGATAATAAGACAGTCCTGAAATGCCTTTAAAGAACAACTCATCAATACAAAGTAAGAGGATAAACATTAAACATTTTAATTCAAACTACAGATGATCTTATTCTGAGATTTCACTTTCTGTTTCTTCTCTTTGAAAATGTATCAAGGTAGACATTGAAATCTGCCAGAAAAGGTTCATTTTACTGCACATTTTAAATATAATTGCAGTCAAGGAATCCATGCAGATTATTCACAGAACGGTTCACTTTACCTTCCACCTTCTATGGACGGTGGATTAATATTTTAACCCATCAGTTAAATACTGTGAAGGAACTTTCCTCTATATATGCAAAATTGTAAACATTTTATACAATTTTCATTTCAAAATGCTTAACAAATACAAAAAAACTGTACAATTCTTTATATAATAATGATGATGATGATAACAATTTTTAAACTTCCGACACATAAATGATATTTTGTTCTCCACCACAAAAATCTAAGAAAAAATCAGAAACTGCTTGGGCTGTATGGGCAGCCTCTTGACCTTGACTAGGTCTGTCTGGGGATTCTGTTAAGCCTCTGCCTTGGACCCAGGAACCCCATTCCTGCTCAGCCTAAGATTGCTCCTGTTCTGTCCTTGGCCATCTCTGAATGACTGGGCTTCTGGAGGGATCCTGGGCCTGGTTTATCACTCACCACATTGGAGGCTGTAAATTGACTCTAAGTCTCTGTGTTCAGCCTCTGGAGGAGTGCATATCACAGATGAGTGAACAGGAAATGTGGCCTGTGCAGACGCCTCCTTGGCTCCCAGTTGTCCCTGCCTTACTGCTGTTACACCTAGATAGAAATAGATTTCAAATCTCCCAATTAAACTGGTCTAATTGTTAAAACTGCTTTCTATGACAATTTATATACTTTAAACAATACTTTAAATTCACTGTTATTCTGTGTATTTGATCATACTTCTCTTTACTGTATTTGTAACATTCATTTTCAAATGTGCTCTGACTGTATTTAGGGAAATATTTCTCAGTTTTTTTATATACAGAATATTTAAGATATTTTGATAAAATTAAATGTGGATATCACACAACTCTATTACTTTAACTTCACAGACATAAGCAACAAAATGCCTTTAAAACTAAGGACCAAAGCTTTGAAATTATCTGAGTAATGAGGGACATGATAGCTCACATTTAGCTCTATTAGATAAGAATTAAAAAGGGAGAAGGGAATTGGGCAAGTAGTATCAGCATGCATGCAGAACACCTCATTTTGAGAGAAATTACTTTTACACTTTACAAGATTTTAGACTCTAATTCCTAGTTTGATGGTTCCTAATAAAAAAACCTCCAAAGTGAACTATTAAGAATACATGATCTGTTTCTATTTATATGAGTAGGTAAGATTTAGTAATCTCAGTTGTTTCCCTTTGGGGATCTTGTCAAATGAGGTTCTCGTAACAGAAACCGTGAAACTTGGAGGATTGTATTGGGTTTGAGTGGTAAGGTTTTGGTAGGAGTGGCCTCTGTTAGAAGTGCTAGGAGCTTGTCCTATGTCCACAGGAACACGTGCCAGTTGGCAACAAGATGGATCCACCAAGGTACAAGGACAAGCCCACTGGTGACAGTGGTAACACCTCTGGGGTAATGTATTTAGAAGAGGGAAAAACTGCTGCACATCCACCATTGGAAGAGAGGAGTGAGAAGATGTGAGCAAAACAGCTCTGCAGACACCAAAGCACTGAAGAAGGAGAGAGAGCTGGTGCCCTGGGGGTTGGACATGTTTCCACTGCAGCTTGTGTGAAGACAATGGGGAGGTAAGCTCTTTCTCTAACCTGACAAAGACATGAAAATATCAACAGCTGAAGTCAATGATAAACACATACAAAAGTGCATTTCCTCCCTATTTCTGCAACAATGGTAACTATCAGAGCAGATTAGCCCAAAAAAAAATTAAAACGGATATTTTAATCACTTAGGACTTTTTAAGAGAAGAGTGGTTACTTTTTTTTTTTTTTTTTTTTTTTTTTTTTTTTTTTTTTTTTTTTTTTTTTTTTCTAAACTAGCGCAGAAAAACAAATGAATGCACAAGCCTCTCAGTTACAGGAGGGGGCACTGTATCATCCACTAGTTCTTTCTGGCACTAAACCCAGTATCTGTGAAGCACATATTGAACCTTAAAAATTAGAAGTGTTGCTTCTCTCATTCAAAAACAACGCCTTTCTTACTGACCCCTGAGACTAACTGAAATTCCCTCTTCTGTTCTTTACTAAGAACCAACAACCTCTTCTATTCTGCATATATTCTATAGATTACTGGCATATCTAGACAAACAAGAGCAACACCTCTGAGACATTCAAGTCAGCACTAAGCATCTCATTAAATCTGAGTTCTAGACGTTACATATCTGCTTTACACTTTGAACCACTGGAGAGCACACAATGTGGATATCAGATACCAAGTGAATGAACACCACAGTCCTTCCCCTTAGTGCCACAAAACTAACCTGCTGGAGTTAAAACACTCCTGTGTTTCAAACTGAAAAAAAAAAACACAACCTATTCAGATATATTCATGCACGCAAAAGCATGAATATTTGCACTGAGCAAGAATTCCTATTGTTAGAGCTGTACTGCTTCCAATTCTAGACCGAGGCTGGTATGACACTGAACTGAACCTTGTAGATAAACACGAACTGACGTGTGTGTAAAGAAAGTCTGGGCCAAACTACTGATTTATAAGAGATCATGTTAAAAAGGATTCACCAAACTTTAGTATTGATATACTATTGATCATTGAGTTTACATATGCTAAGATATCCAGAAAAAACAAGGACATAGTTTTTCAGTGTGTTTAATATCTTTTAGAAAAGGAAAGATTTATTGTACGAAGAACTTTAAAAAGCAACATTTGTGTCAAATCTTATGGAAAATGAGACCAGGAATTTTTGTTTCTTGAGTTGACGCATAAGCAGGTATAAGTGTAAAAATTATTTATGTCAATTCTTAATATACAGGTGTATGTAAAATCACAATTTATATATATATTTTTTAATTTTTTTTTCCCCCCACAAAAAAACTAAATGCTGCTCTCAGAGATGAAAATATGCTTTGGGATACTGCATGGGTCTGACTGCTAGTCACCTGCTGTTTCCAGTAAAGCAGCCAATGAACAAGCCATGACACAGCATTTTCAGCACTCCATGATTTGACACCATGTATCTGAAATGAACATTTGTTATTTAACTTTTCACAAAAAAGACATCACACTCTCCATTAACACAGGCTGTGCTGAAGATTTAAGGACAAAAAATGCCTAAAAATATGATAAAACAAGAAATTATGAAATAAGAAGGATGTATAATATTCTCCACGACACTATAATATCCCATAGTCTACTTTTTAATTGGGGGTAATTAATATTATTAAAAAACAAAAAGTGATTGAAAATTGGAAATTCTTCAAATTGATCTTGCTATATCAATCTATGTTACTTGAAAAACTCCTTGGATTCAAAAGTCTTCAATTTGCAGCTGAAAAAGACATAAAAAATGTTTTAAAGAGTGTTTGTTCCTTAGAAAGTAAAAGTAGTATTTTCATTTTCTTATAAGAAAATATAACTTGTTTTTAATCCTCATATCTTTGCCTCTCACTCTGCCACAAAAAGTGAACCAAGCAGACTGGCTTAATAATATTGGCTTTTAGATGGAACACAAAATATTTATTATAATATTTATTTTTAATAAAATAATGGAATTGCTGAATATATTGACTAATACATATGAAAGCTTTGCTAGAGAACAAAAACAAAGTTTATAAAATTTACCAGTATTCTCTGGTTTTAGAATGAAATATCTTACTACTCTAGGAAATTCTGGTACCCTAGTTGAAGAGCCAGGTCATTATGCAAATTTTCCAGACTGGAGCAGATTTTAAGTAAGTGTCCCTTACAATGATTTTGATTTACTTTACCACATAAATAAAGTGCAAAAATTGAAGTAGCCAAAAGAAACCTTTGTTCATATTTGACTGGAAAGTGATATATTCTAAATTATGCAGTAAAAAGACAATATCAGTTTTAAAACATCTTGTATCAGAGTCTATTATCTATTCAATTCCTATAGGATGCCTTTACTGATATTAGTGGTAATGAGATGATAATGTCTGAGCACCCTGACCAACTCTCATGAAAAATATTAGCTGAAAAGTTTGAAAATACTCAGATCTAATAATCGATACAAGGTAGCAGGTCACTAATTCACATGCTATAAATTAAGACTGATCTTTAAAGTATAGACTTATAAGAATGTAATTATTAGAAAGTTAACAAGACATGGGCAGGTGAAAGCAAGTTTAGGCTCTACAACTGTGCCAGTATCCTTTAGTCTCAACCCTTAATACCCATCCTAGCATGATACACCAAACAATGTTGGGCCTACTGAGCTACACCACCACCTGATGATTTAATATTGCTTCAAATTATTTTTTTTTCAAATTTATTTTATCAAGATGTTTAAAGAAATACCTCATTAGGAACCATTAAAAGATTTGTGTTAACTGCTAATGTACTTTTAAAGACTGAACAAATATCAAATATCTTTTACATTTGTGAATGAACATCAATGCATGATTTTTTTTTTAGCAAAATAAGAATTCAACCATTTTCAGAATCTTTATTATCCCCACCTGCAACTTGCGAAAGTTGTGTGCCTGTAGAAATGCAGGTTATATACTATAAAAACAATTTACTTTTGCACATATATAAAAAGCACGTGCACAAAAGGATACACTGTTCAGTATTTTTTTCTTATAAATATTTATTTGTTCTGCAGTTTCTTGATGTATTTATCAGTATTAGTCCCCTGACTGGGTATTTATTCCTTTTTTGATATTTACTCCTATGCCTTCTTTATTTAGCCTACAGCATTTTGTACTTTGAAGTAAATTTCACATGTTCAAGTTCACTTTGATTTATCAGCATTATTTTGAAGTATACTGCTGTCCTTTAAAATGCCTATAACCCTCCAGATTGCCATTATCAATATTTATGTATAATTCTTCCTCCACTGAGATATGGCAAAAATATTTAACTTTACCAAGCTTAGATCTAATCCATATAAGATGCAACACAACATGACTTACAGAAACTAACCAGTAACTATTCTTTGTGTGCCTTTTCCCCATTAAGTACAGCACGTATTTATAGACAACACTGAGTCTTTTCTCTGCTAGTTTGTAATTAAAAAAAAAGGTTAGTAAAAAGAATTAAATTTTTTCATTCACTAATTTTTCATCACTCTACTCCATTATTTTTACATTGTTCAGAGCTAACTGTCTCTATTACAACTTCCCAGGTGTCCCTTTCCTTTGCCCTCTGTTATTTTTTTTTCACCAAGGAACTAATTTTTCTTGTTTTCTCTTTCCTCATAATGTAGTTACAAGCTCTCTCCATCATTGTCTTTTATATCCTTTGGTAATTGTAATGCAGCAACTGTGATAGCCTTTCTTACTGTATTCTCAAAGCTTCTTAGTATTTTATGCTTTTATTTATTAGTCATGAGGTCCTTTTCTCACCTTTTGCAAAATTCCTTTCTGCTCTGTATATCTTTATGACTGCACCAGGAGCTTTAAAGGTCTCTTACTATGATTTATATCTTTCTTTTGAAATAGGATAGCCTGTTATTATGTACTTGATATATTCACTTCCACTTACTGCCAGATCTCCTGTGGATTATATTAACCCCTTATTCTTTAAGTTGTTTCGGTGTTTTTTTAATGCCTGATGTCCTTCCTCTTAGTATTGATGTCTATTTACCCATAAACAGTAATAAAATTCCATTCAAACTGCCTTAATCCTTCACATTTTTAGACAAATACGGGTTTTTTTGCATAAAAAGGAAACATTTTAGTATGCCTATATAATGACATTCTGCTCTTTCAACACTTCCCAGATAAATTAAATCCTCCTTTTCATTCAATAGTCCTTTATATGTATCTATTTTTCAGTTTTTCATAATACAAAGAATGCCTTGTTTTTCTACTTCGACATTCAATGTTGGCAGCACTAGCCTTTCCCTTTCTTTTTCTAAAATTCATATATATATTAAAATATTATACCAAAGATGTATTATATCTCCTTTTTTTTTTTCTTAGCTCAACAAATATATATGCAAACATATATACCTGATATTTAATGCAATATCTTCCTTTTCATCTATTTGATTTAGTACCAAAACCCCCCAATTATTTAGTTGGCTGAATGCTGTTCTCCCCAATGGCACCTTACTCTGAACTCTGATTTCTCTCAGGTTTAGTTGCAAACTTCAGTTCACAATGTTTGTCCCTAGAATTTTTTTCATTGGAAAACATGTATATATATATATATATTCTCTTGAATGACCCAGTTGGCTGTATCAAATGGTTTTCAATCTGAGCACCACAACACATACCCCTGCCATGAATTCTGAGCCACTAAAGTTTAAATCTACATCCCCTGTTTCCAGGTGAACCCAAAGGAATATCAGAGGCCAGTAATTGCAAAGCAATCTGGACTCCACCGTGTAAACTGAATTAGGCTATTGAAATCACCGGGTTCATTTTTACCCTTTTCCTGCATCAGCAGCAAGTTTTGCACAAACTAAGAGGTAAAGTCATATTAAATAGATCAGGCTTTTATTTAAATCAAGTTGCATCGCTTTTGAACAGCAACACATACTTGAAATTACAACTTTAAGAATTCAAGCTTTATTTCTACAGAATCGTTATAGAACAGAATAATAAAATGCCCATCTCTGCTTCACAGTTATGGGGAAACTCCATTCGAAATCACCAAAACCAGACGGAATAGCAACATTTCTGTAACACTCCAGTTTATGTCTTTATATGCCTGAGGCACAGAGTACAGTAATAAAAATAATTTCCAGCACATCTAGCAAAGCTGTAGCTTCAGAGTTAGTGAAATTTTCAGTATAAACTTAACTTTCAGCTACCTATTTAAATCCATTAACAATTGGTGGAAAGTCTTGCTAGTAGATTCATTGTAATTCAAAGCAAAATGAAAAAATAATACTCTAAGGACTGTTAGCCATTGCTTCAGTCATAATCATCTCTCATTTCTCTCCCACAGGAGCTGAACTCTGCTTTAAATCGCATTCAACATTCTAGTACTTCCTTAATTCCACCTTATTACAGAATTCCCCATTTTATAATTAACTCTCTGGAAAACACTCACTTCAGAAATAACCAAAACACAAACAAGCAAAGATAAATGAATTTTAGGATTGAATCTCACATTGTCTAAGTTATAGAGGATCAAAAAGTTTAGTTAAAAAGCTTGAAGCTTTGTGAGAAGACAAAGCTCGTGCTAAAGGCCATCTTGCCTCTGATATATTGCAGCTGTGTTAATTGCCAAAGAATGGGAACAGCCTTGGCCTCACAGCTGGGTGTGATAAAAGAGTGAGTTAGCCAGTGAAGAGTCAGCTGGAGTCTGCTGGCTGTGCTGTGAGGATAAAGGGACAGGAGGTTGTGTGAGGGACAGAAAGGGTAAGGCATTGTACATAGGACAGACGGGGTTAGGTGGTCATGCTAGGGATAGGAAGAAGTGAGCTAGAACTGCAGAAAGAAGAGGAAGGAGAGCGAAAGAGCCTGAGCTGTGTGGAGCTACCCATGGGATTGCTACACAGAAAAGACATGAAAGACTTCTAGATACCATGGTGCTGATACTTGAAGCTTTCTGAAATTTTACCGAAGCACTCTGAGTGCTTCAGACAAAGCTTCAGTTCAGAATTGTTTTGATTCTTTTCCTTGAAAGGCATAGTGTCAGTTGCTAAACAGAAAATAAGCCTTATTCAAACAGTCCTTCACCTTACCCTTAACTTCCCTTAGGACATTCAGGACAGCACGTTCTTGCTCAGAAAATAGAGATGAGGGTTTAAGTTTGTCCTCTGGCATAAAAAATAATGAGGAAAAGAATTTCTGCAGCAGTGTAATATATCCACATGAAAGATGTCAAAACCTGTGTTATATGCTTCAGGAAGAAAGAGTATGTACTATGGCAGTAGGTAATTTTCCTGCAGATTCAAAGACACTAGTCTGGACGCCAAAAAGGCTGATGGAGAGATACGAAGCTGCCAACAACTTATGGATTCTTACAGAAATATCTAAAAAACCTACTCAGCAAAGAAAGAAGAATGGAGTTCACTTAATTAAGATACATCTTCATTAGTGAGCTTTTTAGTAGAAGATTAAGAAAAGGAAGACTAAGAAAAAGCTTCACTAAACAACCCAATAAAGTTGCCATTGGAAGTATGGTTTACATCTTACCATTCATTAGGATTGAACATTAGATAACATCAGGTGAAGTCACTTAATCAGAGACTGTTCAATGTTGGGACATCTTTAAGGTCATCAAGTCCAACCACCTACCCAGCACTACCACTGTAACCCCTAAACCACTGAATTGTATCAGCCAGTGCCACATCAGACATCTCTTAAACACCAGCTGGGATAGTTATTCCACCGCCTCCCTGTTCCAATGCATGATCACCCTAACAGTAAAATTTTACATGATCTCCTGTATGCAGAAGAAATAAACATACAGTAAATGTACATGACTGTTTTTACTGACTGTTAGGTCATGGCCAGGAAGTTGTAGATTGTCACTTGTTACCTACATATTGGATAGCATATAATTATAAAAAATTCTTCTGACACTAGTTTGACATTATGTTGATCCATAATATAATGGAATTGTATTAGCAGATTCAAAGGATTGTTTGTTTTAGTCACTGGTTCATTTCCCAAGTAAATTTGTACCCTAAACATTCTAATGTGATATTCACATGCAAAACAGATGGACAATCACAAAACTAAGCATCTGCTTGTGAAGTTACGATTAGCCTGTAGGGCCCTCATAAAGAATGTTTTATCTTGTCAGAATTTATTAATGAATGCAAAGGATTTCATTCATGTATTCAAAATATTATACTTCTAGCTGTTGCAGCCTGAGACATAAAAGATGGAATTATGAATGCATGCAGTTTACTCAATGTACAAAACATATTAAAATTTTTAATTCAGAATCTAGAAATGAGAATGATATGGGATTATCTCTTTAGAGGTCAGTGTTCTCCCAAAACATACCACTTACTTTGCTAAATAAAGTAAACATAGACTCAGAAGATATGAGAAGAAAATGTGAAGTTTTAATTACTCTGGAATGGCAAGTGAAACAATTATGTTTTGCAGTTTAGTTGTTCTTTGGGGTTTGGGTTGGTTTTGATGTTTTTTCCCCGCCTGTTTTGAGACTTATGCTATCCTAGTACGCTTTCCCCCACCATACAGCTCACTCAGCATAAAACTTACCAGTTCAGTCACTGATGTTTCAGTCACGACAAGAGCAATGTTTCTGTTACTACTCCAACAATTGCCATCCTGAGACTATAGAGAATGACCACATCAAAACAAGTGCAGAATTCTGCTGGAGTAAGCACACTGAAAGTGCTCCCTGTTAAATCATCAAGCCATGTTCCTACTTCTATTTTATTCCCCAAATCTGCTGTAAAAGACTTCCGATTTTCTTTGCTATTTTGTTTCTTTTTGTTACACTTTTTAAGTATTCATTAGTTAAATCCCCCAGGTCTAGACTATCATTTACCTGGTTTCTACAAAGCAGATACAAATAAGCCACACTGGAAGCACCCTGAGCTGTTTCATCAAAGGAAGATTAAAGTGACCCATGGAACCACAAAAGCCGTAGATTTACAGACTTAGACAAATCTTTGTCCAAGAGAGATGTGGGAAAACCAGAGTACTGTTCTTGCATATAAAGATTCAAGAGAACCGTTTTCAATTTGTTTCTGAATGTTGATAAGACTTTGTGAAATAATACAATCCTATCTCTGTTGAGAAGAATATGTGTAAAAAGCCCATCCAATATATAAACTGCTCATTTGATAACTGCTGGTGAATATCTGTTTGACACCAGATGAGAATAACTTCATGCATATTAAAAACTACTATCAGAATAATGAAAGTGTGCAATTTCAGAAAAGGCTTACAAATGTTTCCTTTTGCAGTACTCCTGAACACAGGAAAAGTAAGAATTTAGGAGCAGCTTCAGAAAAGTTTCCTCAAAAGAAGTGCATTTAATCATCTTTTGCAACAGCAACAACCAAATACTGTCTTCCTGAAATTTTGTGTATTAATCAAAATAAAGTATTTCATACCATCACAAGAAAGTATTAAATTAAGGATACAGTATAAAAAATATAAAGGAAACCAATTCACTCTGTGAAGTTTCTGCACCTACTGTAAAAGGGGGAAAAAACTAGATCTTTGCATGGGTACTGTTATTCAACATACAAGTACCTGAGAAGACAACAGATCAGGCTTTGACAATGAAGTTCTGTTCCTTGAAGAAATAATATTCCCACCCATATGTGCCTCACTGTTTTCTTCAGCTCTTGTGTTTCCTGCTCACTAACATAGGAGGGAAAAAGAGCTTGGTTTTTACTCATATCACTTCCTGGTACAGTTTCTTTGTGACTGGGTAAATGCCTGAGCCAACACAAGGTAGGGGACAAGTCAGAAGTAGAAGAAGGAACATGTTTTTTTTTTTTTTCAAAAGCGGCATCACAGTGGCCATGTAAATTGTTCATTTGTACCACAATGAGCCAAGGACATTCTGTGCCTGCATCTGACCCCCTGATGCAAATACATGCTGAAGTTTTACAGATAGTTTTCTCACTGAGGCTTGACTCCATTATACAGTTATAAATCACATGTGCCTAATAAGCTTTAGCATTTATTCTAGAGGAAGACAGGAGAAATCAGGTCTCTGGTCATGTACATATCCCTGTAAGATGAATGGGTCAACTTGATCCTGAGAAAGGAAGACCTTCAACTCATGAGCTAGGATTGGCTGTATCAGCCACCCTGCTCAGGAGACAGGTCATACCACTGCCTATCCACAAAGAAGAAAGAGCACAAGACATGTTTGGACCTCAAACAGATAACTGGTAATAAAAAATTCTTGTGTGTTGATTCTGATTGAGAACAATGACTTCTAAATTAGGAAAAAATATAAAAGCTTTTCCTCCCATGAGAACAGTCAGGAAATTAAGAAGGCTGTCCACATAGGTTGGTTAGACTCCATGTCTGGATAAAGGCCTGAGCAACCTTGCCTCACCTGAGAGCTGTCTGCTTCCAGCAGTAGATTGAACAAGTCAATTCCTGAGCTCCCTTCCATACTGAACTATTCTGCTTATAAGGTTTTGTCATTCTGTCTTGTGCTTCCTTACAACCTGGTTATGTGGACACATACATACATATCGAATTCCAGGATTAAACTGGATTTACACCTTTGCTTGATTTGTATTTCCATGGATAAGACAACCTTTGAAGTCACCTTCTCCTTTTACTAAGCACTAAATCTAAATGCCACAAAGTAACTCTTATGAGCATGGACTTAAATGTCTCTACCCTTAAGTGACAGATTTTCATCGTGTAACTCACATTTATATGTGTCTATTCTGCCCGCAAAGTTTGAGGCACGTTTGTGACTGCACTTTGAACTAAAACCTGAGAACTGAATGCAGAAAACCTCATCAAAACAGGGTACTCACTATGGAAGGGCCTTCTATTTCTTCAGAAACTTAAAAGAACAAATAGTACAAAATAACATAAGAGAAGTCTCCGCCTCTACTGTTAAACATATGATTTGGTATCTTATTCCTCTCTTAGGTTCAAATCTTTCTCATATTTCAGTTAAAATTTTTGAGAGTATATACTAGATGTAAAGCCAGTTTCAAACTCCTTTTCAGATGATGATTGCCAGATAAAATCACACAATAGAACAATGAGAAACACGTCATCAACCTCCACAGCACCTGCAACAAATTCCCCTCCTAAATACTATCATTGTTCCTGAACCCTACACGTTAGAGAATGCATTGTGCTTCTTGGAGGGTTCCAAACGACCTCATGGAAATGCCACAGGTGAAATGCTGAGTCACTAAGAAAAAAATTAAATCACAGAAGCAAACAGTAAAGGGCAGAACCAGCTGGTTTCTATAGAAAGCTTTTGTTTCCAAGAAAGCAAAGAACTTCATTTTTGTTCTCAGTCCTTCAGAAAAAGATAAAAACGATAACACACAATGGATGGATTATCAAAGGCTCAAACCAGATAATATTTTTAGCATTGGTATTCTTCCTATTCCTGATTTTCTGCACTCCCTGATCCACAGTTAAACATTATCTCTGTTACCTTCCGTTCCGTGTTTTAAGGATTTAGGTACTTCAAAACTTGGCTGCTTTTTGCAGTAACTTTTTTCTTTAGTTTTTGGTTGTTTTTTTTTTTTCAATTAAATCCAGTAAAAATTAATTCCATCCACTATCAGTAAACAAATACTCTGATAATTACAGGAGGTTTTTATGACTGCACTTTGTTTGCCCTATTTATTGAATAATTTTTTCTAACTATTTGGCTACAACCACATTCTTCTGAAATCATTTTTCCTATGACAAGCAGTATCAATTTTGCTACTATTCTTTCAATTTAAATTGAACTATTATCAGATTACAAACTTCCTCATCTGAGGCTTTCACTATACTTATTAAAGCCATATTACTCATAAACATTACCTTCCTAAATCCTTCCTCTGAGCATTAAACACAGATTTAAAAACTTCATATTGGTGAGAAAACAGTAATAATTATCTAAAGCAGTGTCAACAGTCTTCATTACTAAAAAAGAGACTTATACTTGTCACCTTCTAATTTGAAGTGATTTTTCAAGAAAATAAATGCTGGGCCTGAGGTGGGATTTTTTTCCTCCTATTTAAATATCTTATGAGAAACTCTGCTTTTTGTCTTGTCTGTTTTGCTCTTTTTAATTCAACATATTATTACTTTCATTGGTACTTGTACTATTGAGGCGTGATTTTGTATCCCTGTGCTGCCACATTTATGTCATGCAGCACTTTTCCTCTGTAGCCTTTGATATGAGCATTATTTAATCAAGTATATTGAGTGAAAATAAATGTAACCTGTTCAGGCACTGGATAAATAAAATAACCACTTTGTTAAAAACATCTGATTGAGAATCTGGTTTATTATTGTATGTTGAAGGTTGTCATAACAGTACATTTAAATTTTAAATGCCCCTTAAAGGCTAATTTTATCGTAATCAAACTGGCAAAAAAAGTGACCATGTACATACCTAACACAGACAAGAGCATTTTCCTCACAAAAAACCCCAGTCCCAGATAATACCCTTTTCCATAACAGATATTATCTGCCTGCTCACCCTCACTTCACTTACCACTAGTGAGTATATTCTTCACTAATATTTCTTACAGGCTCTGTTTATCATTTTGTTCTTTCATAGCACTAGTAAAATGGGATTAAGGGTCAGGAAATGCTAATTAACAACCAAGCTCTCCAAATATGGAGGAAGAACAGCTGTTAACTTGTGTCCTGGTTTGGCACAGCCTGGTTTTTAGTAGACAAAAAGGAACATCTAACTAGATTTTATTTATTTTCAGTTTTTTGTTTTGTTGAAAAAATAGGGAAGATAATTTCCTCAAACTAATAATTTTCCTTCAGTTTCACATCCAAAATTTAAGAAATGCCATAATTCAACTCTAGCTGGCAAACATTAGAATAAGCAACAAGACAACAAGAACCCTGAAGGACATCTACACAATTTTTTACAGCTATTTAAATGAAAATGGCCTATCAAGATTTTCTTGAGAGAAAAGACTGGCATATCTGATATATTATAACGACTGACTAGAAAACTACAGTAAGTTAGCACTTAATAAAGAATTCCAAGTTTTATTTCATGGATAAGCCCAGCCTATCTACTCAATGCATAATCTGGCTCTTTATTCCAGTTAGAAAGAAAAAGCCCGGATATTTTTTTACACAGCACATGTGCAGAAGAAAAAATTGAGTATTTTTAAAAAATCAATAGGTGTAGTAGTCATATAAAGTGCCAAAGTTTCTAAGAAAGTATTAATAATAATACTTTTTATCCAGATCAACCAGTCAGTTTTTCATAATTTTGAAAATTAGGTAAGGTTGTGGGGTTTGTTTTTTTTTGGTTTTTTTTTCCAGAATGAAAGAAAGTACCTGGGTTTAGTTTTAGATTAGGTCTAGTCTAAGGGCATATATAGCATTAGCACTCTAAATCTAATTAACAAATTATTGTTAATTAAGCTTTCCAAAGCTGTTTTTCCCAACATATGGGGGGGATACTTTTCCATAATTGAACACATCAGTCCAATTTACCGAATATAAATGACAAGCTAAAAAAAGAACATGTTCTCAGTCTGCCTCTCTACATAAGCAATTATTAAATTAGCATTGTAAATTTTTATGTTTTGTAAACAGATAATGGGAATTTCCATATATAAAGTAATCCTATTATATAATTTGAATACAGCCTTGTATTTGAAGAACAAAAAATGAAATCTTTGTTTGAAGCTCATAAATTAAAAAATAAAACACATTCAAGAAAAATCAAATGCACATTTAGCTATTCAAGTGATTCATAATATCTGTATGTCATTGGTGTTGCCTCACTAATTATTATAAATTATTATTTAAAAATTATTTTAGCTGACAGCGTGTTCAAAAGATTTCATTGTAAGAGCTTGAAAAATTCAATGGCAATTAAGTAATATT
Organism: Zosterops lateralis; assembly: GCF_965231275.1. Lineage (NCBI taxonomy): Eukaryota > Metazoa > Chordata > Aves > Passeriformes > Zosteropidae > Zosterops > Zosterops lateralis. The sequence continues at coordinate 144,685,722 of NC_139762.1, forward strand.
CTAATATAGGTAATTAACTATGTAGGTGGCAGTATAAATTAACTCAAATTATAAAACACTATTTGCTAAAGCTTAGACTTAGAGTATAGACTTTTATTACACCATGAAGCAGTAAAAATATATTACTTATAACCAACACTTACAGAAATCTAGTCTGATGCTTTTAAAACAATATAATTATCTAATTTTAGATCTTTCCTTATAATAAAATCAGAACCATTTTATTTGGTCTATGTTACATTTGGAGGGGGTTTATACTGGTATGAAGAAAACAAGACTCTACTGACCTTAATGTATATAGGTAAGCACTTGTATCACCTGTTGTTCACAAGCCTCTGTCTGTCATACAGACCCTCCATAAAGTTTTATGAGCCAGTTAAGTTATCAAGATTTTACTGGAGACCATAACTGTGATTTACGGGTTTGTATGCAACTTCTTTTCTGTGAATCAACAGCATATTTAAACCAATAAAACAAGCATGAGGATTTGTCATATTGACATGTTTCTTAAGTAGTGTGATGCTGTGTTACCGTAAAACTACCAGACCAGAAAGCCACAGAACGTATAATTTATTTATCCTATTCAATTGAATTTGATCTTAAAAGAGGTTATTTCCTATTTTGTTTCTTGTGCTTGTGTTACAACATCTACATAACGCATGTACACTGAGATTAGGAACTGCAGAAGTCAGGCTAGCAACAAAATTGTTATAACTGCTAAGTCAACAAACAAACAGTCAAAAACTCTCCTTAAAGGTGCTATAATTGGAGTAAAACCAGAGCCAAAAGTATTGTGACTACTCAGCTCAGGGTATTTATTCTCACAGATCAGGACGCATATTTCTAGGTAAGTGTACCACCAACCATACTCACATTATTTAGAGACCATGCATACAGTTCTCTGCACAGAAACTCCTCCAGAGACAATCCATGACCAACAGGTGTGGTCAACACTAATTCTCCCTAGCTCTTTGCTGAAAGCCTCCATACCATTCACTTTCTGACATTATGAAACTCTCTGAAGGCTTCACCAATCCTTACCAGTATAACTGTCCATTCCATTAAGTTCCAAATATATACACTTTTAATACAATAATGGCTAACTGGTTAGACACATGGACAATTAGACAAATGAGTCTACAGTGCCCTTCATCCTAATGCTACCTCCTCAGAATATATTTAAAATATATTTTAAAACCATTTTACAGCTGCAATTGGAATATCAACATTTATACCATCGTCACAACTATTACTTTTTTTAGCAAGATTACATATTTACAAAGGAAAAGAAACAAAATGTTTTATTTTCACATTTCATCATAGTTTTCTTTTTTTTTCTCAGTAAAATTGCAAGATTTGACTCACCCTATTGTAGGTGGTTCAGAACCTTCAATTTCCAAATAATCATATTTTTCTTCCATTTGGAAATCTGTAAATATGAGTGAGATAGTATCACCAGGCTCTGCCACAATTGTCCACGTGCAATCTGCATTATTATGATATTCATTAGGAAAGTTTGGGCTGGAGATGATTCCACTTGATCCTCTCATAGTTCCTCCGCAAGCATCCTCAGCTGTAAAAAAAAAAAAAAAATTAAAAAAAAAAAAAAAAAAATATATATATATATTAAAATCACCCTTTAAAAATATATACTTGCTTGCTGAGAATAGAAATCCATAGCTGTTTAGTTGAACAACTGTTTAAGACTTAAACATTTTTGACTTGGAATATTGCTCCAAAATTAAGGTGTTCAAAAAGTGATTGCTTCAAGTCATAATTACTTAGGGATTATTATACTAGTGCCATCATATATTTTTATAATCTACTATTTATTAATTATAAATCTGGATTAGCATTGTGTCAGTCACTTTATAATAGTATGCAAAAATGTCACTGTTTGCTTTTACTTTAATTTAAAAATATTTTCAAAAATCAAATTGAGTTTAATCCCTGCGATAAACAGTCTGACATGTAGTGTGCAGCAGTCACATTATCCTGAGAAAAGAAGCATGAGAATCTTACCCATTATATACTAACTGTATTGTCATATTTTAGTGAGTATCTAGTCATTAGGTTTATTCTTGAGAAATCATTTTCTCATTTTCAAACAGGTGATGAGTTTTCAAACCAAAGCCATTCATGAGTGATTTCTTAATGCAAGATGCTTTCACAATTAAGATGTTTACATCACAGTAATAAGTTCTAATAGATCAAATATTTACAGTTTATCCAGAGGCATACATTTTTCATATCAAATGAATAACTGTGAAACTATCTGACCAATTATCAGAATTTTTCTTTTTTGATGATGATTCTGAAACCAAAATTTCTCTATTTTTTAGCACGTGATCTTATGCTGAATATACCAGGTAAACATTGGATATTCACAAAATCAGTTCTAAAAAACTTTATCCTATGATGAAACAATTCTCAAATGACTGATGTTTGGTACCTTCTTCATTAATATTATATATATGCCTAGTATATATAATCTTTTTGAGGATCTTACGTTAAAATTATTTCTGTGAGCTAATAAAATTAATTGGAAATCTAGTGCTTTTTCTTTCAAAAATAGAAATATCTTTCAAATAACTTGAATGGAAATACCAGATTGCAGTACTTATTCAGTTTATTACCCAAATGTTTGAAGCATATTTGAAAAGCAATTCTTGTTTCTGCTCAATTAGAGTGAATAAAACTTGCCCCAGAGTCTGAAAATCCAGTCAATACTGATGAAAAATTAATGATAAGGATAGAACAAAAAGCAACTTTAAGCAGTATAAGATCACAGAACAAAAAGTTTAAAGAATTCTGACACACATAATGGCTCACTTCTAACAGAAAGAAAAAAAAGTCATGACTCTATTACAGAAGTTTCACAGTTTAAAATACCAGGTTTTGTCTCTTAAAAATTCTGCTAAATTATTCAATGGTTCTGGCCCTATACTGTGAAAGGAATAATATATATATATATATATATATATGAATAAGAAGAACATAATGTTTTCATGCATTACAGACATTTAGAAAAAAAAAATTTAAATTACTAGTTTACTGTAGCAAACTTTGCTACTGTATTGCAGAACTCATGTTTTGCTTTTCACAAATGACTTATAGAGAAACATATCTTAGTTCCTAGAAATAGAACAAACTGTTTACTAACAATGTTGCTATAGTATATCAAAACTTAAAAAGTTGTTGTGGCACTCAATTTAAACAATGTGTTTGTTTAAAAATACAAACACTGTCAATGAGTGTGTTTCCTGAGCCACATCTGTTTAGAGACATTTCCAAAGGGTGATTTTGCTACCATCAGCAAAATGGCCCAAACAAATAATCATGGTTTTTATTCTGATTCATGTAGCAAATTTGGTACAAATACTATTAATATTACCTACATTTAAGTGCTGCATATATAACCAAAAGCACACTGGATATCATCTTAGTGTATCGCAAGCATTAGAACAATAAATAACAGAATTACTCTACTTTCAATCTTATTTTCCTCCACCTACAATATCATTTGCTTGGTTCGAGTCTTGCAGTCAGATCCCCATAGGTAAAAGCTCCCATCTGTGAGAAGACTGAAAAGCATTATGCCCATGCAAATGTTTGGTGCATTAAGTTGTGAAGACAGTGTAAAAAAAAAGATTTGATCTTCAAGTAAATTGACAAACACTGTTGACAGGAGTTCTACCACTAACTTCATAGTGCACAAGACCCTGACAAATAAAAGAGAATGCAGTAATTATATCTTGTGCAACCTGCTTTTAGCACCCCTATTTCTATCACAATTGAAGGAGCATAATTTCTTAGATGTCAGCTATGAAATGTTGCAAATAAAAGAATAACTGGTGTGGGAACATTTAGGAAGATGTTGAGAACATTTAGGCTGATCTTCACCAGTGTGCGGCAAGCCCAGTAAGGAGATGTGAACAACGAAGAGGGGAAAGGTAAGCTTTGCTGTGATTTTGGTACAGATCCACAGTAATCTCTTTCCCTGCCTATCTGTAACTTTCTGAATAACCTCTAACAAACTATCAAGGTAGATGTCCTCAAAGATATTTAAGTGGCTAAACCCCCTTTTCCCATGGGAAAAGACAAGCCCCATTCATGGGATTGTTTTTGCTCAAGGACCACAATATACTTGGTGGCTAAAGCAGCAGGATGGGGAAACCCAGTGCGTGCCTCAAAGACATTTGATCTTGGGGAAAAATAATCTGTGGTGCAAGTTTTATGTTGCAGAGAGTGAAACAGCAGGAATAACATGAACCAGTGAAGAGTGAATTTTGTGAGGAGCAAGGACAGTGTGGCAGTGGCCTGGGTCTGTCTGGTGTTGGTGCCCAATCATCAAGTGTGCTGCTTCTCCTGCCTTAGCCACCCATCCTGATGAATGGATGCCAAACCACAGCCTATTTTTGGACATCTGGAATGATGGAGGAAGTCCATGAAATGGGAAAATAATATGTGTCTGCGAAAGGATGGAAGATAGTAGTTAATGAGAACATATTTATGTTTTTTTTGATTATCAAGAGGGTTTAAGGATGTAGTTTAGGTCGTACGTGTATATGCTGCATGTTCCAACACCCAATACAATCACTGCAATCGAAATGTAGTAGCTAAACAGTGGTTAGGCACCTAAATGCCTTGACAGAATTGTGCACAGCCCTATCCTTTTAATTTCCAGTTATCAAACATGAAGAAAAACATTCACAGAAATTGTAAGAAGATAACACTTCAGTTAAGACTTGATAGAATCTGACAGTGTCCAGTTAAAAATACATAGCTAATACTGATATTTTTTAAAAATCTACTTTTAAAATTCATACTCCATACTTTCAAATTAAATTGATTTGGTCATGTACTGAGAAATTTTATCCAATAACAATCTTGCAAATTTGATATGAAAGTATACATGTGAAAAATACACTTACAGCCAGGATGTCATTTTTCCTAACATATTTCTCTGATCCTAAGCATATGCTGAAAGGGGAACATTTTTCAAAGTGATATGCAAGGGGGGACTTGGCACTAAAAAGCTTTTCAAGGTATTATGAATTCAAATTAAGATCTCTGTTTGAATATGCATAAGGGCTCTTGTGCAGAGGGAGTATCGCTGATACTATGATGAGTGATGATTATGAAAGTAATGTTTTGGGGGTTTGGTTTTCGTTTTTCTTTTTGTAGGTATAGATTGTTTCTATTTTATGTTCACAGATACCTGCAGTTTTTCTCTCTTTGTTTTTTTCTTTTTAAAATCTTATGAGTAAATGCCCATTAAAAAAAAAAAAAAAAAAAAAAAAAAAAAAAAAAAAAAAAAGTTAAATCTGCATATGTTCAAATAACCTCCAGTGAAATCTGATTTAGTAAAATTTTATCATTTTTTTCTTTCTGGTTTGCTGTTCACTGTTCATTTTTCCTAAGAAATTCAGAAAATATATTTCTCTAGCTATGTCTCATTTAATTTTCTGCTTATTCTTGTAGCTTTCAGTGATATTCACAATAATGTTATATAAATATTGAACCATAAATTTCAATAAAATGGATGATCAAAGACAGGCAATGTCATCAGTGATTTATAGGACATGCAAATTTGTGGACTTCATTGTGAATTCAATGAGATTGCATGGTAGATCAAGCTTTAATCTGGTACACAATGTATCACATCATCTTATCTATCTAGATATTTATAGCAAACTAAACAGTTAAATTTTCTGCAGATCCTATACTTCCTTCATTTAAAAAATTCCAGCTTTGATTTAGTTTCTTATTCTGTTTCTTTATTGGCTGTATTACAATCAGGCTGAAATGAAAAACACCTTAAAAATTTAAACTCAGTTTTAAAGTCTGTAGCATTATAGTCCGATTATGAAACTCACAAATGAACACAGTAATAGGCACAAAAATATCTTTCGGAAGTTCCATAGGCAATGTCAGCTCCCTCTGCTTCCTTCTTTGCACACTTTAACTCCTTTTGTTTCCTGCCCACTTTTCTTGGAGAGTCTGTGTATGTCTACTGCAGAACTCCAGCAGTGCCAACTGTTTTGCTATGGCTCTGTGATTATAATAATGTCATTGATCTCTGATCTCATGTGAAGCTGCAATTCTTGGGCTTCCCATGCCACATTTGCTGGTGCACAGAGACTTGAGAGCTGTTTCTGGTCACCCCACTTCATCAAAAAGAGTGCAAGAAAATCCCTCATCAGTCTGTTCTCTGTGTGCTCTGTCTGATCCCCTGTTCCTCAATAAACCTTCAAGCTTTGCTAACCAACCACAAAAACCCAGTGGGCCTGGGTCAAAGACCTTCTTATTAGGTTCATTCTGCTAAATAAAAACTAGCTTTTCAATTTAGTCTCAATAATGTAATGTTTACAGTCAGACTATAAATAAATGGGTCTGTACAGTACAGAGAACAGTCTTTGTAGCATAATGCATATTATATTTATTTTATATAATATTCTGATACATTCTAAAAACTCCAAATATGATGCAAGATAGATATAGAAATATATAATATCTGAGAAACATTTATATGTTGACTTTTTCTACAAATCTATCGCAATGGAAAAATTTCAGCCTTTCCCAATAATTTATCCACAAGAATAACCTTAGATTTCAGAAATTGAAATATAAAGATTGCAAAACATTCATCAACTGATAATCTTTCAGGATAGCTTTGCAGAAGATTTTTCATCCTTGACTAACATAAAGCCCATCCAGCTTTTGTGTAGAGGGATATAAAACAGTTCTTGAGGACAAACGGAAGTCTTATTTTCTGTATTGATTTGTAAAACTCACAGATTTTTAATTCCAAATAAACCCAGTGCCGATGATAAATTGACATGATTCACATCTTCAAACCTCTTACTTTTCACTTTTCTGCTGCATATCAGTAAGATTTATACAGATTTGACAGCCAGCAAAAACCTAAAATATCAAATAATGCATCTGTAGCTAAGGAGGTGAGGAGCTTAAATGGTGCTTGAACATAAGTTAAATGGAATAAACTGCCTTTCCACCTACCACCTCTGAGATAGAACCACAGAAATTACCTATTCCAGGGGAAAACACCACAATACCTGCCACGAGAGAACACCACAATACCCACACAGCCTGTGCCTGCCTGGACACCTCTGTTGGACAGCACTGGGTGACCCGTGGGCACTGTCCCCTCACCGTTGGTCAGAGCCCGGCTTGAAGGTGAGGCAGGAGAGAGGGGAAGGGAGAAATCGAGCCCACGTGAAGGCAGAAGAGATCTCTGCTCTCTTAAGTGTTCTAAGATTTTCTCTTCCCCCCCCCCCTCCCCCCCCCCCCCAAATCCTGAATCAGTAACTAAATATTTGTGTTACCTTGCAATAAATTAATGTTCAGTGGTATCCTCAGAGTTGCCCCTATTTTCTCCAAGGAAATGTCACGTTGTGTGAATGGGATTTAGGCAAGTTGGACTCTCCTATACTGACCAGAAAAGTAATTGCATTCTAGTAAATGGTGCACAGAGGTCCAATTTATTGTTCTTTGTTCTATATAAAAGGAAGGAAACATTTAAATGCAAGTAAAATCTTGGCACCTAAAGCCAATAGTCTTAAAAAAACCCCAAAAAACAAAAAAAATACCTCACACAAGCAAACAAACAAACAAAAAACCCGAAAAAAAGCAAACACAGAAAGGATGCAGCCTCCTGAACTCTTACCTGTGTGGTTAAAAATGTACGTAGATGATTTTTTTTAAAAAAAATCTGCTTTAGTACAGGACAATTTGAAATTGATGGGTTAACTCACAAGATTTTTTAACAAAAATGACCAGTTAACCATGTCTTTACTCCTGTCTTCCAACAAAAAAAATAAATTACTTCTTTTTCTCACAGAGAAATGAACTTTGGGAAAGGATTACTGCTTTTATTGCTTACAAACCAAGGTAATTTAAATTAAAATATTTGGACAGGACTTGTATGAATATAAGCACAATAAAAAATATGTAGATTTCTTAATGATCAAACTGTTTCCTATTTGCTTCTAAGCTTTGTGAAACCATAAAGCTTAGAAGCTCTGCAGCATTAAGATACTCATTTAGGTTTCATGGTTCTCAAGCCTGATACTTACTGTTTGAGTTACTGAGGGGCAGAAGGCATAAGAGTAAATTCATTAAAAATGGAATACAGAGGAAAGCAGAAATTACTTAAATTGATTGCTTCAACAAAGGGAAGGGGAAAAAATACCTATAAATAAATATATCAATTCATCAACTTGAAATTCAATTATTTTTTTCTTTCTCATTTTTGTTAATACCTGCAAGGAAGAATGGTTTTTTACCATGATTTATAAATGTAATTTTGTCTTTAAAAATTGTCTTGTCCTTAAACCAAGCATGAAAAATGTGAAAGATGATAAATAACATAATACTTGAGATTTTGGAAATTACTGGGGATCTTGTGGATTTTTTTTTTTTTTCTCAAGAGAGAAACTACATCAAAGTATGAACTTGGCAGTGGCTGATTTTCACACCTGGTTTTGGAGTTTTGGCTCTGAACCACAAAGAAATTATAATTAAATCATTGTAATGGAGCACTGTTCTATTAAAAAACAAACTTTTATGGAATTGCATAAAACATGACAATCTTGTGTTTTAACCCAGCTGGCAACAGAGCACCACACATCCACTCACTCCAAAAAAGTGACAAAGTATTTAAAGTGGCACTGGTTTTATTTATCTGTTGATATTTTAGAGTATAAAAGAAGATTGTTCTGTGAAAATCAATGGTGGCAGAGTCAGGAGGAAGTCTGAATCCCAACCATAGCACCCAGTGTCATCTGACAGACACTGCCTGCTGCAGAGAGGAAGAGTTAGCACTTCCTTTGGGATCAGTTTACACCTCTTAGTTTGAAAGACTTGCTGAGGAGAAAAGTGCAGCAGGCAAGATGTGAAAGCCATCAAGGAAAAGCTTCCACAAATGAAGATTGTACTCGGTTAGTGTGGCAAGGTTTTGGTACCAGGGGTTGCAGGAGTGGCCTCTTGTAGATGTCAGGGGCTGCCATGGAGCCTGTTCAGGGTGCTCCAAGATGGAGCTCCACCACTGACTACAGCTGAGGCAATTAGCAATATTGGTTGTGCCTCTTTCGTGACATGTTTAAGACGAGGGGAAAATGCTGTGCAGCAGCAGAAAGAAGGAGAGACACAGAGAGAGAGAGAGAGAGAGAGAGAAAGAGAGAGAGAAAGAGAGAGAGAGAGAGAGAGAGGTGTAAGAAAAATGAGAGATGTAAACCTGAAGACACCAAGTCCAGTGAAGAAGAAGGAGGTACTATAGGCTACAGGTAGAGAAGTTCCCCTGTAGCCGGTGAAGAAGATCATGGTGATGCAGGTTATGTCCTGAGAGCTTATGTTTGCCTGGAGAGGCTGTGGAACTTAGAGCCTTGGAAATTTTCAAAAGTGAGCTGCATAAGACCCAGAGAAAATAAAACTGCCTTTAAAGTCAGACTTGAGAGGTGTGTTGGATTTGATAACATTAAAAAAAAAAAAAAAAAAAAAAAATCAAAGCAAATTGAAAAACAAAAACAGTGAAGAACTTGTATTGTTTGAATTCACTTACTATGTCTTAAATTTTCCTGCACATAATCTAGTAGAACACCTAGAGCAAGATCGGGGGAAAAAATAATACTTTCTTTGTTTTATTTTCAACTCTCTTGACCTGATTAAAAGTTGTATTTTTTTTCCTCAGAATAGATGCATTGTTTTAAGTTTTGCACCATTCAATGGAGAATAGATTTCAATGCATACCTCTTCAGTTATTTTTATCTTTGCTTTAAAAATGTTGGAATAAGACCACTTCAGTGTCTAAGCCATCAAGCAGATCTCATACTAATTTTTAATATTACATTCAGTATAGAACTTTAGAGGCATAATAAGCTATCATAACTTTCATTGTCTAGTTTTTTGAACCTTCTGTCCTAATGACAACTGGATTACAAGGACCATGCCGCTTAAAATAATTTACTTTTATGAACTGAAGAAAAATGCAGGTGTTCATCAAAATTTCTTCCTAAAATGTGCAATTCCATATGCTTATTTTTGTAAAACTTCTGAACAACAGGGTGTATTCTCACCAAGCACTGTGCAAAACAAAGAAGCACAATTTCTGTGACATATTTGCGATCTCTTTACTTCTGTAATATTGCATTTCTAAAGGATTTTATGCTTTATTGCATCACAAAATGCCTAAATGATGACAAAATGTTTTCAAGATTCCACAGTCAAGATTTCTGTAGTTGCTTAATTATGCAGAGACTAGAATTCAGCACTCCTGAATGTGAACTGTGACTATGGCTTCACCAGAAGAGAGAAGCAGGATTTAACCTCTTCTGAAGACATTTTCTCAGCCAATTCATGATTCCTTTGGCAGCTCTGTTACCTTATTTGCCAAAATTTATCAAACTTAAATTAAGTCTGCGTGCATTTGAAAAGTTCACAGAAATGTTCAAATTTGGAAAACTAAAATCAGAACTGGAAGGAAAAGATTTTTACACCACAGAAGCATTTAGAAATAGGAGATTCAGTGTTCTGCTTGAGTGATGAACAAAGTTTTTTCAAGTAGAAGTTGAATATATCTTCTTCACTTTAGCCAGTAACACTCTCATAGACAAACTGATAAAGTATGGGGTAGATGACGAGTCTGAGATGTGTGTTGAAAAGTGACTGAAGAGCTGGGAGGTGAAATGCATGAAGGGTGGTGAAATGCAAGAAGCAGCATAAGGTCCAGACAGAGTTCCCTTGCACCTGAAATACTGTGTCCAGTAATGGCTTTCCAGTTTGAGAGCCATGGACAGAGAGAATCCCACAAAGAGCCACAAATTATTCAGGAACTGGAGCTGAAGACATACCAGGGAATCTGAGAGAGTGCATGTTCAGCCTGGGGTAGAGAAGGTTCAAGGGAAATCATCAGTGTTTATAAATATTTGACAGGGAAGTAAAGAAGATGGAGACAGAGTCTTCTCAATGGTACCAAGAGAAATAATGAGAAAATTTGGCATAAATTGAAATAGAAGTAATACAATTCAACCATATTTTTTTTTTTCCCACTGTAAGGTTGATTGAACAATCAAACAGGTTGTTCAGGGAGGCTGTGGGGTCTCTATCCTACAGATACTCAAAACTCGATTGGACATGGCTCTGATCACCCCACTCCAGGTGGCCTAGCTCTCAGTGGGGGGACTTGAACTAGATTATATTCAGAGCTGCCTTCCAGCCTCAGATACTGTCTGTTTCTGTGATTCTAGGAATATATTGCCCTCTCCTAGGTCAAGAATTGAGTACCGTGCAGAGACTGTGGAAAGTCAAGGAATCCAGGATACTGTAAACACAAATTGAGTATCATGAGTCTTGACACTAGCCACAGATCAACAATTGTCAGAACAATACCAGAAAATAGTAGAAAGGTGCATAACAGGGATCCTTGTGAACTGATCTGATTTCCTACAAAGACACTTATCTGTAGAGATCTGCTGGAGATGTTTTATATAGGCATACAAAATCACATAAAAGCAAGGTACCCACAATGGAACTGCTGTGTGTTGAAGCCCAGCCACTGCATGGACACTGGCAGTCAGAGTGGCTGGAACAAACATTGACTTCTGTGGATGTATCCAACTGGACTGGTGATCACAGTGTGAGTAAGGTAAAAGCTTTACCCTGACACATCTATTTCTTCAAATATTCTACTTAAAAGATCGAGCTCTGGCAAGTACATTTTTTGGTATTCTTTTCCCCCCATGGCAAATTTCACATTGACTACATCCATGTCCACATTTTTTAATATCTGCGCTTTTTGTCCCTTCAACATTAATCAAAAAAGTTATACAGAACAGTTATTTTAAAAGTTGCCTTTAGAGCAACTTTAGGTAGTTGTCTTTAGAGCCACTGAGGCCTACAATATGCCTCCTTCTTATTTCACACATCACTGAGTCAACAGGTAGTCATGGCATCTTTGGAGCCATTCTGGTTTGTGATAGAAATTCAAAGCATTAGAGACGTGTGCCAGAAGTCATAGATTTTTTTCCTAGAAAATCACAATGAGTGTCTAATAGTCAACTTAAAATCTCAGGTTGGTGTCCATTTTACTATTTCAGATTTAAAAAGTGGTTGTAATGATTGTCCAAATGTTCATCTTTTATTTCCATTAGCTTGCTCTCAGCTATTGAAAATTTCAAAGATTCAATTGCTGGGACCTAAATATATGCCAAAAACTTGTAATAATGACCTTTTTAAAAAAGCAATGATAGCAGAACTGAGCTAATAAAAACAAAAAAAAAAAAAACAAAAAACCCCAACCAACCAACCAAACAAACAAACAAAAAAAAACAAACCAAAAACAAAACCAAAAACAAACCAAACCCACAACCAAAAAATAACACCCCAAAAAACCAAAAACAACAATACAACAATGACAACAAAAAACAACCACCAACCCAAAACTTCTTTCTAGTGCTGTTTTCAAATAAGGGTGTTGCAATACATTTATTGATATTAAAAGTCACAGTACTCTGTATGACTACAGCTGTTATAGACACTTCCCAAAATGAAACGGAGTTGAGTTGAAGAGCAGGTATTTAGAGAGGCAGCAATCTTGCAGTTAAAACTCTGAGGTCTCTGATGACAGACCTTGTAGTAGACCACCTTGCTGAAGTTAGAATTCTGAATTCTGAAAAAGATTCTCTTTATTGCCATAATCCTCCTTTATTCCCCTATTAGCCCTCTAATAGGGTATAGAATCAAGTAACTGTTTTGGTTGGGAGGGGCCTTAATCATCATCTGATGTCAACCCCTCCACCACTGGCAGGGACACCTTCAAAATACAAGACATGGAAATATTTTGTTTTATAAATTCTTGTGAAGCACACTCTTATCTTATTAAGTTTAAAACGTTCCCAGGGTATTAAAAGAACCTGAATACATATGGTTGCTGTCAAACTGCTCTCCTGATAAAGGCAATTAAAATCAGTATCCTGATATTATTTGTGATAAATATTTATTGGTAGCATGTTGAAAATGAAATATCATATTACAATGGAATCATGCTTTCGAAGTGCCTAGATGAAATAAATGTCAAAAGGGAATCAGTATGAACATCTTATCTCAATATAACCAACTTCATACTCTGACTCTTGTAGCTTGAGCTGAGGCGTAATATGCACATAAATTAAAGTGCATTAATCAAGATATAATTAATATTTGCTTACCTTGACCCCCAAAATAAATGCACTGGAACTGTATAGCCAGTGTAACAGCATAACCAGTAGTACCTAAGCATTTTTGTGATGTTGTATCACCCCAGAGAGACACAATACAAAAGAGGCTTTGAGGAGTATGTGAGTAATTCACCAAAGAGACAAGGATGTTTGTGAGTGCTCATAGGAGACATCCATGTAAAAAACTTGCAAGGTAAGACAAGCACCATTGCTACTAACTACTAGCTACTGTCCTGCCCATTATATGAGAATGGCTGTCAAGGATAGGTTTTCAAGGCCCAGCACCCTGATAAATGGACATGGACATATTCATATACATTCAGTTGTAACACTTCTCATCCAATACTTGGTAGATTACATTGTTTATGAAGATGGTGCAATGGTATGTGTACTGATGGACAGATTTACAATTCCATCTGGACCAATGGCATTACACAGGATTTACCAAAGCAGTATTTCTACTCAGTAAAGGAAGGTATTTAGAGATATATGAGGAAAAAAACCTGAGTTCAGCAGGCTAAATTTCTGTCAAAAGAATTTTAAAAGATTAATTCTAAAATGAGCTGGCTTTTAATGTCATGCTGACACAATGCAAATACTGTTTATGTGTCTGGGCACCTTCAGTGAAGGAACAGCAAAGAAAATCAACAAGAATATACAAATTGGCTGAGGAACCTCATACAATTAATTGGCTGCCAAAGTATTTGCATCAAGTGACAATTCTCAAAGCACACAATGTAATAATACAGTAATAAAATGCATAACCTGCTATTTTCATCATGATGACAGTGTAACAGTTAGAATCAAAGAAAAACACATTCCTTACATTATAGCATAGACTACTTGAAAGTTAAATAATTCAACAACAGCATAAATTATCATCACATAAATTAAACATTATGCTAGGAGAACACAGTGCATATGATTAATTGTATAGCAAAATGCAAAAGAAGCCCCAAACTGCACTGTTGAAACTTGATGCTGAATTGACTATACAATCATTAGGAATTTCAGTTTGTCTTCTTCCTTTTCCAGTACCTCTTGAATCTATAGCTGAGCTTTCAGCAAATTTAGCAGTAGTGACACATTCTGAAAAACACTGCTAAAATTTTCATTAAAATAGGCAACTAGATAGATGTAAATTGCTAATCCATTGCAGAATTCACAAACTGGAGACCAAATACAATCATACTATTAAATAATTAAAGTTCACAGAAGGGAAAGCACTAAAAAGCCTTTTTGTTAACAGCTGACCACCATAGAAAATAAAGACTTTCACCTTTTTTTTCCTTTGCTTGTTTTTGAGGGACTAGCTAAGAGTCTGAAGTTAGCTAAGTAATTTTCTTACTTTAAATTTTAAATGTTGAAAAAACACCTTGATACCTGTGACTCTATTAATTACTTTTTTCATATATTCTAAACCAGAGTTGTTTCTAGAAGTGATTATATTTCTCTGCATCTACAAGAACCTCAGCTAAATGAGGATCAATCCAAGAATTGGTTGAAGAGTGGTTTGGTTTCAAGAGATCTTAAAGATACTCTAGTTCCATTGCCCTGCCATGAGCATGGGCACCTCCCACTAGACCAAGTTACTCAGGGCCCCATCCAACTTGGGCTTGTACACCCCCAGGGGTGGGACATCCACAACTTCTCTGTTGCAGTGCCTCGCCATCCTCAAAGTAAAGAATTTCTTCCCAATATCTCATCTAAGCCTACCCTCGTTCAGTTTAATGCCATCCCCTATTGTCCTACCACCACACTCCCTTGTGGAAAGTCTCTCTCTAGCTTTCTTTTAGTAGTCTCCTTCTAGGTAATGAGGGCCTATAAAAATTACTACTATTTTTGAAGCCATACTCGCTTTACTTCCTACCCTACCCTCTAATGCAATAATTCCCTAAACTTCCACAGAAATTATTAAAAATTAAGATCAGAAAGTTACACTTTTAAAATATCAAAACTTGCAGAAAATCAAAGTACAGTTCTCAGCCTGTGGTATACAATTTCAAAAATATGACTAAAGTAAATTACCTCAAAAATAATAACACAAGACCATAGATGCATATATCAGGTCACTTCATTATAGTGTTTTTATAAATATATATTTATATACCTTATTAATAAATGTGGTTTTATAGTATATATAAATAATATACTCCGTACTAATATCTTTATGAATATTACTTGAAGTACACATACAAAAAAGGTATAAGACTTGTCATATGTTTTAGCAAATTTATAATATTAATTAAAAATGCAGCAGATTTACAAAGTTTATATTTTTGAAATTTTTTTTAGTTTCTTTTTGAGAAAATGCTATGTTATAATGAATGATTTTTTTCCCTTGCCTCTTTGATGTGATTACTTGCCATTCAGTCTTTTAATTTGTGGTCAAGATAATGTTTGTGTATGTCTTCCTGACACAGTAAAAATCTTTATCTCAATTTGGCAAAGGGAAATGTTCTATTTTTGGCAGAACACAATACAGTGGTTATTGATAAATGAAGAGAAGCAGCCTCTAAATACGATCATATATTGTTTGACAAGGAAAGAAACAAGAGAAAATAAAATACAGACTGGTTCTTATTCAAAAGTTTGGTTATTTTTGTTCTCAAAACAGATTCATCTGCATTGAAGGAAACATACAATTGTTGTTGCCCTGGAAAAAATTGTTTCCAATTGTATATATTTATATCCCTTTGTGCACCCTCTCCATTACCCCAGCTTTGACCTTCTCATTTGGTCCTTTAACAATACCCTATAATCACTGTATTTTTCTTACTTATTATTTTTATCTTCTGTCTCATCTTTGAATTGTGGTGATTTTTTTTCCCCATTAACAGTTTCAAAATTTCCTGTTCCATTTCTCAGATTCTTCTTGCCTGCTGTATCTTGTCTTCTCTCATCCTTCTTATTCATAGTCTTGTACTTCAAAATAGGTTTTACCAGCAATTTCTTTCATTTTGCATTTGCAGGATCCACTTAACATATGGAACTGGAAATCTCATTAACTTTTCATATACATACACATGAGACTTCTGTATTTGAGCTAGTCACCTTAAGCTCTTTCATAGTCATTTATAAGAAATAGACTCTTTTACAGTACATCATATTAAAAGTCCAGTATGATTTTAAAGGGTCTGAATGACAAGGTTTTAGAACAAGGTGGGCTTGAGGGGTGGCTTCTGTGAGAAGTTCCTGGAAGCTTCCCTGTATCTGACAGAGCCAATGCCTGCTGGCTCTGAGACAGACCCACAGCTGGTCAAGGATGAGCCCATCAGTGACAGTGATAGCCCTTTTGGGATAATGTATTTAAGAAAAGCATAAAAACTGCAATTTTAGCTGGAGAGAGGTATGACAGTATGAAGGAAATGACCCTGCAACACCAAGATCAGTGAAAAAGGAAGAGGAGAAAGTGTTTCTGCCAGAGCAGAGCTCCCCTGTAATCCGTGGTGAAGACCATGATCAGGTAGGCTGGACCTCATGGAGGTCCACAATGGAGCAGATATTTACCTGCAGCCTCTGGAGAGCCTCATACTGGAGCATGTGGGATGCACCTGAAGCAGACTCAGCCCCATGGGATCCCTGTAGTGAATTAGGCTCCTGGCAGAACCTGGGGCGCCACAGAGAGAGAAGACCACGCGGGAGCAGATTTGCTGTTAGGACTTGTGACCCCATGGGATATCCCACACTGGAGCATTCCGTTCCTGAAGAACTGCACTCTGTGGAAGAGACCTGTGGTGGAGCAGTTCATGAAGAACTTCAGCCTGTGTGGATGACTCAGTCTGGAGAAGTGTTTTGAGGACTCTCTCCTCTGGGAGGGACCTCACCTTGGAGCAGAGGAAGTCTGAGTAGTCCTGCCCATGAGGAGGGAGGAATGGCAGAGACAATGTGTGATGAACTGGCATCGACCCTCATTCTGTGTCATCCCTGCACTGTTTTGGTGGAGGAGGTAGAGAAAATCATGAGTAAAGTTAGGCCCAGGAAGAAGGGACAGGTGGGGGGGAAAGTGTTTTAATATTTGAATTTATTTCTCATTATCCTACTCAGATTTCATTGGTAATAAGTTAATTTCCCCAAGTTGAGTCTATTTTGACAGTGACAGTACTCCTGAGTGATTTCTCCCTGTTCTTATCTGGATCCATAATCTTTTTGTTAGATTTGCTCTCACCTGCCCAGCTGAGAAGGGAGAGTGATAGAGAAGCTTGGTGAGCAGCTGGGATCCAGCCAAGGTCAGCCTACCACAACAGGAAAGACAAAGGTTTACTGGACTGAGTCAAGTTGAAGATGGCCACAATGATTTGGGACCTCGAGTATATGACTAGAGGGGAAGCTGAATTAAATGGGTATGTTCAGGTTGAAGAAGAATTATGAGGCACCTTACTGTTGTCTTAACTACCTAATGGGAAGATGCTGACAACATGAAGCCAGTTTCTTCTACAAGGTAAATAGCAAAAGGATGAGAGGGAATGGGCATAAACTGAAACATGCAAAATTCAGATTCAGTGTTAGGAAAAGTAAATTTTCCATGATTGAAGTCAGACACTGGAACAGGGCCCCAGAGACAGTCTCTAGAGACATTATCTCCATCTTTGAAGATATGGAAAGTAGGCATGGGCACAAGGAAATTACTGTAGTTGACCTTGCTGTGGACAGAAGGCCTCCTGAGACCCCTTCCAACCTATATGATATCACAAATCTATAATTTCTTTTAGCAGAGAACATAAGATGGACCATAAGTGTTTTATTCTCTGTTGTGGCCTTAAAGATCTAGAAATGTAGTGAACACGTAGACTTCTATATTGAAGATGCTTGGAGAGATCTCTCTCATCCTGTCTATTCCAAATCCAGCTGAACATCATTCTGCTTTGTAACTTCCCTTCAGCTGACAGTAGAGGCTGTTTAACTCTTTGGTCATCTAACAGTATTCCTAAATATTAAAAATTCTGAGAATTGCCATAAAATGAATTAAAAATGTTTTATGGTTTTAATATTAATTAGTCATCTAATATGATAATGAATTATCATGAGAAGAAAGGAACATTTGAGAAATGAAAAAAACCCAAACCAGTCTTAAGCTCTATTTTCAGATCCCAGAACAGAACATGATGCTTCTATTAGCAAGATAACACAGTTCATTTCCATTACAAGGATAGATTTAACAGCATATTTACTCCTGTCCTGTTGAATTAATCTTTCATTAAAATGTTTTCTCCACTAAACATCGTATTTTTGCAAGTATGATTTCTCTGCGGTTGTCAACAAACATCTCAGTTTCATACACAATTCAGAACCCTGCAGGAATGTTCAAATGCAAATATTTCAGTCCAAAAAAGAAACCCCACATTCTGAATGTTGATATTCTTTAGGAACTATGGAAATTCATATATGGAGGAAGCAAGTTAGTAGGCTGATGTAAGTCACATGCTCATAGCACATTCTTCTTGCTTTTTTTTTTTTTTTTTCTTTTTTTTTTTTTTTTTTTTTCTTTTCTTTTTTTTTAAGCTGCTAGAAAAAAAAGACATGACAGAAAAATAGCAGTCTAGGTCACATTTCTCATTCACTCTCAGTAAATGAATAGTCATATCCTCTTAATGTAAAACTGCCTAAAATTAGGACAGCAGCTCAAGATCCACAGAATTTCAGAGCTTATTATAGAAAGGAATATATTCCATTTAATGAGGGGATTAAATGCTTTCATTTATTGCAGAATTTGAAATGAAATGCTTATGCACAACACAAACTACCTAAAAAAGAGGAAAGGGGACAAACCAGAGAAAGATAGGACTTTTTGGAGTCTTTAATAGTGTTCTTGTTTCCATGGAAACCCTGCCAGTGTGCTGGATAGAATCCTTTAGGGAACCGGTGATCATATAATGCTCCTAATTGTTTAGCAAGAACTTGTCTTATTTTTCAAGTATAGATCCTCACTTAATACCACATGTATATTGTCAAAGAAGGACACAGGATAAATTTAATGGAAAGAACAATACAAAAAGAAAGTACCCTACACGGAAGGACAAGATAATATTTTTGGTTGACTTACACCAACTCTACCATTTCACATTTTAAGTACATAAAAATATATTTAAGTGTATTTAAAAATAAGAATTTAAGTAATATAGATATAAAGCAATCAAATTTTTAAGAAGCAATAGAATATAAAACATTCCAAGTGACCCTGTAAAAAAACTCCTAAATCTATTCAAGCTGAACTGCATCCAGCCATCTGATGGATTTGGTATCAAGACAATCTATGCAAACGCTGCAGCTTTTTTTTAATAGAACCTCAGTGAGAATACTCTCATTCATCAGTCTGAATATTTAGTAGAAGAAATAATCTGAATATACACATATGCATGTACAAAATTTTAGATTTGCTTCCTGTATGTAAAACAGTGCATCATACTGCATTATACACACTGAACCTAAAATTGCTGTCAGTGGATTTGAGTCTGAAACGCAGCACATACCACATCTCCAGGCACTTACCAATAGATGTCTGAGGCCTATGCCTTGAGACAGGGCTGTCCTGAGTTCCTTTCTTTCTTTTTTCCTTTGGGGTACCCTATGCATCAGTCTTACTCTTAGATGAACTTTCATACTTGCCCTCATTAGCCAGCTCTGCAAAACAGTCTTTATTAAGGCTCCTTATTTTCAGATTCTGCATAAGGCTTCAATTTGCATAGGCCTACTTTGCTTGTCAAATATTTGTTCACATTAAATACTGTCAACTGTTTTCAGAGTTTCTAATCTATATTTACAAAATAAATTTCACCGAGGTTTGCAGCCTCTGGGCAGGAGCTGTTATGAGACCTTGAAAATGATGTGTTGACTCTTTACATACCTGCTAGAATTGTCAGTGACTTAACCAAGTTCATTTATCTTCATTTGCTATTTGGGTTTGCTTTAGATTTTGATACAAAGATGAAATGGTAGTTTAACAACATGAAATCTTTGGAGGTAGCTATGACAAATGTTACAATTAGACATGGAAAGTTTATCTTCGGAATTCGCTAAATAAATAGATGACAGGGAGAGGAACAAATGCAATTTTTTCCCAGAAGTCCATATTCTTTCCTAAATGTACCAGTTATATGACAGACATCATTAATTTCATTAAGTTTGTTTATTTGTTTGTAGGATCTTAATGCTTATATTTATATCTTCAATTTTTACATGTTTTTATAAATGTTTGTAATATTTATCCTAGCTGAAAGCTTTTACCAAACAGAGAGATCAGTTTGATATCAGAGAGGATCAGTGTCCAGAAATAAATGTCCCTTAGCATGCTAGTGTTGCTTATAAATTTCAAGCTATTCTTCAAGTGGATCTAATTGTTGATGGCAAATCTCTTTGCTAGCAGCTTCTTGATTTGGACCATAGATCTTTCAGACTGTTACACAAATTATTGTACAAAAATTCACAAAAGACTTGGATCTTTAGAAAGATTAGAAGAGTGAAATACTGGGGATGATGGAAAAGGGAGCTGTTAGTGTAATTATTTGTACACATTTAGAGAATCTCTTAATTGGACCTTCTATGTACTACCCTAGCCAGAAAATGGCTGAAATGCTGCAGAATCTACTAAGCCTGCCAACTCCTGTGCTGACATTGTGCAGATTACACATTAATTTATTCCTGGACTAGAGGGCTACAAAGTCACTATTGTCTGTAAACCATTTCCAGAGTGCTGGCACAAAGCGGATAATATGCAGCATTGGAATTTATGTCTGAGAGGAAATTATTTGGCTAATAGCAAGATCATTATAGCATCCTTGTACAAAATGGCAGGTAGTCTTACAAATAGCAGGGTAGACATGAGACAAACAAATATAATCCAAAGATACTTGAAATTAGAATGGTTGTAAGGCTATGTGCAACAGCACAAAACAAACAGAATTGACATGCAGTGTCAGACTTAGCAATTCATGATACGTGACACATATTTCTGTCTCTTCTATGCCCATATGAACCTTTGGTCAAGCAATTTATCTAAGGTTCTAGTTGGTGAGCTGAGGTAGTATTCATAATGGAGAAACAAGGCATGTAAATGACAATGCACTATTAGAGACTGAAGAAAATACTGACAAACCCGATAACCCTGTAGCTTTTCCAGTAAACAGAGCCTGGAAAAAACTGTAAAATAATTTCCCTCACTGACCAAACTTAGAAATTATATCTGCAATCTTAAGAATTAAATTAATGCTATTGAAGAAATATTGTTTGTAAAACAACATTAGCTTATGATAATTAAATCAGTTTCTATCATTTTTTGTTGATACCTCCAGAATCAAGAAGCATAAAAGTGATAGAATGAATGCTTGAAAACTACACTTCTGAAAGACAGATTTGTGTGCAGATGCATATCACCCTGGATTTATGTACACTTTTCCAGGAAGATCTTATGAGTTCTGTAAAAGGTAAGATGGAAAAAGGGACCATGGATCCAACATACAAAATTAATATAGATTTGTACTAACAGGAAAGTCAGGAAGTGGGATTCCTAGGATTAAGTCTTTGTTTATCAAAATAGCACATATATTACCCTTCCCAATAGCACAATATCTCTGTTGTAGCATAACCTTTGAATTCCTTTATCTTGGTCACTTCCTCTGTTATTTTTTGCCTCTTGCCATCACCATTTAGTTCACTGGAACTTGGGGAAGTGGCTGTAAAGGTTCCTGGTGCAAAAGCACCTGGAGGTGTTGATTGGACAGCATTTGAACATGATCTAGCAGTGAGTCCAGGGGCCCAAGAAGGTCAGTGACATTCTGGCCTGTGTCAGTGATTGTGTGGTCAGCAGGACCAGGGCAGTGATTGTACCTCTGCACTCAGCTCTGGTAAGGACACACCTTGAATCCTGTGTTAAGTTCTGGGCCTCTCACTACAATGAAGACACTGAGGGTCTGGAGTGCGTCCAGAGAAGGGCTGGTGAAGGGAATGGAGCACAAATCTGTTGAGGAGCAGCTGAGAAAGCTGGGATTGTTTAGTCTGAAGAGGATTGTTTAGGTGAAGAGGAGGCTCAAGAAAGACATCATTCTCTACAGTTGCCTGAAAGGAGGTTGTAGAGAGGTGGCTGTTGGTCTCTTCTCCCAGGTAACAAGAGATAGGATAAGAGGAAATTGTCCCAAGTTGCACTAGAGGAAGTTTAAATTGGCTATTAGGAAAAACTTCTTCATGTAAGCAGTTGTCAAGTTTTTTCCAAAATAAGCTTCCCAGGGAGGTGGCAGAGGGGCACAGACAGCAAGGCTTTGTGATACCTAGCCACTGATAGAAGTTTCTTTCAGGATAGGTCAGAAGGATAAATCTCTGCTCCAAACACTGTCAATATGCTGAGGCAAAGAAAACGATATTCTGAATAATCTCTCCTTACCCTCTCAACGCATCTATGTTACATGGAAATTCCACCTGTTCCTGTTTTTAACTGATATGTAACTGCAGGTTTTTACATAATGTCCTGGTAGTTTTGTACTATTCAAAATATGTTGGTTAAATAATGATGCAGACAGAATTAACAGTCAAAAATAAAGGCAATCAGCAGGAAGCTTGGCGCAGCAAGAACGTGAATATTTCCTTACATAACTGTATGATTGCTTTAAGGATAGTCACAATTCAGAAGAAAAAGTCAGATGTCATGTTTGGAACATGATAATGCTGTTTTTAACAGTAACAGAACACTGGAAGACCAGCTAAACATAACTCAGTAAGTAGCACAGTCAGTGGATAGCCTGACTAATATGGAAACATCCAAATCTCCTGAAAAAAATCATGTGCTTCAGCAAATGCTCCAAAATATGGCAGTTATAATCTAGATGTCCATTAATACATTTTTAAAATGTAAATTCATTAAACATCACTAAACTTATTTTATTTTTTCTTGTTTTAGAAATGAGAGAAAAAAATTCATTGAGTGTTCAAGCTTTTTAATATCATCTTTCTTTAAAAAAATCAAAAAAAATCCCCAGAAAAATGTAGAAAAGGTTAGGTTAAAAAATACATCTCTGTTGTGGTTCTTAGACTCTAAGATATATTACATCTATTTTCTTAGGTTCTTTTTAACTTTTTAATGCTATTAGAAGAGATACTACATTCAATGTCTGTCCAAGGAAACTACTTGCATAGTTTAACTTTGTGAAAATCTAAATTCATACACTTATCCACTACATTGTTTAAATGTAACATGGTAGCTTTATTTCCAAATACAAATAACTAGAGGTGTAGGGAAAATGTCTTACTGACAAATAGAAATAACTTGCTTACAAATGTTTTAAGCACCTGTACTTTTAAGAAATTATGAATGGATAAGTTCACAACAGAAAAGCCATTGTAAACTATAATAAACTCTTCAGAGAGTAGAAGATCTCAGTCTTAGATGCAGTTTCTTTATTCTTACACAAAATGAATGGCTAAATTGTCATCCTGAAATGTTTGAAATTCAGTCCAAGAGGCATGGTGTGTACTCTAGTCTCTTTGATAACTACAGTTCTTAAAATAACCGTGGGAAATTACTACATGTGTGAAAAGAAACAGCTGGTTTACCAAGGCTTTTTGGACAAACAGAAAAGTGTGTCACTATTGGGAATAAAGTGGAGAAAAAGAACGTAAAAATCATTAAGATGGCTGGTGGTTTTTCTCTATTTTGCTAATGAACTAAGGATATTGTATCAGCAAATGAATTTGGGAGAGACTTCTTTTTGGTTTAAATTTAAGAGAATTATCCTTAGTACAGAGAAGGAAATGTCTTTTAATTGGTACCTACAGAAGTAAAAAGAACAGAATTATAGTAATCAGGCTGTATCCTACATATTTAATGAAAATATCTAATTTATTATATCTTTCATCTGATAATTTAAGGCCGTTAAGAAAGTGAAATGAAACACCCCTTACTGTGTCAACTATACATGACTGGAATATCCAGCCATTCTTCTAGACAGCTCCAGATGAAAGGATCAAAAGGGGAGGGAGGATGTTATTCTACTGATACATGATTGTCAGAAGGAAAAATAAGTGAAAGGAACCATGAACATGTTTACCATATGTTGAATCTATATTTTATTTTCTGATTATAGTTGAGTACATTTCTGTTTATTAAAAAAAATAAAAATAAAAATAAAAATAATAAAAAACCACAAAAGTACAAACAAACAAACAAAACAAAACAAAACAAAACAAAACAAAACAAACAAACAAAAAATCACACTGCCCAAGACTGTGATCAAATACTAAACCTGCAACAACATGAAAAATAGTTCCCAAAAGTGCCATCAAATTGTGCCTAAGTGTAAGACATATGAGACTGCCTTTAATTTAAGGCAAGAGTTTACAGACTCAGAATGCAAGTCATAGCTTTGCAAAATGGGAGATCAAAGTCTCTTTAAAGAGGTCTTTTTAAATAGCAGGAATTTTTCTACAGACATACATAGAGCTCTTATATATACTTCTTTTTCTTGCACAGTTCAAGCTTACTTGAGCAGCTACAGTTAAGTGCAAAAGAGGATAATGGAGTCACCGTGCACCTAGACATAAAGAAAAACTGGACCAACTGTAGCTGCCTGGAACATTTAGAAAGAGCAAATGGTTGGCAAGACTCTTTGCTGACTTAGCTGTATTTAAAATGCAGCTTTACAATTAAACAAGGAAAATGACAGCACCCTGGAGTTATTAATCTTATACTATGACTAATGCATAATTGCATGTTATCTGGAAAGAACTGACTTCCCTGTCAGGGAATTAGGAAAGAGAAAAGCTGTCCTTATTGTACTTTGAGAATCCAGAGAGTCAGCTATTGATTATTGTGCTGTCCATTCTTCTGCTTTCTCCCTTCAGTGAAGGAGTGCTTTTAATCCATTGCTGTACCGTTTATAGGTGATAAACCCTAGCTCAGTGACTATAAGTCATTTTAATTTGATTTACTCAGGTGATGGAAGCCTACTGTTTGTTAATGATTATGAAATTTGACTTCAGTCTTTGGTGTTCCTTGTGGAAACTGAACACTTTATAAATTCTTGGTGCATGGATAATATCCTCATGACTTGGATAAATGACAGAAACCCTTTGAGCTTTCATGTCCTATTAAAATAAAATTCCCAATTTTTTGGTCATGAAATTAGAATCATTATTGTTACTGATAAACCTCTGCTTTTTAATTCATGTTCAGATAAACAAATATGGAAAATTATTTTCATAATTCTTTCACTTTGACATGAAATAACTACTACCTCAGCATTTTCACTTGGTGCTCAAAGATGCAGGAGGACTGAATCTCCAAATATTGCTTTTTTCAGTATTTGTATTAAATGAAATAAGAGTAAATGAAAAGTTAAACCACAGAATTTTTTCCTATAGAGACATGTACTTTACTTTTTTATTTCAGATAGTTAGGAAATTGGAATTTGGCACCACATTTTTGGCCAGCATAGAGATTTATAGATTGCAGTAAATAAACACCATATTATTCTGGGACTTTGGCCAAATTTGTTAATGAAGGTCTTTAATTTGTACCTTACCAAAAATGCTTTATTCCATGGACAATACAGAAGGATAAAAGCCTTGCCTATCTACCTGGAATTCAACAATTAATGTTTTGAAAAAAACAAAACAAAACAAAACAAAACAAAAAACCCTAACAAACCCAACCAACCAATCAATCAACAAGAAAACTAAACCAAAGTATTTTTTCATTAAAAATGTTATTTAAAGACAAGAACATTATTTAAAAAGTGGGACAAGAATTAAAATAACCCTCACAGATTAATTGGGTGAATAACTGGGCACATCCAGAGACCAGAAAGAGCATGCTGTGACTATGAGCTGTGATCCATGAAGCACAAAAATTCTTAGCTAGTCTTTGCTAATCAGGGCCCGATACTTCAAAAGAAAGCATGGATAAATTAAAAAAAATCAAGAGGAAATTAACAAACATTAATAGTGGTCTCATGAGTTGTGAAGTAAGAGAGCATTAGGTAGCATTTAATTTAGCAGGAAAAATACGAGTGGAGTAAATTATAGAAGTTCTTTCTAATAATATTAAATACAAAATATAGAAAACCACTGCCTTTGGAAAATGGGAAGGTTTTTAAAAGTTATCTGGACAATCACCTAGTGAGAATAAATCTTGCAATGGAATGCAGGTCTGGATTCTTTAAGATCTGAAACCTTTACAGTTTTCATCCTGCCCTATTACCTTTTCAACAAGTAACTGGAAGGTTAAAGTGTGAGAACTAAAGTGTGTGAATTAGAGACTTCCTTGAGGTCTTTAAAGAATATTTCACACCTTTCCTCATCTTTATCCACGATGTGTAACAGACTGGCCATATGAGCTCCTTGATTGTTCTAGTGTTCTCTGATCCTCATCTACAAACCCTCGACCAGCCCATTTGGCATCTTTGTCTTCTGAGAGGTTTGCATCCATCCTTTGTTGCACTCCAGCCATGTGAGCTGTCCTACTATCTCTGTTACTCCAACAATGTTGCTTTTCTGTAACTCCTGCCTGTGTCCCAGGCTGACCTCAGGCAGGTATGCTTTCACCTTGCCTTATCATTTCTGAAGTCACCCATGTGCCCATCATTCTGCATCCTTTATTTATGACCTTTGTAACTGTTACGTGACTTAAATGTAGGTCAAAATGTCTGTTTCCCATGGATCTTAGTTTAAAATTATTTTCTTTTCAACTTGATTATGTAAGTATTGGTGCTGAAAAAGATCCATTTTTATCATGGCTTTCTAAAGAAGACAAAAAATGAGAACAAGGAGGTATCAAAACCAAAGATTTTTTATTTTTTTCACAATTAGTTACACAGTTTTTCCAGGTTCTAAGATGTATACAAAAATTTTTAATACACATAATTACAATTATATCAGAAAAAAGTGTGAAATATGGGAGTCTGTCTCTTCTGTCATGTCTCAAGGGGAAATGGCTTCAAATTGTGCCAGAGGAGGCTCAGATAAGATATCAAGAAAAAAACACTGAAAGAGGGGTAAGGCTTTTGAACAAATTTCCTGGGGAGCTGATGGAGTCACCACCTCAGGAAGTGTTCCAGAGGCATCTGAATGTGGGACCTGCGGATATGATTTTGGGGTGGTTATGATGGTGCTCGGTTGATGGTTGGACTAGATAATCTTGAAGGTGTCTTCCAACCTTAATGATGCTGTGATTATGTGAATTATATAATATTGTGATATGATATCAAATCTTCAAAATGAAAGACAAGAGGGAACTGTGATATGGAAGGATTGGTGCCTAACTGCACACCAGGAATTTTCTTTCTCTGAACTGTGAAATGCCAGCCAATGTGAAAAGTATTTGGATTAGGAAGGTTAAACTGATGAAGCAGCTAGTGATCCTAAATTCTCACAATTAAAGCTTTTGACCTCCTCTGAGTTTGCCTTAAAAAAACCCCAAAATTAACTTTATGATGTAGTTCAAAGAGAGATTTTACCCATGAACTGTTTTGTGCAGCAAAGGTCACCTCCAGCGATTGACAGAAATTCAAAATTATGTGCCACACTTGTACAAATCTACCATCAAAGGTTTCATCATGAACAAAACTCAGAAGGCCATCATACAAGATTAATGAATTAATAAAACAGACTGCTTACCTGTATGTTCATTACAGTCAATTCTGTGAGAAATTTTTGCTGATGGAATCTTTTTTACACATGTAGCAAAACTGCTACAATTTTATTACATTTAAATGCCCTTCCAGAGTCAAGATTACTTAAGACAAATTGGTTTTAGCCTCTGAATTTGCAGAATGAAAAGATGAATAAATTTTGTGGAATTCCAGATTTATTTTAGTAACACAACTGAATCATCTTCAGACTTCTTCATCAGTGTACAATCGTAAATATTGGAACCTAAAAACAAGCTACAGTTTGAAAACCATCCCACAAGGCACCAAAAGAAATGTCTTAATATTTAACTAAACAGTAACACTTCCACTGAACATGAGAACAAGAAGATTAATTAACGCTTAAAGTGAAGATTCACGTTCCATTCGTGAATCAATCTTTAGGCTAAGAAAGATGCAGTCTTAAACAGATGTAGTCTTTAGAATGCTGAAATTTCATGTTAGAATTTTAGCAATGAAATCTTTCGCCTGCAATAAACACTACTGGCAATCAGTTATTCTCTTGAGGAAATATTTGAAGGGCTTTAAATAGTCCCCAGAAAACTAATTTTCTATGACTTCTGCCTTACAGATGTAATTACAATTGAGTTATAAATCAGGCTTTGCAAAGTGATACCAAAATACTGAACAATATTTTCACAATTTCCATTTATATCCAGGTAAATTCCCATTTTTAGGCAGAAACTGAAAGATATTGAAAAGTTCATCAAGCCATAATTTCAGTAATGTTAGGAAAATATACTAGTCTGTTTAGAAGCCTATGGCAGCCAACGGTTTTAGATTAAGCAGCTTAGTGAATTAAGTTAATGAACCTGGGATTTACCAGTAATCAGTTTCCAAGTATTTCAAATTATTTTACAAATATTATTTCTGCTAATTGATAACTATAAAGGATTTATCCAAGAATGGCATAGAGAAAATGAACCTTGGAAGAACAGAAGGAAGGTAAAAGGAAACGATTACTTTGCAAAAGCAGAATTTACTAGCTCAAATTGGAATTGAGCTAGTTATAAATTTAACATCTCTCCTCTTAGAATAGTCTTTAGGCATTTCTAACAAATAAAGAAATTAGTTTTAAATCAGATGTGAAAGACTGAGTCTTTGTTGTAAATGACAATTTTAGTATTGTGCTTTGATTATTAAAATATTTTTACTTTTCCAGGTTCCTTCTTCTCATTCATTCATCTTGATTGCTCAGAGTAATCTTCATCCCTTTTAGTTTCAGGTATAATTCTCCCTGTTACATTGTCCTAAGTGAAAATTTTGCAACAAAATTTCAATAGCATATGTTAACATTAACAATTAGCTTAACTTTTATGTCCTTTGTCCTTCATTAAGAAAAAAAAATTAAGAAAACAGAAGATAAAAGTGGTATTTCAAGCTTTTCATAAATCACCCAAAGCTTCCATCTGCTTGTGTAAGAAGTCCTAATTCCCAGATTTAAAATGGTGCAATTTAAGATTTTGGTATTTAAGAAATTTTATTCTGTTTAGTATTGGGTTAGATTTCTTGAATTTAAAATCTGACCTTTCTTTTCTTCCTCTTTATTGTCTCTATCAATTGTTATAACAATCTTCTGTAATTAAATTCAGTCTTATTGGCACTTTTCCTGTGAAAAGTAGCAAAATAAGGCATTGCTGTGTCTGTCTTTTCCTAACATTGGTGTGCATTACAACTTTTCCCAAATGTTCTCTTCCTGGAATAATTACATATACTTTCTTTCTTTCTTCTTGTCCTGGGCTGTAGTGTATGATGTACACAAAGTATTCTATCACCATCTTCATGAACTGTTAAACCAGATGGAGCAGTGTCTTCCCAGGCCCCCTTCCTTTGAGGTGTCTTCTGCTAATGGCCCATCAACGCCTGGCCCATGACTCACAGGTAACTCCCTCCAGGAGTTATCTCTGTTTAATGGGCCAACAAGGACCCACTTCATGACTCATCATCCCATTGCGAGATGCTCTGCCCAGGGGGAGGAGCCAAGCATTCTCACCTGGATAGAATCTGGGATTTGGGAAACTACAAGCAGCCCTTATCCACTGGATTCCCAGAGGAGCAGGGCTACGGGACCTTTCTACAGGATCACTGCTTCAGGAAGAGCACCTCATCTGGACTGCTTCCACCATCCTGCTCAGGATGTATTGTATTCTGACTCTGTCAGTGGTCTTTTGTGTTATTGCATTTATTTTATTTTACCTTTCTTCTTATTAAATTGTATTTCTGACTTGGAGCCTCTCACTCGTTTTGCTTTCAAACCATGACACTTCTTGAAGCAGAATTTAATTTATTTAGAAAGAGTTAATTTCTGCTTCATTCCCCAGTCCTCTGTATACTGTTTGGACATGTAGTGTAAAAGAGGCCTGTTTTCCAAATTAACATGGTTACTGCACCGATGAGTTTAAATTACTTTGATGCATATACCTTTTAATTCTGGACTATATCACACCACCTGAGGGTTAGTCCACTGCTAATATAATTTTCTAATGGATCTTAGCAGAACTCGGTTCCCTACTGATAGGAATTACCAAAATCACATAAAGATGTGCAAAGCCAAACTATGTAAACCAAATGGAAGCCTGACTCTGATGTTCTGATTAATATTTGGATGTGGAGGTATACATTTTTAAAGAAAGAACAAGTAAGAAAAACATTTCTAAGATATTTGAAGCTTTGAAAATGTAAATCTTGATTTAAAAATGAAGCTAATAAAAATGAATAATTTTCTGTTAGAAAAGTTTCCATAGATAGATTGCTTTCTGAAAAATTGTAATTTTTTTTCAAGTATCATTGCTGCTACTGTAGCACATCATTGCATGCCATAAATTTTCACAGAGATGCAGTTCTCCATCCATCCTAAGAACTTTGTTATTTGACCACCATTATCATAAATGAAGAAGCACAGGTTCTAGACATGAATTGATTGTATTAAATCCAATTGGAACTCTTGTGAATAATGTTGCCTGCTTAAGGAGCATGTACAGTGTTACACCATTATTATTGCTGGTACATTTTCAGTGAGTTAGGAATGCATTTAACAGGCACTGTAGATATCAGTAATGTTAATATGTTTTTTTATTATTAATACAGTAAAACTAGTATATTTTAGCATTAGTATTAGGAATATATGGCATTCTAATATGGTAAACACTTCTATTTCTGTACCGATTTCCTGATTTACAACACATCAATAGTGATTTAAAATAGCTTTGCATAATTCAGCAAAGTTTTACCACTATTTACAACAATAAGAAATCTGTGGTTCTGGTCACACATTAGGATTCACATGGGGATTTACTATTCTTCAGGCTCAGGTTAGTTGTTTTTTTTTTTTCATACAAGCAGACTGTGTATTTATGTTAAATGTCCCTGATAGTGAGTATCAGGTACTATCCTGAGAATAACACTAATATAATGAGAAAATATAAGTATGGTAGGGTACAGTAGTGAGCAATTTCAATGCTTTTCATAAATGGAAAAGTTTGATTCTACTGGTATAAAAAATTACACATTTTAAAGATGGATAAAATAAGGAATTCATAAAGCTCTTTTATTGCAAAAATTCAAAACAACAAAAAGTATTGTATATTTCATTATTTGAAAACTAATTCTGGGTATTATTTTGCAGATCTTCCCTGCCCTGCTTGAAAGCACACAGTATGGTACTCGAAAACATCCAACTATTATTCTACTATTTCAATAAAATAGTAGATCTTTTTCATCATTTCCTCCCCCCAAAGAATCTTAGTTAATGTCTCTAATTCTATGGAATAGCATTGGCATTTGTAGACCATTCATATTTTTTTAAAATACCAAACGTAAGAAGGTTAGCCATTCTAAGCCACTGGTTATGTCCCAAAAAGGATCTGTGGAACAAGCTCTGAAAATTGCTCATATATAATTGTTTATATATAAATACATAATTCTAGATTTTGTTTTCTTTTCAATTTTCTCAAATAATCTGACATGTTTTTTATCCAGACTCACACATCTATACTGGGGCTTTTCCCAAGAATAACTATTTGTATATAAGTAGCCTCAGGCAGAAGACTGCTCATTCCCTGTGAGATGTAATTTATTCCTGCTTTTAAGTTAGTGAACTCTATTTTCTTCTGTGTATATTGTCAGTTCCAGTAGTTAATGCACTACATGGCATCAAGTGCAGTACTTTGACTTTATATCCTGCTTTATTCTTTCCACAGCCTACAAAGACCAGCTTATAACAAAGATGCAAAGGCAGTCATCTTATTTTACTGCTTATATTATAGGTTCTATTTGACATGATTTTATAAAATCATAAATCCATCTGCAACTAAATATATATGTCTGTGAAATGCTTACACTTATATATGATTATTTATTGGTAATATGTGAAGTTTAATTTTAGTTGCTTTCTTTTCAAAATTCCATACTATTCTATTCTGTATAAAAACAAATACAATCATTAAAGAAGAGTGTATTGGAAGGTCCACAAGATATTTTAATTTAATTTTAAGCTACTCTCTGTTGTTTCTGACCTAAAACTTACCTCACGAAGTTGAAATATTTATAGACATGTATCTGTGTACTTACACAATTATACCAGTGACTTGCAATTAACAAATTTTTCAGTCCACTGGATTCTGCATAGAGGAAATGGTAAAAAATTTAAATAGTGAGCCGAATATTCTAATTCAATTTTGACAACTGTTAGATCACTGTTAAAAATAAGAGCTTATAAGTATCTTATTTCAGTTCATTTGGAATAAAATCCACTGAAGAAGAAGAAATAAATTATGCAGATGGGTAAAAAGAAACTTATCTTTTATAAGGACATACATACATATATATTGCAGGGGAATTACAGAATTGCCAGACTTGGAATTTAGTATGAAGCCCTTCAGCCTTTTACCTGTCATGGCAATATATGCAAGAAATAACTCAATGTCCTCCCAGAGAAATAGTAAAGAAAGCTAAAATTCATTTCATCAATGGAAAAAATGAAGCTGGTTCAGTGAGTTTGCACTTCTCTGATTGAAATACATGTTCATTTAGACAAGTAGAAAAACAAATGCTGGCATTGAAAATATAAAAAGAATTTTTATATTGACAAATATTTTGTAGCTATATGTACAGGCAATACTGAAGATATTTTATTAGAACATCTAGGAATACAAATACAACTGTATTCTGTACTTGAAATTTCTGAATTCTAAAAAAAAATAAATTTTAGAATGGGGATTCTTGCAACATCCATTTTAGCATGGAATATTTTTTTTTAAAATGTAAAAGAATACTTTCTTAATTATGAAAGTGTCTAACTCGTATAACATTTACAGAATGAAAATATTATATATATAAATGTAGCATTATTTATAATCCTTAGTAAATTGTTTCTAGCTCCCTGCATTATGGAAAAATTGCAAGCTGCAACATGAGGTCAGGAATGGGTGATATAATTAGGCTTCTGTCACATTTCATGATTATAAACAACCTTATCAAAATTAATTTTCAGGGGAGAAGGCTTTATTTAAGTACTAGTCATGCATTGTGCACAGTATAATTCGAAGGATCACAAAACCACTTAGGTTGGAAGGCAACAGAGAGGGTGATCTGGTCCAAACTTGCTGCTCAAGCAGGCTCAGGTAGAGCACATGGCACAGGATTGTATCCACCAGGACCCCCAGGTCTTTCTCCACAGAGCTGCTTTCCAGGTCAGCCCCCAGCCTGTACTGGTCCATGGGGTTATTCTTCCCCAGGTGCAGGACTCTGCACCTGCCTTTGTTATATTTCAGGCAGTTGTTCTCTGTCCATCTTTCCAGCCTGTCAAGGTCTTTCTGAAGGTCTCACAGCACTCAGGTGTTGGCCACTCCTCCCAGCTTTGTGCCATCAGTGAACTTGCCAAGAAGGCATCTGCCCCTTCATCCAAGTCAATGATGAATATGTTAAACAATACTGGGCCCAGTATGGAACCTTGGAGGACATGCTAGTGACAAACCTCCAACTAGACCCTGTGCCACTGATTACAACCCTTCTATTCAGCCAGATTTTAATTGGCCTCTGTCCACTCATCCAGTCAACACTTCCTGATTTTGCTTAAGAGGATTTTGTGAGAGATGGTGTCTAAAGCCTTGCTGAAGCTGAGGTAGACAATATCCATTGCTCTCCCCTCATTGGTCCAGGTAGTTGTTTCACTGTAGAAGGCAATCTGTTGGGTCAAGCCTAATTTACCTTTATAAATCCATGCTAAATACTTCTGGTTGCCTTCTTGTCATCCATAAGGATACAGATGGCCTTCAGAATGAGGTGCTCCATCACCTTTCCAGGGATCGAAGTCATGCTGACTGGCCAATAGTTCCCCATGTCCTGCTTCTTCCCTTTCTGAAGACCAGGGTGAGATTTGCTTTTGTCTCCAGACACCTCTCCTGATCACCATGGACCTGCAAAGATGACTGTGAGTGACCCCTCTACAGTGTCCAGAAACTCTCTCATGGACACATCCTGCCAGAGCCAATGGACTTGTGAACATCAAGTTTGCTTAGGTGTTGTCTAACTTGATTTTCCTTCACCAAGGGAGAATTTTCCTTCCAAGGCTCCTTTACTCTGTTCTGTGTCAGAGAACCTTGAAGGCTGATCATGTCAGTGAAATTGATGCAAAGAAGACATTTCATAACTCTTCCTTCTCTGCATGCCCTGTTACCAGGGTCACCCTCCATTTACTAATGAGCCCAGATTATAGTTTGTTTTTCTTCTGTTATTGATGTATTTTAAGAAGCCCTTCTTGTTTTCCTGGACATCCTGGGCCAGATCTAATTGCAGATGGGCCTTGGCCTTCCTGATCTCATTTCTACTTACTCTGACAATCTCTCTATATTCACTCAATGTGGCTTGATGCTGCTTCTAACTCCTGTTTATACTTGAGTAATGACAGTTCTTTGTTCATTCATGCGTATCTGTCTCCCCCGTTGCCTGATTTTTTGCTCATTGATATGCATTGGCTCTGGAGGAAGTCATCTTTGGATATCAACTAATTCTCTTGGACCCTTCTTCCCTGCAGGGCCTGTTTTCACTGGATTCTTCCAAGGACATCCCTGAAGTAGTAACATCAGCTCTCCTGAAGTCCATGGTTGTAGTTTTACTTGCTGCCCTACTTCCTTCTTTCCTCCTTCCTCCATAGATCCACATTTTCATGGTCACTGCAGCCAAGGCTGCCCCGAACTTCACAACTCCAAGAAGGAGATGCTACTAATATGAGGTTGAGCGGCTCACCATTCCTTGTGGGATCCTCTACTACCTGTGACAGGAAATTGTCATCAATGCTTTCCAAGGAACACCCTAGACTATCCGTACTCTGCTGTGTTGCTCCTCCAGCACATGGGAGGGTAGATAAAGTCTCTCTTAAGAACCTCTGCCTGTGACTTTGAGGCTGCTTCGAGCTGCCTGCAGGAAGCATCTTCCTCCACCTGGTCAGGCTGCCTGTAGTAAGCACCCACAGCAGTATCACCTTTATTAATCTGCTCTTTGATCTGAGCCCATAAACTCTCAACTCGCTTGTCATCCACCCTAAGGCAGATGTTGGTACATTTAAGTGTTGTCTCATATAGAGAGCAACTCCACCACATGCTTGACCACAGAAAATAAATACAATTTAGCTTTCTTATAATTAGTCGGGGTTTTTTTCACTTTTAATAAAGTAACAATATTTTAATCAATACTAAAACATGCAGGTGAAAAACCTTATGCATTTAGACAATGTTCAGCTAAAAAGAGGATATCATATCAGAGGAAATAAAGCAATCATTAAATATGTCTGCTGATTTTTCAATAAAATCCTATGGAGACAAGTAAAGGAATAAGACCCTCTTTGAGGAATAACTCTTTTCTTCATGAATAAAATTTGGCCCAAAAATACATAACTTAAAAAATGCAAGTATTGGTATAATTTAATTAATTTAAAATGAAAGCATTTAGCAGAGTATCCTGTGTGTATGCTTGTGACATTAGAAAAGGTTGTTGTTTCCAATGAAATTCCCCACTTTGAGACCGCAGTCCATAAAAATCACATTGCTAAAGCATGACCTCTTCCTCATCTCTTCATTTAAAGTGAAGGCAATGTAAGAGGAATTATCTAAAATAATAATAATTAAATAATTATATCAAGACTTAAATCAAGAATCTGTCACATTCGTAGGTTATGTTTCAGTAATTTGTAACCATCATTATTAAAATATATACCTTGGTTTGTTGGTTTCGGGTTTTTTTAATTTTTGTTTATTAAACTTTTACTGTTTAAATTTCTCACTGTTATTGATTAAAGAATTGTCTTCTCAAAAAAATTGTTTTGCTTCTATATGAGTTTCTGCAGTTAATCAAACTGTTGTCTTAATCCTCTTTCACATACATGGAAATGTTTGAGTCCTTCAGTCTCTAGACAAAATGACAATTTTGAAACTTAACAGAACTTGTTTCTTCTTTTTCTGAATCCTTTCCAATTTTTTATCTTTATTTTGCCTTAAGAAATGACACTGTGCAGATAATGACCTCTCTAATTATGAGTTAAAAAGAATGGTTTTCATATTCTCATGTAAGAAGTCTTCTTCTTACAAACTAGTAATGTCTAGCTACAGGGATACTTTGGGAGTTTATCATACCAGTTCAAATTTACACAGTATATTTTCATCTCCCCTTGGAGCAAAACCAAAATATATCCAAAGATCTGAAAAATGCTTCATCAAAAAGAAGAATGTGTAACCCATTAAAGGATACAATTTTTTATGCCATTCATGTCAAAACTGGCAGATTGAGAATTTGAGCAATGGAGCCCATTAGACTTCGATTTTGTTACAAATGTAACTCTTTTGCAAGTTAACATATTCTCATCATATCTTTTCCATTCTCATCTCCAGAAACAAACTTTGGATATATGCCTTGATTTTATATCTCCTTCATTATTAGCTAGCTTTTTTTCTGGGAAGTAGGAATGGAAGATTCAGAAGTTATAAATATTTTTACTGGAAAATAGTATTATTAAAATAAGTTTGTAATTTTTCAGGACCATGGATAAACATATTAAATAGCTCTAAGCCAGGAATAGGAAATGAAAGTATGGTATTTCCAGTGACACATTTTTCTCATACATAATGAATTTTTTGCAGTGCTGGTTAATCACGTTTTAACCAATCTGTATCTATTAGAATGGTAATTTCAACTGGAATGGTTTTGTAGCCTCTGCAATACTTCATCAATGTTTTTAGATAAATATAAAAGTTGCATTCTGTAAAATTAACCTCTGAATCTGGAAACTGATCCCAAGGTTACCTGACATATTGTCTTTGGCTGTGTATAGCAGTGATAGTGCCTTCATTTTATCAGCATAATCTCCATTTGCTGCTGTACAAACATTATTTATCTTTAACAATATTTCTCTCAGAAAATCAGATTTATTCATAATACAGGGATCCTTACTACAGCTATAATTCAAATATGAGCAAGGGAAAAGGATTTGACCTACAATATTTGTTAGAATACAAGGGATATCCTATATAGAAACCTTAAGATAATCGAACTTGACTGACAATGAGCTAAGACCTTGTAACTCAATTTTTTTGGCAATTTCATATTTCTGTTTGCTCAGTAGCTAAGCTGAAAATAGTTGCTCAACAGCCACTAGAAAAAAAACAGGTCTTAGGAACCACTAACAGATCCCAAATCTGCATTCCCATACCTGCAAGTGTGTTGTAAACAGACATTTATATTCTACTTATTATTAGGTTTCTAGTTCTCATTATGTAACATATATTTTACAATAAATGATAACTATAATAGTAGTGGAAAATTGACCTAAAAATTAGTAGGTATATATGCTGAGAGACAGATACGTGAGCAAGAGATCAAAATATTCAAAAGAGGGGTTCTTTAATCATAGTTTAAAACCTAATTATTAATACAGAGATTAAAAATTGTTAATACTCATGTATATATTCAGGAACATTATTGTAGGATTTGACTTACCTCTGCAGATAGGAACAGGGAAGTCCCACGATGCCGTAGTGACAGAGTTGGCTATGCACGTAAGCTGTGGGTGTCCATCCAAAATATATCCAGTTACACAGCTGTATCGGATTTTGTCACCAACATCAAATCTTGTACCATACAAAATACCCTTTGGTGGAACTCCTGGATTGCCACAGGAACTACTCTGTAATTCTGGAAAAAAATACGTATTTATGACTTAAAATGTTTTTATACTTCAAATATTGTTATAAATTAATGTTTCATTTTGCTTATGAATATAGAACACAAAATAAGGCAACTTTGGAGAGAGAGTCTGTTTTTATGGATATTTTCAACTCTCAATACTGCAAATTCATTGCTGACTTATTTAACACTTGCTTAAGTACCCACATATCCAAAGGGAAATGAAAATAAGCATGAGGTTTTCCTAAAGTTCCAGCTATTGATATATTTTTATTAAATAATAATAATAAATTATTAAATAATAATTTTCATTAAATTGATACAAAATAAATAATTACATATGAACAGGAAACAAACCAACTTGATGTATTTCTGACTTTCAAGTTATACAAATGCAAGAAAACCCCAAAATTGTAATACAAACATGAAAGCATATCAGATTCAAATTGAACAAAATTTGCAAGAAAAAATACAATTAACCAAGACAAGAGGAAATTTTAACAAGCATAAGCCTGAGCATGATCAGGAAGCTGTTTCATGGTTTAATAGATCTTTGATAATGAAGAAAACAGATTAGATACTGTGGGTAACTGATTTCTGAGGAAAGAATTAGTTAATTTAATCATGTGAAATAGCACAGGTCTGGTAACTTCTTCTATAATACAGAGCTTTAAACCACTGAGAAACCAAAATGACTCATGGCTGCTCTTAGTCTGATCTCTGAGGCCATTAATTAGAGATCAGTTTCAGTAGCTGGTGCTCACACTTCAACTGTGTACCCTTTTGACTGGTGTTTCAGCATCATAAATAGCTTGATTACAACACTTTCAGCCATTTACTACCAAAGTCCTTTAGTTAATGGACACTAAAGCATAGATTTTGTGTAAGTGTGAACAAAAGATGTTTCATAAACTCATTCTGAGCTCTTCAAAGCTTGTACCAAGTATACTTATCAGCCTAATGCTAATGGAGAAGAGGCAAATCAGATATTTGGATTCATACCAATTTCCCCTAATCTAAAAAGGAAAATGATGGAAGAAGAGAGGGTTATGTATGTATTGTTTTAATTTCTTTTCCTGAATTCCTTGTGACTAAAACATTCTTCAGTAGCCCTGATGTGCTCATGAGTGTGTGCACAACATATTTAAATATCTAAGTTGTTATAGGTTTCAATTAAAAAAAAAAGATAGGAACACTTATTAAAACCAATCTGTATGTCTCCCAGCATTCTCAAACTTCAAGGCCCAGAACTGGGATATACTACTAGATTTCTGATACCAGCCATGAAACAAAACTATTAAAAAGTTATTAAAAGGCAGAATCCACTATAATAATAAATACATTCTCTATATATCCATGCATATATAAACACTATATATAAAATATATGCTAACAAAGAGTTAATTTGCAGATTTTTATTTACCAATCATATTTTGATGTGAATGTGGTAAATATGCATATTAGTTGCTGATGTCATCGCTGCTATTTCCTGCTTTCTCTTACATAATAAACTGTGGATTTAGATTTGACTTTCATTACCTTGCACAATGACACAACACAGAAGTAGGAAAGTGGCCTATGTCACCTTGGTCACTTCAAAGCTCACCTAAAGAACTGATATGCTTACCACTGCTTTATTGAAGTGTTCTGTGCTGAAACAACACTCCTCTGCCCTCAAATCTGTGTAAGCTCTACAAAGAAAGTAGCTCTACAGCTACTCCCGCACATCTGTGCAAAAGAACTTATTTTAAATCCTCCAACAGTTTTCAAGGCTATTCAATTTGTTATTTGTCATCACAGCATGTCAAAAGGAAGGTAAGAATATTATCCTGTGGATTTTGGTTATCATATGAATCATATTATATTAACTCGAAAACTCGCCCTGTACACAGTGTTTTCATTTTCAACTTCTCCCAGAAGATGAAGTCTTTCAGAAGCCTGTATCTCTTAGGGCTTTGTAAAAAGGTCGCACAAAGATTCCCTGTCCTTTGAAATAAGAAATATAAAATTAGCAATGTCACTTCCTAAAATTGCTTCCTTTACTTTTACTGCTCTCTCACCAAGAATTACTCACAGAAAGCAATTTATTCTTGTGAAATTACATTATATTTTAAAGCACTAATTAAAAATCACCCTCCTTCTAAAATAAAACTAATTTTCCAGTTGCAATACTATATGACTCATCTAAAAGGAATTCTTGGCATTTTTCATTAACTTTTTAACTTTATGAAAGTGGCCTGGGAGTATATTACTATTTCTAACCCTTCAAGCCATTTCGTTCCTGATTGTAGATAATGAAGTAGAAAAAATAAATTGTACACTTTTAAGTATATTGATTTATTCTGTGAGTATTTTCATTTTGAACATCTACAAGTGCCTTATATGGGGACAAGAGGGAGATAATTTACCAAGTAACTGCATTTGTCTTCCTTGATTGGTGGTATCTATTTTCAACTGAATGTGACGCTGTACTACCAACTCCCTGACATGCAAAGCTACAGATTGTTACCCTAAGATTGTTATCTGCCAGGGAATATAGGAATTGCCAAACTAGGTTGTAATTTTTATTCTGCTCTGTACAGATTCTTGACTTCAGTGACATTTTGATAATCACTAATGGTTGTGAAGGGTTGAAAAATATTTCCTTTTAAATTTGCCATCTTGTAGTTTGGTTGAACTTCTCCTTGTTCATGTAGTCTGAAAATAAGCATAATTGAATTTTTTATACCTTCCCACTTTTTTTTTTTTTTTTTTCATTTTTCTGTATTATTTCTCTTTTCAAAGCAAGCTGCCCCAATTGTTTCAATCTCTCTCCAAGCAGGAGTTTTCTTTGTCCTAGATCTAATTTTGTAAACAAGGTACGTATGAACATATTTGTCCTCTTTTTTTTTACATAATGTTAAAACATGAAGCCTAAAATATCTTTCAATGCTGTTCAATAATTTTCTATTGAATTAATTCTTAATAATGCCAGTGTAAATTCTGTTAAAAGCTATGGGTAAAATGTATCTGGGGGAGTTCTGTTTAGCAGGAGTGGACCTGCTCCTTTAAGGACTTTAATTAGCAGAAATTCAGCCCTTTATATATACTAATTAATAAGATATTCAAATTAAATAGCATTAAATATAATTTATTTCTGCCAATTTTTTCAAAAAACGAGGGTAGCAGAAATGTAGACACTCTTTGTCAGCATTGACTTGGAGAAACAAATCAGAACAAGATATGAAAATTTCAAATTTACTAGCTTTTTATTCATATTTTGAGTCAGGAATTTTTGGGTTTTTTTCTGCTATGATATTTATGAAATCAAGGTTAGCACTATCCTCCCTAAAATGTTTAAACATGAAATTTATAATTTCATGTCTAAATATTGTCTAAAACAAATATTTTCACATATTCCAGTAAAAAAGGCATTTGTCATAGAACTGCATTCACTTAAGCTTAGTTATGAATACTACTGTCATTCACACACTATTTTATTATAAAATTTGGAACATAAATTATTTTTCTTTTTTAAAGGGTTGATCCATACATTTTCATAGCTTTTGTTGCAGCTATTGCAAATCATTATGATTTTCCCAAAATAAAGTGAGAAATACTGTCAATACATACATCCTCATGATTACTCACTCTTTGAAAAATGTACGCAATATCCCAATAGAGGGTAATACTTGTTTCGTGTAGTATTCTTGAAAATAAATACTCATGGTATCCCTACATTGCCGGTGGCTGTAGGGAGAGCTATACATTCTAAAGGTCCCAATTACTAGGACAGGTGATGTCTTTGTAAAAATAAGAAGTAGCCTGAAATTCCCTTGTCCAAAATTCATCTATGTTGGATCTTATAATAGTTTATTTAAGTTGTCCATTGTTTTCCAAAGATTTTATAAACTAAAAAACTAACGTAGATATGTAGCTTCTAACTCATAATATTTTGCCTTTTTTCTCAAAATTCACATTTTGCTTACTTTTTATTCTCTCATTCACATTGCTCTGAATATCTGAGTGAGCATGGTCTACATTCTAATCTAATAGGGACTAGAAGAATTAACTGATGAATAGAGGAATACTGTTATCTTTCTACTCACTTACAGAAATATACATATACATGCATGTTTCACTTGAGATTGCATAGTGAAGGAAACTACAAGAAAAATTTGGAGTAGGCAATATAAATGCAGTGAAGGAAAAAAAAAATGAAAAATTTAATATCAAACTGGCAATTTAACTTCACAAAAATGTAAGATCCAGAGAGTAAAGACACTTTTTAAATGAATGCTTTGAAAAATCTATCATAAACAACACAGATATATTAAAACAGTTATTGAATTTCAAAAATTCCCTCCCCCAAAATCCAGGTCTTTCCTTTCTAGAAGTTCAACAACAAAAATGGTTCCCTTGATTCCAGCAAATCTGTCACCTCAAGATGCAAGTGCAGAATGAGGAGTCACTATTCTGAAATTCACTTTTGTTCACAACAGTGACAGAAAGTGTTTGTCTAGTAATCTAAACTTCTCTGAAGTTTTTCTTTTACTTTCTGCATTTTTTGTGGATCAGTCAAAAGAGAATGTCATATTCTGGTGTCTAACTATAAATACTCAAACATGAGAAAGTGTGAGAAGCTTTGGGGGTTTTTTCCCCCAAAGGAAAATAATGGTTTTTTATTTTCCTGTTCTAATTGCTTGTTCTTGAATAATGTATCTGCAATAGCAACATCACTGAGGGTCTCTACTGTTCACTAAAGATCATACAACTAATTACATTGCAGTTTCCTACCTATCTTTTAATGAATTATGTAATTTTGCTTTTTTTCTTCCTTTTGAGATTATTTTCATGTCAAAAAAAAAAAAAAAAAAAAAAAAAAAAA
This sequence comes from Zosterops lateralis, assembly GCF_965231275.1. NCBI lineage: Eukaryota > Metazoa > Chordata > Aves > Passeriformes > Zosteropidae > Zosterops > Zosterops lateralis. The sequence goes on from NC_139762.1 coordinate 144,728,627, forward strand.
AAAAAAGACAGAAGACCCTGTCTTGAGGGAACTTTCAATGTATATTTTTTTTTTATAGTGAATTTGATTTCATTTCTAAGTATATTGAAACAATCACTGGATTTGTCTTCCTTGCCAGTAAGACAAGAATGTTTCTATTTATAGCATAAAATCATATGCTATTTTAATAGGAACAAACTTTTTTCAGCATTAAGTTAGAACTGCATTAGCATAATTCTTCTACAAGCAAGGGAACAGCAAGAAGTACAGAAAAAAACCCTCCAGGATATGTGAGGCAAACAAGGGATAATTACAATACTGCAGTCACATTCATACAGTGAGCAGGAAGAATGGGCAGGGTTTGCAATGTATTCCCTTCACATGCAATGTTCAGGTTATCTGTTTAAATCAGCTGCAGATGCAGAACAGTACTAGAGGCACTAGAGCTGAAAGACCATGCAAAAAAAAAAAAAAAAAAAAAAAAAAAAAAAAAAAAAAAAAAAAAGGCAGTTACTAATTTAGCCACAGGGCAGCATAACTTGGAAGTGAAACCCACAGAAAGATGCTTCAGTAGATGTGGTTAAATCTGATATTTCCCCATCAGGCACACTTCTGAAGTGCAACCTGAAGGGAATGACAAACAGGCAAATAACAGACAGTTAGCAAAGCTGTAGTTAACAGCACCAGCCATGCTTACTTGCCTTTACCAAATTGCACTAGAATTAAGCTTTAGCTGCAGTAAATTCCTGCACAGCTGCTGAGGGCACCAGTTAAATCCTGACTATGGCTAGAAGGTAGATGCACTTAGTGCATGGTCTGAGGAGAACCATGGGAAACAACATGAAGTTTTGGCCTGGATGTAAAGTTACAAGTATTACAGTGATTGATGCATCTGTACTGTTATGAAACCATTCAGTCAAATCAATATAATTTGAAGCCTGAGATACTGAGATACTGTATCTGATGGTTGTTCAGCTTCTCAGGTGCATGAAGTCCAGACAGGTGGACCCTACCTGCTATGAAAAGGCTGTGTAGATATGTCTATGTATGGGTCAAAATGGGATTCCTCTAGTTAGACTGCAGTGCTTTCTGAGGACTTTTTTAAACATGACTGTATCCTGGAGGCAGTTGTGAAGAGGCTGTTGAAATTACCAAGGAAAGATTATTTCAGACCCCAGGACAACCAAAAGTAAAAATAATCCTCAAATTTATACTTTTTTGATAATCCTTCTACAATATAGATTTCTTACTAAGTCTTTTATAATTATATAAAAGAATTTAATTTTCAATTTCTGAAATATTATGGCAACAATTATCTCATTGTACTACCTTTTTTTCATTCCACCTTAGCCTCCATGCCTCATCTCATTTTACCTTATGCTAGGTAATAGAAATGTGTTGTTACTCACTGGCTGTTCTCACCTGTACAATTTACAGTAACTAAATATGTAAAAAGCTAACAAATTTAGAAAAAAATCAGTTTAGTCACTGAAGGAGGATGTCATAGCACAAGCAAGTTGTGTGGTATTATATAGGCAGCATCTCCACACAAATTTTACAAATAATAATAGATACATATTGCAAATAAATGTAATGAATTTTATATATTTGATTTACCAGCATATCTAGTTTCCACTGAAATTAGGAATTTTATTCCATTTCTATTCCTAGGTGTAAGAAAAATACTGGAAGATGCATAGTTTTTATATTCAACATGACAGAATTTCTGAAATTAGACAACAGAATAAAACAGCACATTTAATGTAAAAGTACTGGGACTTCCAAGGGAAAAAGAAGAAATAGAAGTTTCAGTGAGCATTGATAGGCATTGCTATTTAATGCATTGACTCTTCATCTGTTACAAAGGATAATCTGAAGATTTATATTTTAAATTATTATAAATTAGAGATTGGCTACCCTTAAAAATAATGTAACTTCTCTTCAACCTTCCTGTTGGCCAAAGTCATCGGAACTGAGGATACAACCACATGGCTAATCAATCATGCTTCATGTCTGACTTATTAGCCAACGTTTCCCTGCTACAGACCTTCTTCACAAATATTGTCCTAACACAAAGGCAGAACTTGTAGTATGTTGAACTTTTTGACTTGTTTTAAAAAACAAAGAGAGAGAGAGAGGAAAAAAAATAATAAAGAGAAAGTTATTTCTGCTTCTGTGAATCACTCATAGTTTAAAACTGGAATTTAAAGCATAAGATGTGGATATGAGTTGTCATAGACGTTGTTGGACAGTGCGTTAAAGGGCACAAAGAAGTTTCTTATAAAGGGAATTTTGACACATGAAAACTGGGCACTAGGTGGCACCTGAAACGTTCAGAGCTATTGTATGACCTGGCAGAGTGACAAGCATTTCCTTCTTTATGTATCTCAGAGGTAAGAATATTTCAATTTTTCATATCTATTCCACACATTTTCTATATATCTATTGTTATATATATAGTTATGTGTATAATTACTATTAGGAGACACTGTAGTACCCCATTAGAAATGTTTGGGTCAATTGGATCACTTCATCGACTACCTGCTTCTTTTACTCAAAGGCCATGTTGTCTCTTACAGTGAAATTTCAGTCTGGTTTCCGCCATTACTGTTGGTATGAAAAACATGTAACAACATTGGTTACAGAATACATATTAACAAATTTAGACCTATATTCCTGTGCTTATGTTCTAAATGCTTCTGGTTTAGAAGAAGAAGAAAAAGAAAAAAAATCTGAGAAAAGAAAGATGGCTTTAGTTCTGCAATTTGGTTTTCCTTTAGAAAGTTTTATGGTTTAGAATTTTCCATTAGAAGATTAAGTCATTGTTCTCTCCAAGGTCTGTATCAGAGTTGTTTTTGCAGCACACCATTTCTTGATAGAATTAATGCCCTTATTGTATTTGATGGCAAAGGGTCATAGCCAGCTTTCTGGGATGTCATGAGGACATTACCCAACTCTTCAGAGGTCTTTTTTACATTTCATAGTGCATCTTAGCTGGTGAGTTGAGAATACTGTTCAGTAGGCAGGTGACTGGGCACTGACTTTGTTGAGCCAATACTAGAGAAATTTTCTGAATGTTCTTATTTTTACAACAAATCATCTTTTTAGAAGATACGAACTCTTCATCTTTTTATGTGTCAAGGTCTCAGAACATCAACTGAAATTTAAAACCCTTACTCCAAGCTTCCATTTAAAGTATTTTTTGTAAATGCTACATGGTGCACCAGCATATTTTTCAGGCTATATATGGCTGTCATGCAGTTTATTCAGCTAGACATGTTTTATTACATTGTATATCTATCACTAATATTTATTCATACTGTGGATAATGCAAATTTGTGGCAATGTAGAAAAATTGAGTGAAAAATATTTCATTCTAAAATATAACAGGTCTTACTGTTTATCAAATACTGAAATAAAATCTCCACTCTAGATTAGGATGGAAGTGTAATCTCTTTTGCTTACATCAGACTGTATCAAAGATCATGCATTCAGAAAATAGATGAAAACAATGTTGATACATTAAGCAAGAGAAAAATTATGGTTAAAAGTGTACAACCCCTTAATTTTGATCATTTTTTTAAAGTGTTTATGATACAACTCATAAATACGTCCCAAACCTTGCATAATAAAGTGCTATTCTAGGAGTGATTTTTTCTAAACACAGTTATACATTCAAGGTCTGAAGCAGATGAAGTCTACCTAATGAAGTCCTATTTACTAGAAAAGGTCTTTCTGGTTAATGGTTAATGCTCATTTCAGGTATAATATGAATTTTTCATTAAAAATGTCCAGATGAGAGAACATTTAAAAATACTAGACCAAGATTATTTGCATTATTCTGCTTTTAATGGTACTTACCCTGATAATTTCACAGGGCTAAAATGCATTATGGCTTATTGACTCCATTTCATAAGGTGAAATAATAGAACATTAGTGATCTTGTCCAAATTACTTACATGGTGATTCATTAACCAAGAAAGATGGTGTAATCAAATTAATGGATAACAATGTGAATAAACATCTGCCACAGGCCACTCATGCACACCAAGCACAAAACCTTTGAATAACTTATATTTCACAAAGATTTTTTTTTTATGAATCAGTGCTGAGATGTGCACCCACAATATTGTACCTTCCAAAAGTCACCTTTCCCCCTGGAAGAAAAGGTACTTTATACTGCAAACACAAACATTTTAAATCTGCTTTTCCTACTTATTCCAAATTTCCTTTTCTCTTTTAGTAAGAATATCCAAATATCCTCCACTTGAGAAGCAATCAATTGTAATTGTTATTTTATTTCAGCATTATGCTATCATTTTCCTGTTGCAAAAATTAATATTAGAATCACGAAATCAGAGACTGATTTGTCTGGACCTTAAAGATCATTGAGTTCCAACAGGGCTAACATGGGGAGGGACACCTTCCAGTAGACCATGTTGCTCATAACCCTGTCCAGCCTGGCCCTGAGCTCTGCCAAGACAGGGTCATCCATAACTTCTCTGGGTAACCTGTTCCAGTGTCTCACCACCTTCACACTAAAGAACTTCTTCCTCGTGTTGGTGTTCAGCATTCTATTATCACCTTCGTTGCATGGGCTTGTGCAGTCCTTAGAGAACATCTCTCAAGTCTCAAAATTTGTGTGCTTTGCCTTATGCTGGAGGCAAGTTCCCAAGTTCTCTGGCACATTTGGAAATACATTTTCAGAATTCTGAAGCATGGGAGAGTGAAAGTAGTGTATTGTTTGATGAAACATGATATTGTTATACAGAAATGTTTTCAAATGTCTGAAGAAAGAACTTTCAAGCTGATTGACATACCAACATTCTTCCATAAGCAAGTATAACTTGGCATAGTGGGCACTGATTTATATAAGCTATCCTTTGTGGATCTTGAGGAAAAGTGGCTAATCAACACTTCTTCCTCTTTTTAATAGTGAAAAAGTAAATATCAAACATATCAATGTGAATTATTCAGGACACTATTGATTCTGGGCTATCAACTATTGTGGGTATCATTTTTTCCCCCCAGACATTTTAATATCAAAAAGTGCTATTTGCAGTTTCTAGTCTGTGTCTTGTAGCATCAGAGATCAAACAACTTGCTTTGCTTTTCCTGCTTTAAAATAACTGCTTTGAGACATAAGCAGTAAAAGGCATTTAATCTTATTATATAGATGTAATGATGGAGAGCAACTGCCGAGTAATTCATGTGACGTAAACATACAAACTTTCCTTCTTCAAAGATTCCTTTTGTAACTAATGTAAGCTAAAATTTACATAGACAGCCTTCATGTTGGCAGCCGGAATAAGAACTGCTTTTACTCCTATCCCTTCATGTTACTTTCCATGGGCCATTCCTCGACTAATTTGTGACTGGATTGAGTAGAAGTGGTCATAATTTGAGAGGAGAGAAAGGATTATCATTAAATAACTCAAGATTTGCATTAACTTCACGTCAAACATCTGTGTAGGCCACCATTTCTCTGACTATCTCTACATGACAGGCTAATACTGAAACAGCTGTGACAGTCATGTCTCTGAACTTACTGGTATTTCTCTATTGAAAAATGGCTTGAACAATGCCCTGTCAGCTTCTACTTTTAAATACTTTCAATACTCCCTGCTTTTATTGAGAAAAAGAAAAATGTTCTAGGAAAAGCCTGCTGCAGCACCGCACAAATCACTGTTTGACAGAGCTTATGAAGTGTTCGTTGTGGTGCTAACTCACTGAAAGATCATATATCTTACAGAGATCTTTGCAAAACTTCTTTAAAGAGTGACAGATTGGTGTGTTAGAGGAGCTAAACAGCGTCAAAGGAATATATGTTATACAAGTAGGCTGTTAACACAGTGTGAAATGGTAGAGAATACGCAGAAATCTATCCTCTGGTCTATATCTGACACGCTCAATCATGTGATATAGAGTTCTACATTAATGTATAAGGAGAAAAAAAGTTGCCAGTGTCAATTGCCAGAAAAATATCCCCTGTTTTCAGGTTAATTTTGCATTTTTGTTGACAGACACTACTAAACTTATGAATATTTCAGGTTTTTCCTCCTTTTTCCCCTGCAAAATAAAGGTGAGCAAGAAAAATGAGGAGAAAAATCTGTTTTTAATTTTTTTCTCAGCAAGTTTAGAAAGATGTCTTTTCATTCAGGGGAAAAAAATCTATTTTCGTCAGACATATTTGTAATAATTGAAGCACTTTTGCAATTAACATTGACTTGGTTGTCAGGTGTTATTTGAATTAATGTATTGGCCAAATATAAACAGAAGGCTATAAAGGAAATTAAAATAATAATAATAATAAAAATTAAGTCAAGAGCAAGGGCATTTACAGATGTTCAGACTTCTTATTTGTGTCTCAGCACCCTGAATGCCCAGTCCAACATTCTGATGTAATAAATTTTGTTGTAATAAGTTTGCTATCTGGGGATAGCATCTGGAAATCCTGAAAAACATTTATTCTTTATCAATTAATCAAGTATTTACTGAAGTTCATATGACACTACATAGACAGGACTACAGTGTTGATGTGATTTCTGGAGTATCTACCTTATTTCAAAGAAAATCAAACAAGACTTCATTATAACATATTTTCTTCCCTCTACATATAGTTTGTATTAAGAAAACTGAGTTATTAACTCATTATAATAATCTGTATGCATATATAAGCTGAAACTTTTGATTATACTTTCGTGGGTTTTTTTCTCAGTACTTTATTCCATTTTAAGTCTCTCACTTCTTTAATATAATGCTCTGCCTTCTCTTACGTTAGCAACTTTATAAAAAGATACTTGGAATATGCTGAGACATTAGTAAAAATGTATAATCTCAACTGAAATGAGTCTGCATATTTCCACTTTCCTATGTTATACTTACAAGAGGATTTAAGTATTAAGTCTACACTTATGGTAGAGTTGACTACTATTCACAGTCAACAGTGCTGTTTTAAAAAGGCAAAAATACCTAAATTAATCAATTCTACAAACCAGGGAGAAATTGTAGATTAACATGTCAAATTTATACTGTGATCCTCCCTCTAACAGTTTTAAGGAGCATTTTTTAATGGAGTTGAGAAAGCTTCACTGGTAACTCTGGTACATTAGTTCTGTAGCATCAAAAATTATATTGAGAGTAAAGAATAAAAATTCTAATTTGTTTAAAATTTTGCCTTTTTTTTTTTTTTTTTTTTTTTTTTTTTTTTTTTTTTTTTTTTTTTTTTTTTTGTATGTGTGTGTGAAATCAAAGATATTTGGAAACAAAGTGATTTATTAAAGTCAGGAACTACAAACTTTCCTTAGCAGCTGTTTCATTGTATGGCAACATTGCTGATAAAAGTAATTTTTCAACAAATTAAAATTTATAGGACTAGTAAGCTATTTAAACTGTTAAGTTATTTAGTTCTACTTAAACAAAAGCTTAAATATGTGATTAGATATTAAGCTCCAGATGAATAAGGACTTAGTGTGCTTGGTGATGAAAACTACTATGGCTGAATAAAGAAATAAATCTTATTATTTTCTATATTTCTATCTATATGTTTACAGGGATTGCATTTAGAAACTTATTTAAATTGTAAAGATAAGAAAAAATGTGTCAGACATAGTTTGTTCCTGAAAAGAAATGGTTCAAGTGTACTTTTGGTTATGCAAAGTCAAACTAGTATAATATCTTTCCTTGGAAAAGTACATTCATCTCTCTGCACTACTTCTTACTTCAGTCTTCATTGATATCAGTCTGGTCATGGTGGTAAAAAAGGAAAACAAACCCTTAGAACACCTCAGGAGTTTGACTACAACATCAAATATCATTGCTTGCTCTTCAAAAATCATTGCTGTTTTCAGCATTGCAGTCTTTTGGCTCATATCCAAAACTCAAATTCCAAGTATCAGCAGTGTCCAGAAATGCCAGTTATTGTTTATAATGACAACTATTTTCAATTTGTACTTGTCAGAGTATCACAAAACGTTGAAGTGGCCTTTTTCACCACAGCATTGGAACAAATAAAGGGTAAGCTTTTTTACAAGGGTTTAGAAGCAGATGTCAAGATGCATATCAATCCATGTGTTGAATTCAGGAAATCAAAACACCTCAGTTCCTGGTGAAATTCTTTTCTAAATGTCATCCACTTCTGATCTATATGGATCCATTCTATATATTTTAGTCCTAACAAATCCTGGATCCATTTGAATGACCTATTGATAATTACATAATCTTCACTTGACAATGCAATTAATATCTTTTTTAAATATCTACACATTGAAATTCTTTAATTTAGGAGATCCTGGTTGCTTCCAGTCTAATAAATAATGTTTTCATTTAAATATCTCCCTCCCCTTAACAAGTATGTACCTAGTATGTGGAATATATAAGACATGCGTCACAACACAAGCTTTCCTTTTGAACATTAACCATCTAGAACTTTTTTCCTGTAAAAATAACCTCTGTAAGAAGAACAATTAAAAAAATCCCTAATTTGTGAATTAAATCCATATATTTATATGCTCATGTCAGCTCTTTCTGATATTATTCTTTTTAGTTATCTGTTTTCTGTGTCAAAACCACACTGGCCTCAGGTCATTTTTGAGGATTTTACATCATCTGAGTCAAGAGTTTCCAAGACACAGAGTAGAAGATGGTGGCACAATTACCAGAATGTTTAGAGGGCTCACACAGTGGATTTTTTCCAAAAAGACCTTTCATATTTTAGTTGCTCAAGAATGATGCTGCTTATTTAATAACTAGTTAAGATCTGTAGTGCTAAGTGTACTATAAGTAGAAAACAGACATTACCCACGTGCTTTTGAAACTCTGCTATAAAATCTAATGATTTTATAGCTTTAAATCAAAATTGCTGGAAGAAAAGTGAAATTTTTATTCAATTATAAATGTTAGACATTAGGCATAAATTTCATCATTTTAAAGAAAAAAAATATGAAAGAAGAAATTATTTTTAAGATATGTTAAACACAAAGAGGTTGTGATTGCCTGGAAAGAAAAATACTTTAAAAAAATCTGTCAAAAGAAGCTTATTATTTCATTACTTCTCTTTATGCTGATCATCTTCCAGTTTTTGTAAGAGAGAACAAGGAGTGTATTCAATTGCACCCTCCTTTAATCCAGAAGTTCCTCCTAGCACTTGTAACAGGCACAGCCATTGCAGGGTCTCTCATGTGTCCTGATGTCAGCAGGAGAATCCTTGGGATCAGAGAGGAGGAAGGCTCCTCATCTCACTCTCAGTGTTTGGTCTAACTCAGCTTGAGGAAGCAGTGGGAAGCCTTTATCACTGAAGTACAGAAATCTCATTCCAGAAGTTTGAAAAGACATAGTCCTTTCTGGTAACTGGCCTTTTCATAACCACAGTCTCTGAGAGGCTACCTAGACAGTCCCACTGAACTTGGCCACTAATAGTTTTTCTGTGTGACAGCCATAATTAGACAAGGTAATAAAACACACAAAGTTTGCCCTGTTAAAATTTCAAGATCCTCTTGAATGTAGAAAACTTACAAAACATTCCAAGGCTTTCAGACAGGAAGAAAAACTTCCTCACAGAAATTAAAATTTGGAAAATTGGGAAAATTCATTTTAAACATAAGTATTATAAACAACTGAAAATATGACATCCCTTTGTTAAATACATCTACATAATGATAATCCACTCTGCACTATTTCAAAGGAAAGCTGTTTCTCAAGTTAAATGTTACAGATAGGTATTATAAATAACCTGGACACAATTTAAAAAAATACTCACTTTTAAAGTCAGTTCTGACTATTCCATGAAGTTGTGTTGTAAACATGGCACACCACGGCAAGCAGATTCACTTAATCATTCACATGTATCACATGCATGAAATATATTCAGATAAGTGCTGTATTGTTAAATAAATTTATCACTATATGTTTCATGTATTGAAATGTTATTACTTCAAACTTTTTCATTTCATTAAATACTTCTCATCTGTCCTTGACCATTTCTGAAAGAGATTACTATTTTGATTGAAGTAACAATAGTTTGAGATAGCTTTAATTTGGATAATGTTTACCTGGTGACATTGATTAGCTTTTCATTTGCCAAATGTGCTTTGGTATTTGGACTAATATTACATCTTCCTAGAATTCAGGGATACTTTTTCATCAATTCAGAGTTTACTTGTGTTTTAGTCTATTTCCATCTTGGCTTTCAACAGTCTTGCTTTCAGCAACATTTCCTGGTCAAAATCTACTGCCTTATCATTCTGGAAATACGATTCAATTTCTATTTTGAAAACACATTATAGCATATGGTGTACTGCTTATATACTGTTTTGGATTAAGTTATTACCTAAAAGATTTTTTTATGAAGCTGGTAAATCCCATTTTTTCCTCACTTGTCTGTTTCCAAACTGTCTTTACTCAGGGTAATATCTTGAAATCACAGATAAAACATAATATTTAAAATGAAGAACATTATGAGGCTATCGTGTCTTGGGTTAGAAAATATCTTTTGTTTCAAAATAGTTCAGCAGAATGAATTACTCATAGAATAATTGGCTGGGATGAAGGATTTAATATTGTTATTGGCACGAAGATATCATGATATTTTTAAGGTTTCCTTGGAATCTGTATTCTACTTCTATTTTTCTGATTATAACACTAATTTAGCAATGCCATAATTTAGTGCTATCTCTAAGGAAAAATTACAGCTGAGGAGAACTGTTGCAAATGGGTCTTTGAGAGCAATCTAGAGAATATAGAGATTTTGCATATAAATTGAGACACACAAAGGCTTGCGGTAGCTCTCTCATTATCATCAGGCCACTCTATTCATTGCAACTTGCTACCCGTCCTGCTGCCACAGACATGAAGCTTCTACAGGCGACAGGAAGAGATTTTGAGGGCACAAAATGTAGTTTTGGTTTGCTTTTTTTTTTTTAAATGTAGGGACTATTTCAATTACAAAATGCACATACTTCCATTATTCCAAGCATGGTAAATAGGATGTAAAATAGAATCGTAACAGAAGATGGTCTGTTACAGGAGCAGCAGAACTGAAAATTTATTTATCACTGTATCATACACGTCTGTCTTCCTGCATTTTTTCTTTGATGTTAATTAGCATTAGTCCTTGGTTTTAACTATAAGTTAGTTCTACTACACAGAAAGTTGTCAAAGTACTCTCATGGTCAGGAAAATGGCAGTCAGGGTCTAGTGTCTCTAAATGTAGGAGTGAAAGCAGTGGCAATGTCCCCTTTACCACAATAAGCAGAGAAAGAATAATAAGTTGCTTATATTCGCTGGTAATTTGTGATATTCTCATGATGAAATATAACTTTGGAAATGGAGCCATGGTGTCCTGATGTGCAAATTTCCTTCTTTCTTTTTTCTTTCATTTTCTGCAATCCCAGAGATTTGCAATATTAAAGATCAGGCATATCTTTAAATATTTCAGGATATTGATTGCTACATGCTTCATAATATTCATATTATTCATAATGTTGAACAGAAAAGCAAAGATCTCATCAATGCTGCTGTAAATTTGAAATTATGCAGATGCATTGATTTCAAACTGGGGCAATTGCCCCAAGGCATAGACTAAATTAATATCAACAGCATCATTAACTTATAAAGTATTTTGCATTTATATCAATTTCAAATTAAACCAGATTTAGCCTGATGTATTTTATAGACTAAAAGAAGCTAGTAGTTTAATATAATATTCAGTTATTTCTCTGCAGTTAGCATATAATTTTCCCTCATCCCATTCATTTACCTCTTTATGTTTTTTAGTTTGTTTCTTTTTATATGTCTGCCAGAACCGTCATCTCTTGAATGACTTGAGAAATCAGAGTCTAAGGTTAGAAGTGACATGTCACGAACATCCTAAAACTTGTGGTTTTTAAACCTCAGATCGACAGAGTTAGATGTATTTTAAGATGCCATCTGGTAGCTTTATACATAACAACACAAATTTTGAAATTCAAGTGTCTATTTATTAAACATGATGGTTATCTTAACACAATGCATTTACTAGTTGTGGTGATTTGCATGAAATGAAAATTTTAAAGCAGCAGTCAATTGATTTGTAACACGATAACAGCAATTGTTTGTTCTCTCATATTTGATGTATAACATGTGAAACTTTACAGTCAAACTAAAGTTTCCTAATGACCTAGAAGCATATTAATTAATTTAAACCATCAATCAGGAAGCCATATCACCATACACCTAACAAACTTTTTTTTTTCAATGACTGTTTCTCAGCTGGACTTGTGCCTGCTGCATTTTTCCATCATAAAGATGCACCTTTCCTATCTGCATAAGGACTGTTCCTAAATCATGAAAGTAATTAATAAAAGCCCTTCATCTTAAGATAAATGGTATTTTATATCATCTCCAAGAACATGTGTCTTGGAATGATTGTTTTTTCAATGCTAACAAACTGTGATAAAAGTGACTATCCCTTTTTCTTGCCATAATTTTTATATCAATAACTAATTATTTTTGAAATGGTTTTGAGAATAAATACAATTATGATCTAATAGTAAAAAAAGTTGCCAAGTCTTCTGTTTCTTTATCTAGATTTTAAATACCCATGTTCTGAAGTAAAAATCTAAAAATCTGCTTTCCATGTCTTAGTTCCATGTCGTACACAGTGAAAATGTGAATACCAAGGAAAGATGGTTCCTTGACCATGAGAATACACAGATTTGACCATGAGAATACACAGAATTTGATAGCTGGTAAAACCACGCAATGCAATGATTTTATACGTTTTTCAAGTAGGAGGTTGAGGCTACATATCTTCTAGTAAAGAAATAGGTCAGCAAACATTCTCTAGCCCTGAGAGCCAGTGGAAAGCCATGGTGAAAATCCTTATGTTCTAGTACTTTCCCGAACCATGACAGCTTCATCTACACTTGCAATCCCCTACATCATGCCTGTGAATTGTATCCAGGAGCTAATTTGCAGAAATCCCTGCAAAAAAATGCTAGGGAATAAACATTTTTACAATTAAATAACAGAGATGACCCCCCAGCCCTCAGCTAGGATTGGTTTAGACTGATCCTGTAGACATTTGGTGTACCAGCATATACACAATTGCAGTGATTCAGTCAGTGCTGCATAAATGTCTTTCCATCTGCTCTAATCAGGCTCCTTGTTAATTAAAACCATGGAGCTATTCTTACAGAGCTCAAGCTGGGATCATTGTTTTATCTTTTTCTTTGATACAGTTGCAAGTGGCAGATACGACATGGATGAAGGAAATGCATTCCCTGAGCAAGAGTTCTACGTAGGAGGCTCTGGGAATCACTGTTAATAGCAGTATTAAGCAGAAGGCAGGCCCCTATAGCAAAAATTTGAAATTACATTTCCATAATAATGGAAATTTTGGAGGGCAAGCACTCCATGTGGAGGGAAGACATATTTGTATTAATTTGTGTTGACACCATTTGGATGGGAAATAAAATCTGTGTGGCAGCAAGACTGCAGCTAGGGCTGATGAAAGATGCTGGAGGAGGACTTTGCCTTCCTATTGTAAATGAGAAGAGAGACTGGATTTATTGCATTCTTGAAGCACACCTCTTTTTGCTCCAACTTAAAAAGAAGTGTATGGTGTCTAGGTTATATGTACACCATAGATGCCTTAAGTTAGGTCACATGGAATTTATCTGTTTCATTAGAATCTAATCAGACCATTTGAGTTTCTACACAACTTTACAGAACTGAAATAGAAAAATAGAAAAAAGTATGGAGTTTGGCATTTTCTTCCTCAGATTAAGTAAACACGAAAATTTCTGACTTGGTACTTGTTTTGTTGATTTTTTTTTTTTTTTTAGTTGAATTAAAATATTGTTTTCCCCAACTATTTATTCAGCATATAAATTCCAGATGCTTTGCTAAATTTTAATTTTCTGAATTACATCTATATTTATATCCAAATCCTCTATTTAATAAAAAATTACAAAAAGGCATTACCAAAAAAGAGTTGTGCCAATCGAAACCGTGAAACTAAAATTTCTTTTAATCTTATATCTCCTAGCACATAAATCCAGAACTTTAGAAGCCTAAGACTATCCAGAATGCTTCCAGAACCAGTTTTATTGGACTAAGAAATAAAAACAACATGACTATTAAACAAGATTTCCCATGACCAAAACCCAACTTGTTTAAAATTAACAAATTGTTATTTTTTTTTTCTCCAAGTACCATACTACACATCCTTTCAAGTCTCATAAAGTATAAGAAAGAGGAGAAACACTAAAGAATGCATCAGAATTGGAAAAAAAACTATAGTGCAGTGAACATTAACACATGCATATAATTTGCAGAAGAAGCTTAAACCATTTATAATTATTATCTATGTCTATGATAACCCAAATAGATCTTCTCTAGTTTAAATGTTACAGAACTTTTAGGTGAAATCCCTGCTCAAAATTTTTATTTCTTTCACTGTGAAAATTTTTGTTCAGCTACACTTCTGGACCTTGACTGTGCCAGCATGACTTGGGTCACAGAGATGACTAACATGTTGCTTGAGGAACATGGCTAACCCTGAAGAACTCTTTAGAAAGGTTGGCAGATACAATTCTTTTAGCATAGTCAAAGGTGACCATGCAACAAGAGCTCTCTTTAATTCAAGTTTGTTTCTAAGTCATGATTAATAAATCTAATAGTAGTCCTGCTCAACAGACAGACACAGCACAACAGATGAAAAAGCTTCTCCTACTCCAGTCTTATGCAGAAGTCATCATTGTTTTGTGGTAGGAAGTGCCTGAATGTTGCTTTTGTATGAAAGCAAAATAAAGAAAAGCTAACAAAATACAGCAACAGGATGCAAAAAACAGACTTCCAAGGACAGCAGATAATTATAATAAATGCAGACATATATAGTGTTGTTACTTTAGTGTTGTTACTTATGAACTGTTCATCTGTACTCCCTTTATTATAAGTTGTAAGCAGCATCTTTAAAGAATAGCTAATCAACTTAATGAATGGCATTAGTGTTACACCAAGTTGGGTGGCTCATGCTTTTTTTCCTATGACTTACAGAAAAAGAGCAGTAATTAGCTCACTTTCTGACATCAATTATTGTTAACAACAGTGAATAAGTAAGATTAACCCGATCGGTAAGCAATCCTGTAATAACGGTCTTTAACATCATTTACCTAAACTAGAAACTAAAAAGGAAGTCCTGTCCATGTTTTTTTTTTTTTTGTCTTTTATTCCCACATGTAAAGCCTTTAGTTACTTTAAATTTTTCTGCATATACTGCAGGTTTTAAATTGCTTACAGGTGTAGTCAAAGAAACTGCTCTAGCTACACACAAAGTAGGATAGATTAGATATCTTCCACTCAAAATGATTCCATCTGTGAGAATAACTAGTACATGGTTATAGTGTACTATATCTGTATATAGTACATTATATATAGATATAACTATATATATATAGGTATAACTATAACTACTGCTACTACTAGCTACCACAGATCGTGCAGATAGGATTTTCTGTTTCATCTGCAATAAACTATACTGTTTAATAAACATCTGCAATAAGCTGTACTGTGTCTTGTAGAAATAGATACACACTCTCTGTCCTCACCAGATACACCTGTTGGAAGTTGACTTTATTTGCCATGTATAAAAATTCATTTTGAACTTTATTATTTTTGACAGAGAGGTCAGGGCTGGATGTCTATAAAGAAGAATATATTTAATGGATTTATAAACACCACAAGACACATGCAGAATCATGGCATGCATAGGGACTTCAGTGGCCAAAATAAATACAGGTCTTTGACATAACTGCATTTTAATGAAGCTGAAAAAAACTAATTTTGATTTCAGTGCACAAGCAATGAATTTTTAACATATACAAAAAAAAAAAAAAAAAAAAAAAACAAAACAAAACAAAACAAAACAAAACAAAAAAACCCCCTATAGATTCACTATAATAAAAATTATAAAAAAATGATAAAACTTATAATGACAACTTCTGTGGAAACATACAAAATGCAATATTTGCCTTGCAGCATTCTCCATTTCTGTTATATTTAAAGAACAAAGAATTGAGACTGAATTCAGGAATAAGCAAGAAATGTGATCTAGCTTGTGTTTTGTCCCCTTTCCTGTAAAGAGCTGAATTACATCAAAATACCTGCTTCTGCTCTATGTATGCATTTATTATTTTTAACATTTATTTAACTAACTCTCTTGGTGTGGTTTCTGTGCAGAAGAAGTTATACACAGTGCAAATGTCAGGATAATTAGGCTATAAACATGCCTTTAATTCACTCATACAATTCACATTAATGTAATAGGGAGCTGTATAAATAAATCAAGGGCAAAAAGTCCTGTGGCCCTTTGGAGCACTCTGAAACTGCAAGATTTTATTGGAGAATATTTTCTTGCATTTGATATTCTGTGAAAACACTGAAATTTTCATTATAGAAGCAAAGTTTTTTTCCATGATACTGACTGCTGAATATTTTGACATAATTTGGTCATTATTTGTGATGATTTATTCCAAATTAAATGCTAGACTTTATCTTTGCCTTCAAGTAGACTTTGTGGGAAACTATGCTGGAATCCACAGTCCAATTTTTAATGGTGTGCAGACACAAAAAAAAAATTAAAAATCCTGCAATACAGAAGCAGGGCGAACAGAAAATAAGCAGTAGCATGTCAGTTTATTTACCCTTCATTTTGTCTATTTTAGTTTCAGCTTTATCTGACAAATTTTTCTACTGAAACATCAAATACCACTTCCCCATCTTGCCTAAGATTCATTGCACTAATACCATTCTATCAAAGTGCCCATCTTTGTCATTTACTATGATAAGCAGAATTTATTCCTAGTCACCTCAAAAAGAGGCTCTCACAGCTATGCATATCCAAAATAAACTACTTATCCAGAAAAGAAGATTGCTTTGTACACGGACTATATTTACATTTATACCTTCCTATGGCATTAGAAAGCTTTAGTTGATGCATCTCATTTACTACTCCAAGTCCTTCATGAAAAATAAAGCAGACTGTGCCAGTGTTAATGATGATGGGAAGGGCAGATAGAGCTCAAAGCCTGCTTTTCACAGAAATGGAAGTTGGGCAAGAACAAACTGGTAAGAGGTGTGAGTGTTGTCGTTAACTTGAACAAACTGGTATGAGGTGTGAGCGTTGTCATTAACTTTGCATGTGAGCATTCGCTTTTTCATTTTTGTTCATATGTTAAACACAAGCATGAGGAAAAATGGTAAATAAAAAAGAAGTTGGTATAATGAAGATTTTAAAGACTATTCATAGTTTACTGTCCTGTCTCTTTTAAAAGACAAATTCTTTTGGTGTTTGTCATCTTTGAGCAAATGCTCCCAGACATCACAGATTGTCTGCCATCCACACAAGTTGATTATAGAATTAAAAATACAAGGTTGAGCCCTGGAGCTGAAGGCCTGGGACTCTAGGCACTTGAAACTTGAAAGGGCCTGAATGGTTTCTCCTTCACAATTTTAGAAGTATTTTATAAATTTTGCTGCTTTTATTAAGTTGAAGGCAGTAGAAATGCTGACGAAGAACAATTTTAATTCAAAGCTTTTGTTCAACAGTTTGCAGCAGAGAAGTGACCTAGAATCCTCTAGATTTTCCATGACAGACATGCTGCAGTTATGGACCCTGCAGAGATTATTTTTAAAATATCATTGTTTCTAAAATGAAATGCTACGGCGTCCTGGATCTCTTCTGATTTTTACAGATTTGGGAGAGGGGTGAGGGTGACTGCACAGCTATTGAGTCCTTTTGTTTTTCCTAATCTTACCAAATTTTAGACTCAATAGTGAGCTTTTCACACGGGCTTTAGTGATTATTAATTTTCTTTAACATTTCATTTGCCAGTACAGCCAAATGCTATTTGTTCACTTTTGTTGTTCCCATTTATTCACTAAATTCCAGGAGAGGAAAATTCAATTAAAATAGATAAGAGCAATAAAGAGAGCATATGAAGGGTTAATTGAATTTTGTAAGAATTGAATGTAGTAAACATAGAATGCAGTAAGCATTTCATTTTAAAAAAGGTCTTTTATTAAAGTTTACTTTCATTGGCTGATAAAAAACTGCTTCAACATTGAAAGCTTAATTGAAAACCTACAAAGGCAATGAAAGAGCAATTTCTATCACCATGGTGGAATTATTTGAAAAAAATTATTATTTCATTTAAACTAAAACATATACAAATATGGGTCTATTAATTACTTGAATAGAATATTATGATCTCAATTACAAATATTTAAATACTGCATTTGTAGCAACATTAAAATGAAATATTGCTTATGTTCTTGAAATTACTTACTATGATATAGTAACATTTAAGAGTTTTTTTTTCCTTGGTTTTCTGGCTAAATATATCTCAACAATTTTGTGTTCATAAAAAAGTAGGGGAGAAAGTTATGGTGCACTGGGTAGAAGTGCTGGCAGTTGTTACCTTGCCTGTAGCAGTCTCAGGGTAAAGTTAAATCCTGAACAGTGATGAGCACTGACTCAATCCACATCAGGCTGCTATTGATTCATCATCTATCGCCACCACCATCCTATGAGCCCCTGCACTGGTCTGCAGGAAGGGACACCAACCTTGGTTCAGTTGAACGTTATTCACAAATTGCAAATAATATCTTATGGTGGCTAATTAGACTGTGTCTTTTTTTTCTTTTACTTTTCTACAGAATTACATATAGCTGCTTTATGTAGAGAATAACAAAAATATCAGGAACCATTTGTATTGACAAAGAGTTCTTTAGCAAAGTGCTGGTAGAGTTCTGGGGATAAGAAAAGTCTTCAAGTTCATTCCAGTTCATTACTGTTTTGCTGCTCCTTAATAGGACAGGAACTTTACTGGGAATCACCACCAGACCTCCTCCTACCCAAAAATCACACCAGTAAGGCTGTGTAGGAAATAAGAACATGCCTACTAATCTAGATCTCTTTTTTTTTCCACTATGAAGCCTGGGATTCCATACAAACCCTGAATCACGCCTTGTCCTTGCTATGAGAAACCAGGGTATTTAAAGTGGTACTTGACTTTTTTGAATGAAGGAAAAATACATTCCTATAAATATATAATAGTATAAAACTTGTATTTCAGTAATGTGAACCATACAGGAAAGAACCATAATCAATAGATCATAATACTATGCAACAGAATTAAAAATGAGTGCAAATATTTAACTTTATTACTTTATCTTCATCTCTCTCTTACTATGATTTATCATGCTGTACATAATCCCTCATTTTTCTTTGTTAATATATTACCCAATAGAACCACATTTTTAAATGTTTCTGTTTTAAAGAATTATATGTAGACTGGGCAAGAAGATTTTTTTAACAATGTAATTGTGTTTTTTACTGCACTACAAAAAAGTTTTCATGTAACAAAGAGCATTTTCTTACTAAGTTTATTTAAATGTTTGAAACATATGAAGGCTTTAATTCTTCTGTTTTAATTTTCTTCAGGTCTTATGAATAATACTTTTCTGTCAGACATTTAATTATATATTTGTAACATTTTTAGAGTTATTCACAACAAACTCAGAAGAACAGACTGAAAAAAAAAGTGCAAAAATAACACGATTAATACCAAATTTTTGGATGAGAAAAAACATTCCTCATTTTAAATAAAGATGAAAAAAGAAGATATGAAAACTAGTATCTAACTGGGTTATGCAAGCTTGCTGAGAAAGAAAGTGAGCTTCTTTGAATAATCACCTGGAATAAATAGATTGAAATCCCTGATGAAATCAATACCTAATTGTCCATACAAGTGGAACAGCTGCAGTAATCTAGACTGAGACAACCACTACAGATTATCTGCTAATTAACAGGTTCACAGAGTCTAAACCTTGAATAAGTGCCCATTTTGAATTTAGCTGAATTTACAAGCAGAGTGGCAATTTAAATTTAGATCTTTTCTTTAAGAAGGAGTTTTCTAATCAATACAAGGAATTCCCAACCTGCTGACAGATATCTTTTTCAGATTGCAAAGCTATTCATCTACTGCATCTGATTCTTCGGTATGAGAAATTATTTTTTTCCATATGTTACTGTAAGATTGAGCCTTATTAGGAAGATGAGTTACTCATCTAAAATTGAAAATCCTCTTTGCTGTTTTAAAATTTCAACAAATCAATTGAAGATTTTTTTTCCCTGGGAAATGGGAACTTCTTTCATTCCTATAATCTTTTCAGCACACTTTCAGGTTCATGATAAATCAGTTATCTTTCTTGAATTGCTCAGTTTTTCCACGTCTCAGTCTCAGAAATCTCAGTTCAATGACAATTCATTTCATAGCTGAGAGTCTTTGATAAGGCCAGATACTGATTGTTTCCTTTTGTCATATTTCAATCTTTCTGACAACCTCTTTACTTTTCTGGTTCAGGCTGTGAAGTCATGCTCTTGCAAATTAGGTCTTTTTAATATAACATGGAATTTCTAATGATTGTACTATGAGTTATAGAGATTTTTTCACTTGAAATAAGTCAATGACAACTTAACTCTTAGGAAATAACAGAATGCTTGCCCATTACTAAAGGAAGCAAACAAACAAACAAGAAAGAAAGAAGTGAAAAGAAAAAAGTCAGTATCAAAAAATCTTTAATTTTAGGACTATCTCCTTTACTTTTATAATATATATATATATATAATATTTAAAATATAGACTGCTTTTGCTTTTTTTCTTTTACTTTTTAAATCTCTTCAGTTTACAAAACAAGTCACAGACAAATAAGTTCTGCTAATAGGCTCTCAATGGTTTGTTGAAGTAGATGAGCACTTCTAAAAAAGTTAAAAGAATGAGCCATCTAATTAAAGAGCTAATGTGCCACAGGGTAGAGATAATAGTGTTTAAACAGAAAAAGGCACGAGTCCTTATTGATAGTGATAACCACTTAACCACATTTAATTTTTTTCAGAGCTGGTAGTTGGCCAGAAAAACTAGCCAAAAAGTATGCAAATAATTTGCTGCATTGAGTTTATGTAGCTTTAATTAATGGAATTTAATTAATTTACTTTCTAATGCTGGTCCAGGAGGAATGAACATTCAAAAGGTATTCTGTATTGGAAATGTAATTTAAACACTTAATCTAAGTTTATAAACTTATAGTAGAAATATACTCTCTCAACCCTTTCTCTTGTGTATTGTATGGTCTGTAACACATTCAACTGGCAAAGCTTTCCGGGGTAGGAAATGTGTTCTGCACAACTTTCAAATATAACATGTAAATTGATGACACTTTAAAAATATCCAAAAAATAATTCATTTAAATTCATTTCACCAAATAACAAAGTGGTACAATTGCATTTTGAAAAGAAAGGTCACTGTCAACATCAATTCAGTTTTGTTTGTGCTCAGTATCAGACATTCACTGCCCTGTTCCTGCTGTCCACACTACTCCTGACATAAGCCAGGATGTCACTGGACTTTTGGGCCACCTGGGCACATGCTGGCTCATGTTCAGCTGCCTGTTGACCAATTCCCCCAAGTCCTGTCCCACCCAGCAGCTTTCTGGACATTCTGCCCCAAACCTGTAGTAGTGCAGGGGGTTGTTATGTTAAGGGCAGGACCCCAGTGTGGAGCCTCATAGAACTGGTGTCAGCCCATCCATCCAGCCTGCCCTGAGCCCTCTGTGGATTGTGATCCTCATGGTGTCAGGTTCCTATTTTGGTTCTCAAAAAGACAATACTCTCTGGAAAAATCAGTGGAAAAAAATCCTTTTCAGAGGATGATTTAAAGTCCAAAATTTCTCTGAGATAAACTAAATTTAGTATTGTAAACACTTTCATCATGTTTTATGAGTTATTTTGAAAGTAGAGGTCACCTGGTTACAAATGTTAAAATTATTGTCCTGTGGAACTTGACATGATGATATTTCTGACTTGTCAGTTCAGAAATATAAAGAATGAATAATGTAGTAAAGATTAACAGATCATATCTGCTTATTTACAGATTTCAAGATATGGAGTAAAACTGCAGGATCTGCACACTTGCAGCTATCACTGTTAAAAAAAAAAAAAAAAGGACAACATATGTACACAAAGTAAAAATATATTCAATAACCTAAGACAGATTAAATGCCAAAGCACTGAAGGCACCAATAGAACTTGATCAGCATTAAGTGGGACACGCATTTCTACCCATGGGCCAAGGAGTCCCGCTCCATCCCAGTCTGGATCCATCAGTGTCCTCCAGCCAGTCCTCAGGTGCCTGCTCACAGATGCCTTGGCCCTGTGATGTAGTGGGCTTTGCTCTGATGGACTTTCAGCACTGTGTGGTACTTTACCTCCAGCCTGCTCCTCACCCTGTTACCAGCCCCTGGCTCTGCTACCCATGTTGGGCCCCTGTGGGACTGTGTCTCTTTGAAGAGAGCACAGCCTGTGTGAAGCTGACCCAGTGACCCTCAGTTTCAGGTTCTTTGTCCAGCCTTTGGTTTTCTCTGACAATAAAATTACATTTAATTGGATCTACATCAAGCCAACTTCAAAACCTGCCTGTATTTGCAGGGAAATAAATCCTTCAGGAATGCACATTCGATGTTCATATTAAACTAGGAAGTTAAAATTATTACTCTTGGTTACTTTCTATGAGTAGCTTAGTATACAGTCATAAAATAATTCAGGTTGGAGAAAGTTCAGGAGAGCTCTAGTCCAACCTCCTGCTCAAAGCAGGGTCAACTAGAAAAATAGATCTCAAAGGGGAGACTCCACAATCACTCTAGACAATTTTGGTAAGTATGTCTGTCTTTCCACTCACTTCAATGAAGACCCTTCTCTCTAAGCTCCATACAAGTATTTGAAGAATGCTGTGACACCTCACTGTCCCTAGAAACTCTTCTCCAGGCTGAAGAAGCACATCTCCCATTGCCTCTCCTTGGAGGGTGAATGCTCCATGGTGACCCTGCCCAGAACTCACTGCAATGTATCAGCATCTTTTTTGCACTGAGGATCCAACAATGAATGTCATATTCCAGATTTAAAAGCTGTGGAAAAATTTTCTTTCCCTGGTTTACTGACTACGTTGGCATTGATGCAACCCAATATGCATTAACTTCCATTGCTTCCTAGGTGCACTGTTGAATCATGGAACAAGTAGTTGAAGCTTATGTTTCTCCTGTTACAGGAAAGGAATATTCTATTACTGTTTTCCCAAAACAACCCAGTAACAGAAAAGATGATTTTAGGCCCAATTGAATGACATGAACAGGAGTTCCTGATACATTAGTTTTCTTTTAAAAAAGAGTATAGCATATTTATGAGGGTCTAAAGAAAGAAAAAATATTCAAAGATGTCTGAATCACAGAAAGGTTATTGGTTTATTTTTTCCCTGAAGATGACCTTCTCTGTAATATGAAAATCAACACTAGATGTATCTTACAATATTTCCTGGGAAGGCAAGGGTCTGTCGCTCAAGCCTTGAAATAAAGCTGTTTACTTGTTTCAAAACCATAATGGTACTGCCCTTTAACAAATCTACTGCTTTAACATGTGGATATATAAGGATATATACATTTGTTTTGTACACCAAACAAACAGACTGAATTGTTGCCTCAGGATAATAAACAGGTGAATTTCAATTGATGCCCTGTCTGTTACAACTAAGAGTTCCTTTATCTTGTTCTTAAAGTGAAATCAGTTGATAACCATCCTGTGCAGTTTCTGAGGTAGATGAAATGTTTATGTTTTCCTATGCTAAATTTACACAGATTAAAACTAGAAGATGATGTTCATGTAAATCTTAATTTTTTATTCTTCAAATGGTGTGACCACAATTAAGAATACTCAAAAAAAAAAAAAAAAAAAAAAAAAAAAAAAAAAAAAGAAGTAAACTAGAAAATCAACTTGGCTTTGTACCAATGTATCGCATTTTTCAATTCTTCCTGTTCATGGAAGATCAATGACCAAAATTAATTTATATAATTATTAATTAATTTAGTTATTCTCAAAGACAAAAAAGAGTCAACAGATTGGATGAACTCTAACAAATTCTAATTTTGATCAGGGATGGAGACGTTCTGGGTTTTTTGGGATGTTTTAGCAAGGTGTCAGGGCTTCTCTAAAACCTGTGCTTGGCTTTGCTTTTCTTTCTGTATTATTTGGTGTTTTGTCTTTATTAAACCTTTTGCTTTACAAAACACACCTGAAGAACCATCTCACAAAATTATTTTAAGCCATTCTGGGAAGTTGCAGACCAACCCTTGGACCTGATAAATCTTCACGTAGCTTATTCCATTCTGGCTACATGTAAGATTTTATCAGCATACAGGCAAAAATCATAGGAAAAATCCACCAGCAAATAACAGGTGAAATGTTCAGACAAGTTGGTTGAGGGTAGCAGCATGGAAGAGTTTTTCATGAGGCGAGAATGAATGTAACTGAAACTCTGCTGTGGTCTTTCAACACTCCCACGAGTTGAAAGTCGCAGCTGCTGTAGGAGTCAATGCACTGCTCATCCATGACCCAAAGGTAGGAACAGCAATAATGTCACAAGTACTTGTGTTTTCCACCTTGTCACATATATTTATGTGAAAATAGTGTAACATTGATTAAGATTTCTAGAGAATGGGGTGAGAAACATTAATACTCAAACGTGTGGGATCATGGAAATGAAGAGAAAAAACTGTGTGTTGCAGTGTGGCCAGATATGATTTACCTATACACCCACAAGTCCTAGTCATTTATGCTTACTTTATAGCCAGTAGGAAGGACAAAAAATGGCGTAGTAGTCTGGAATTGTTTACCCTCTACTGTACAGGATGTCTGCAATGACAATATAGGATATTGACATCAGCACCGTAATGTGTATTGGAAGGCTTGTGCGGTGCATCCTGACCTCCTAATCCCTCACGGATGATAGGAGTTATACACTTTTATCAGTCTTTAAAAATGCCACCTACAAGATGGTATGCTACAAGATGGTGTGCTGGGATTAAAGGAGAGAGCTATAGAAACAATACCATTAAAATGAAATTTTTTTAAAAAACTCCTTAGAAGGGAAAACAATGCCAGAAAACAGGGCAGTATTCTTTTTTCCTTCTTTTACATTTTTGCCCTAAGTAGTACTGGCAGTGAAGACTGATGCGTATCATGATTGTCATAGACAGTTCAGGACATTCTGTCTATCAAATAAATAAATTTTATTTAAGTTCTAAAATACAGAGACAGAAGAAGAGAAAAGAACTCCATCCCTTAGAAGTGAGCAGTGAAAGTATACTTTGAAATATCTCACATGGAAAAGCCAGACTTAAAACCAAAGGAGTTCTGGATGAAATGCTGGAAAAAAGAGATCTCAATCTCAAGGGAAATTGAAACAGTTCAGAAGGGAAATCAGTGTTAAGATTTCAAATTCTTAAGTTTCTCTTTTGTAACTATTTTCAATTTATAACACATATTTAATCTTTTGGACTTTAATTTTTTATTTTTAACTTGTCATTTCAAGTCTGTATAGGGATTAAACTGGATTCAAGTGAATATAACGCACACACTGTGTAATCCTGTCATGAAAGACCCAAAACCAAACATGACAAACTTGCTTCTTGAAGCTTTTGCTACTCAAAACAATCTTGTGCATCCAAAATCCTGTGATCCCTTTTCTTGTAAGCACCAAGTATCAGTTTTGTGTGAGTAAATCTGTCAGCAGATTTTAAGCATTGAAATGCAGATAATTAGTGAGCCAATTTACAACTTCTAAGACTGTTATAACCTCCTATTGTCACTCTGCATTACACATGTTGCTTCAAGATGCTGTTTGATAAGTGTTTTAAATTAAAGTAAATGTGGTGTTGTCAATGGAGCTATGTTTTCTCACACCATCAGTTGTGTATATCTCTTTTATGACTTTTGTTGCTTGGGTTCCTACTAGTGTTTTTGAGCCATAGAGCAGGCTGGATCAGAGAAAAGGATGAGGGAATAATAAAGGTGCAACAAAATTTCTTCTCATCCGTATTATTTCCCTAATATTGCTCATTACATAGTCTGGTGAGTGCTGAGCAGAGAGAGAGAAAGGAACATGACAGTAGGAATCAAATTAACTCTGAAGGACCTCAAAAGTAATAGTGACATTAAATAATCAAATTAAAATAATTTTCTCATCATTGCTTTTTCAATTCTTTTTCCTTCTTTCTAGTTCTGACTTCATCTCACCACATTGATGGTAACTCCCCTGAAAACTTCTCCAGTACAGTGCTTACTTGTCTTGGTCCTGGATCAAAATTGAAAAGTGTTGCACACTAACATCAATGTGAGGAACTCATGTTATAAGAGTCTTCCTATCACTTTGCAGTTATAACTAAATCTGTTTCATCAATGCTTAGGTTCTCTCTCCTTTTGCATTTTAATCTTTCAAGAATTTCTTCTTTTGATTTCTTTTCCAATTAACTCCTGGGTGTTGAACAATTTTCCCTGGTTTTATTAAATGTTATTTTATGCTTCACTAAAGATTTATCCTATGAATAGTAGATAAGTAAATGTATTGAAATGATAAAGTGACTCAAACTGTGGGTTTAGATTAGATTTTATGAAAAAGAGCGTAGTTCTCTTTGCCAAGGTCACAGACTTGATTCTGGTATGGGCCACACACTTAAGAGTTGGACTCAATAGTCCCTGCGGGTTCTTTCCAACCAGAGTAGTCTGTTATTCCATGCAAAATTCTTTGCTGTGAGGGTGGTGAGTCACTGGAGCAGGCTGACTAGGGAAGTTGTTAATGCCACATCCCTGGAAGTGTTCAAGGCCAGGTTGGGCGGAGCTCTGACAAACCTAGTCTGGTGAAAGGTGTCCGTTCCCATGGCTGGTGATTGGAACTAGATGAGGAATCTGTATTTCATTGTATCTCAACAATATGTGAAGCTGGAATGAGTTTTAGGTGTGACAGTAGCAGAATTGTGGGTGGAAGAAGAAAGTTTTTCCAAATGAAGATGCTTCATGCCCAGAATAACACATTCTTATCTCTTGCCGTATGAGCTCTTGTGACAAGTACAGAACTGAGCAATGCTACACTGTAATTAAAGATGACACAGCACGTTGTTATTTAACAACAATATTTGCCTATAAACATCTTATTCTTGTCATCTGTCTACTTACTATTAACTAGTAATCTGGAGTGACAGGGTGCTGAGAAGAATAAGCATTTAGCACAGACTTTTATTTCTACATCATCAGTTCAGGCCTGGACTTCATGTTGAGAAGCCATTGTTTAGGAGCATTTTCTTACCCTGTGATTTCAAATCATTTCCCATAGGATGCATATTTCATCACAAAATCAGCCCTATGACTGGCACTAAGTGCATCAGTGTTGATTATATCTTTAGAGAGACTGGGGATTGAATACTGCAAGTGGCAATGGTATCTGGCCCTAAAAGAACTAAGAACAAATTGCTTAGAAGCACACTGACGGAAGAGTAAGGGTAGAACAACATTAATGGCAAATTAATTTTAAAAAATCTTTTCTGATCCTAATATTTTTTTATTTATTTAATCATGCAATAAATATTTAAGGATGTCTCCTAGTCTTCTAATACTTTTATAGAAAAGCAGTAGGATTGTTTTCTGACATCAGGTTTCTTAATTTTCTCAATACACACTTCAGATGTATGCTATTCTATAGCAGGGAAATTTCAGAATGTAAAATTAAAGAAAAGAAGGAAAGAAGGTATAAAAACTCTCAACCAAAACATCAAGCTAATATTTTAAAGAGTTTTCTTTTAAATACTCCATTGGTATTATTTTCAGAAAATTCTTTTTAAATGTTACATTCTACATGCAATGTACTAATTTCTTTTTATTATGTAGTCTTCAGCAATTTTAAATAAAAAAAAAATCTATCAAGAATTAATCACGAATTTATCAGTTTATCCAAAGTCAAGAATTCATTATGATTTTTTCTTAGAATAAATATCTGCTTTAATAAATAGGTTAGCTTTGAAATTTTAAAAAGAAGTTTTAAAAATTTGTCAATACTTTGTGATCTTTCTACAGTATTTATCTTTGATAAGCAGCTTAGCCAAATAATTTTTAACATGCCACTGCTGGTCCATGAAATGTTAGTGGCCTATTATCAACTGGCAAAGGAATTACTTTTTCTTTATGGTGTTGATGGGTTCAAAGGACAATGGCTCTTCCAGAGAGAAGATTAATATTTAATTTTATTTATTTCATATATATATAAATATATAAATATAAATATATAATTTAATTATAAATTACTTTCAATAATTTAAACTTTTTTTTTCAAATTGTAAGCCATTTGACTGACCATCTCGTTCACAGAATTATTATCCATCCATCTCAAAGCTCTCTACATTTGCACTAAGTTTTGCTTGCATGGCCTCATAGGCTATTGAGAAATTCCCTGCTAAGAGCTGATCACAAAAGTAAATCTCTAAAAAATTTCATTTTATGGCAGAGAGTTCCAGTTCTGAGTAAACAAATGTTTTTCTCTTCATGTTAAAATAAAACTGTTGTCAGAATCACCACTAAATGATTACACTGGTATTGTTCAGGATCATAGTGACTGACATGACTGGATGCTTCAAGTTCACCTATTTCCGAGCATTTTACATGTCACATAATTTTTGCTCAACAGTATGACTATCTTTTATAGATCTGAGTCCTCAAATATGAACTATAAATTTAACTTGTGAAAAACTTCCAAATTTTGAAAATCTGTTAAGATGACAAAAT
Organism: Zosterops lateralis; assembly: GCF_965231275.1. Lineage (NCBI taxonomy): Eukaryota > Metazoa > Chordata > Aves > Passeriformes > Zosteropidae > Zosterops > Zosterops lateralis. The sequence goes on from NC_139762.1 coordinate 144,757,302, forward strand.
GAGTCTTTTAGGTTACAGTTCTGTATTATTCTGTATTATGTTCTCTTCATAAATAAATTTCTCCATCTGTAGAGTTCCTGCCTTTTGAAGAGTTTTTAAGATTGCATGCTGGCATACTGAACCTGTTCTTGCAGATCTCTATATTTTGATATATTGCTACAGAAGTTCTGTCAAAGCTTCCACAAATCAAAGCCAAAATGCTATCAAAAACTAAATGGAGATTGAAAGATTAAGCCATGTAGTTCTACACATGTAAGTGGTACTTATCAGCAGTTTCATTTTTATTAATTGTATAGATATTTCAAAGTCTGCTATTGTGAATTACTATTTCAAAGTTTCATTGAGCTGTAACTTAAAATTTGAAGGAAGCACCTGCTTATAAACATGGAACTGCATTTAATTAGGTACTTTAATGAGCAGTATATATTGGTTCCTGCAGAATACTGTTGCAGCTATATTGGATTACAGTTATCACTGCTTGTCTAGACATGGGATCAAAATGTGAATCTTAAGTTTGATTGCCTTAAGATTTCTTTTTGTCAGGGTACTGTACTTAACAATATGACAGTCCAATAGCTGAAGAATATAAGTTCACCAAGTAAACCTTAGAATCTCTTGGGAAATTTCTTTCAAGACTTGCAGTATATATTCAATTATTCTTTAAATGAAAAATGACATTGAAAATATAAAAAAAAAATTCTAAAGTAAGGCTGACATATAATTAAGATTTCAAATTAATCACCGTCTTAGTTAAGCTTCAATATGAGGCATGTATCAAAATGATAAATTGCACGACCATAAGTTGACAAATATGGCTTATTTAACAACATTATTCTGAAAGAAACAAATTAAACAGAACATTGAAATAGTAAGTGGATTTTTACCAGACTAAGGGAGAGACTTTTTTTTCCCAATAATTAAGTTTTTCTCAAGGCAGAAGAAATGATAGGTTATTCACTGATTTTTAACTTTCAAAGAATGACTTTTTTTTTGCAAATTTTAAAGCAAATAAATATATTTCCATTCATTTTGTCTGGAACAAAATTATGCATGTTCTGTGGCTCTCCAATCAACTTTTTTCTTTTTTTTTTTTTTTTAAGATTTATCAAAGGAAATTTTGCACTCAACAACCACTAAAGTCTAGCTGCTAATTATGTTAGAATAAAACACTAGATCTATAATCAGGCACACGTGCATGAGCTTTTTTTCCTAAAAAATTACATGTTATTTTTCAAACAAGAGAACAGGGAAGAGAATGACAAGTCTATTTAGATGTATTCATCACATATTCCCCCCAAATAGGATGACAAATATCTGGCAGCAGAAACAATCTTTAACTGTATTTTTCCATACTGATGATAAAGTGACACATCCATCCATAATGAGCTTTTGGGAGGTTCTGGTGGTCAGATGCTCCCTCCTGCATGGCGCAGTCCCCTGCCTGCAAGACAGACCTCTAGTCTTGGACTATGTACTTCTTGCCTGGAGCTCAGGCACATAATTTTACCGAGCAAATGCTCTTTTTTTCAGCCTCATGACTGCTACTTTATGCTATTCACTCATCTGAGTGGTAATAACATGGCCAAGGGAAACCTTAAGCTGATCTAAGATTGATATGGGATTCTGAGGGGAAGAATGAGGAGCATATGATCCCTTAAGGTGTTGGTATCCCTTTCAATCCTTCTGATTAGGAGAAAAGCACTGGCTGCAAGTGCATGGTCCAGCAGAGCAATGCCTAGTTGCACCGTTTTCTCCAAAGGTTTTGGCTTCATAATCATAGTACCTCATCTGAAGACAAAGTAGGACTCCTGGGAAGAAATAAAACTACCTGATCAATGCTAATAAAAATATAATCCTGTGTAGACATTTTTAACTCAGAAGGAGGGCCTTTAAAAATATTACTTTCAGAAGGCAGGGACCTGATTACAGAGTAAAAGAAAATTTTAGAAGGAAGGCTGAGAAGTAAGTACTAAAATTGGGACACTAGATTTTAAGACATCATATTTTGATTTATTTGGTGAATTGTTAGGCAGAATCTCCTGGGAAGCAATTATGGGGAAGAAGTGCAGTCAGAGAGAGATGGCTGATTTTTTTAAATGACATCCCAACTATTTTAAGGGGAAGTGAACTTTGGCAAATGACTCATGAGGCTAACAAGGGAGCTTCTTAATGAACTAAAATGCAAAGTACAAAAAAAAAAAAAAAAAAAAAAAAAAAAAAAAAAAAAGATGGATAGCAAGAAAGGTGTATAGAAATGGTGCCTAGGAACAAAATCAAGAAGGCCAAAGTCCAAGGGGCACTAACACTAGGGATGGGTTTAATGGATTATACAAAGAGATTCTATAAGTATCCTAGGGGCAAAAAAAGGACGGGGAAAATTGGAGTTCACAAGGTGGAAAGGACAATAATATTCAATATGGAAAAGGCCAAAGAACTCCATGCCTTGTGTGTATTGTTCTTCATAAGGATTAACCTGTTCATGTATCAGTCCAGTAGGGAAAGAGAGAGGTAATTTGTTCTGGGTTTACATCAAAAATGTTGGATGTATTCAAATCAAGGTTCACCCAAGGGTACCAGAACTGTCCCACCCTGACTGAAAACCTGCTGTTTATAATCCATGAAACATTATATCAGTCTGCAGTAGTCCTTCATGATTAGCCAGATTAGTGATACCCTTGTCCTAATGAAAGCAAGAGGGATCACTCCAGGCACTGCAAACTAATAATCCTTCTGTCAATTCCTGGAAGTAGCCTAAAGAGCACATTTTTGTAATGCATTTTCCACCACCTGAAACATGACTAATTGGGAGTAGTTATCACAGACTTACCAAGGGCAAACTATGCTTGGTGAACCCAAATAACATTTAAGCATCTGAAAGGATGTAATAAGTGGCCACTGATCTTGGCAGCTCTGAAACCTGGACATTTCTTTTCCTGGCCACAGGAGCCCAGACCTGGGGCAGCTTGTGGACTGGGGATGTGACTCAGGCCAATGGACTTCCTTGCTGCATTCTTATTTGGATGTTGGAGTCCAGGGCACCCCTGTGGGCCCCCTGGGAAAGTCACAGACCTCGGTGGAGAGGCCTGGGACCCGAAGAAGAGGGTCTGGGCTCTGTGCAGGGGGGTTTGCCTGGCACAGAGGCCAGGGGGACACAGTCTTTGATTTTGGTCCATGAGAAAAACTTCCAACAGAGAGAAGAATTGCAAGTCACAAATGTTTAACAGACAGTTGTGTAATTTATGACCGTGTAGAAGATTTTGTAGTTTGGGGATTTTTGGAATGTAGGTGCAAAGGGACAATCTGGTGGAATTAGGGTGGAACCCTGGGTTCTTCTTCTCCTTTGGCATTCATCTTCTGTAGTGACGTGGGCACAAAGTAGTTTGATAGAATTGGGTCAAAGTAGAGACGACCCTTCTAGTACAGTTACTAGGCATTGGTATAGAATGGTAAATAATAAGTACATCTAGTAGTTATCTGAATAAAAGCAGAGTGACCTCCCATCACGGGGGGAGTCACATCATGTCCGAGCTGCTGTGAACATCTTGCCCAGACACACAGAGAAATGTAAGATAAGAATTAATAAACAACACAAGAAACCAAGAAAACCAAGACCTTGAGACTCCACATCATTCTCATGCAGAGCTCAGACCCAGACCAAAAACCTTCAGCGGTTGGAGAGGGAAAAACACTCCCTCGAGCCCACCAGAACCACCAGCCTTGAAATCTCGGGCAGAAAGAAAACATAAAACCTGAGATTTGTAGATTTAACCAGTTTCACAGCTGAACAAGAATCCCAGAGAAACACACAGACACACACAGGATACCAACAGGATGGGCTACAGGCTGCCACAGGTAGGACACTGCTTTGACAGCACTGCCCTGAACAGGAGCACCAGTGGCCAAACCCTCTCTTTGTCTGGCAGACACAGGAGGTCATCCATGCAGGCACACACACAGAATTACCTGATCTCATGAGCACACTTGCATTCACAGGTCCCACAAGTACGATCCCTCTGCCTGCTTGGCACTCCCATCCAGATTCCAGGCCCTCTTATTGGCCCCAGGGGTCTCCTCATCACCGTCTGGTCCAGCCTGGTGCTTACTAGCAAACATGCAGTACTGGCATACTTGTACAGCATGGACTCCCCTAGATCCTCCCCCTAGATCCAGAACCTCCTTCCTGCTGGTTAGTCCAGATGGAAGTGTGCAGGTGAGTGAGCCATGCACACCCAGCTATGGAGAAGCTGAGGACACTTGTCATCACACTGCCTCAGCACCTGTCACACGGCTTCCTCCAAGAGCTGGCACTGAGCCCCTCACTTCCTTCACTCATGCAGATTCCTCCTGATAGCTGTTTTTTGGGACACACACCATTCCCCCTCCAGTGAGCAGCAGCCAAGACCCCCATCCACACCAGTAGCTGGCATAGACACCTCAGTCTCTCCAATGGCTGATACCAGGCCAGGGTTACCTGCACCCCCAGCCTGACTGCAGTAGCTGGCACTGAGCCCTTTAAACTCTCACACATGTAGGACAGAGAGAGATTTAATTAGATAGGACAGGTTATGGTGATCAGGCTCAGGCCTCAGCCAGACAAGTATATTGATCAGATCCCTTTTTCACAGAGCTGTCATGAAATGATGAAAATGCAGAAGAATGAAAAAAAAATAATTCATTATTTGGAAATTTCATTTTTGTTAATGCTTCAAAAACCCATATTAAAGAGAAAGAGTACTCTGAAGCCTGTGATTTTATTGCAGTACTTAAGAACCTCCATAAGAACTCACAGATGCTAATAATAAGGGCTCTAAAATAAGGGCTCTCTTCTGTCAGATAAAATCAGACCAAAAGCTAGTGGCTTGAAGTTCAAAAATCAGAATTAAAAAGTCTTATTTCTCTATGAGGCAGAATGATCAGTGGGATCAAAGAACATTTTCTTAAAGGTTGGTGTCTTTGAGAGCTAACTTTGTTTCCAGATGATTATCTTTAGCCTAATCAGAGACTGTGGTATCAAAAAAATAGTGTGAAATGCTATAAAAATTAACCGGATTAAGTCCACAGCCTCTCTACTTCCTCTGAACTTACACAGGAATGGTGGTATCAGTACAGCATATGGGTAGAATAGATAGAGCACCATGGCAACCTGGTATTTATTCCATAAGGGATTGATTGTCTTCTGTGCTACAGCTTTATTATGCATCTGGCATTAGGAATGGCATAAAAGTCTGTAGAAGATACAAGTCTATGAAGAGGCATTAGTGGGATGTTTTCCATACAAGCTAGTATTCCATCACAAAAAGAGATTTGTTAGATAATTTTCTGGGACTTCCTATACAACTTGGAAGATATTCATACATTCAGACAAAATACAGAAAATCCAGCACCTTATTTTTTCCTTTTTGTTGTCCAACATGTTGAATAGAAGTAAAAATCTACTACATATTGGCTCATGTCTAGCATGCTGCTTCATTAGATTTAGTATATTTCATCTAAATGTATCTATTTATGCAATTAATAATTTCCTGGTTTGACTTTCCTTTCCTTTCCTTTCCTTTCCTTTCCTTTCCTTTCCTTTCCTTTCCTTTCCTTTCCTTTCCTTTCCTTTCCTTTCCTTTCCTTTCCTTTCCTTTCCTTTCCTTTCCTTTCCTTTCCTTTCCTTTCCTTTCCTTTCCTTTCCTTTCCTTTCCTTTCCTTTCCTTTCCTTTCCTTTCCTTTCCTTCCCTTCCCTTCCCTTCCCTTCCCTTCCCTTCCCTTCCCTTCCCTTCCCTTCCCTTCCCTTCCCTTCCCTTCCCTTCCCTTCCCTTCCCTTCCCTTCCCTTCCCTTCCCTTCCCTTCCCTTCCCTTCCCTTCCCTTCCCTTCCCTTCCCTTCCCTTCCCTTCCCTTCCCTTCCCTTCCCTTCCCTTCCCTTCCCTTCCCTTCCCTTCCCTTCCCTTCCCTTCCCTTCCCTTCCCTTCCCTTCCCTTCCCTTCCCTCCCCTCCCCTCCCCTCCCCTCCCCTCCCCTCCCCTCCCCTCCCCTCCCCTCCCCTCCCCTCCCCTCCTCTCCTTTCTTCAATTCAATTCAATTTTTACTAAGGAGTTTTTGAAGCAATGTAATGACAGTGACCAGCCATACCCACAGCAGTTATGACAAAATGTGAGCAGCAACAAGAGCCTAAACAGTATCAGTCACATAGTAAGCTTGGTGATAAACTTACAGTTTAAATTTTGTGGCTTTTACAACTCCAACCCAGGAAATAATTTTTCAGTGGATTTCTTGTAGAGAGCACTCCAACATTAAACAATAATTCATTAGCACTCTTTTAAATTTTATATTAAGCTAGCAGTGATATTATTAACTTAATACAGCTAGGACTTCATGAAACTTACCTGAATCCAAGATTTAGATTATGTATGGCCATGTTTCTGAATTCTGATATGCAAGAGAGTAAAAATAATTTATCCTATTTGTTCACATTCTCTAGCTTTATGCCAACTGCCAAAATTATTTTAACACCCTCATCCTGGCATATTTAAGTCCTACTAGTATTTCTTATCTACATGCTTCAATAATGCTGTACATCAGCTACCAGTTTTTCTTAATATTGCAGAAAGAAATTCATGTTAAGTCCACAGAAATCACTAGATGGAAACCCTATTCTGTTAATAAACACTCTCTGCTCCCTTCTTTGCTTCCCAACCTCCCATTATTCATAAAGCTGTGATCAAATGTGATCATTCTTGAAATTTTCAACATTGCTCTCAAATCCCTCTCAAAAACATTTCAGCAGAATTGCTGAGCTCCATAGCAGTGCTCCAGTAAAACATGAAGATCGTTTACTTATACAGTGTCTAAAATTCAGTTTCATAACTCAGCTTTATGTGTAGCAGTAAAAACCAGATAAAGTTGTATTTCATACCACTATTATAAATATTTGCAATTCACCTCCTGAGCATTCCGAATTTTCACTATAAGGGTAATCATATATTAAGTTTTTTTATTCTTTTCCATGGCCAATAGGATAACAAAAAATGGCTATCATATTTAACTTGAATAAAGGTTGCCATAAATTCTAGCAGTACATTTCTTAATGAAGTCAATAATTTTAGCAATGTCAGCTACCTGTTTAATAGCTGTAAAATAACACAGTGAGAACAGAAGGAAGCACTGTTCAAAGCAGGACTAGGTCCACTGAATCCCCTTTGCTGTGTAGCCAAGCTGCCAGGCTGCTTTCTCAGCAGCTGTATTTCCCCTCCCGTACTCTCCATGAATAAAGCTGCTTATATATCTTAGGACAACAGGAAATGAAAAAGTGCATCGAGTTCTTCTATTCCAAAGCCAAATTATGCCATCAGAAATAAAATAAAAGGTCACAGTTACACTGTACTTGGCCTAAATTATCAAATAGGAGATTAAATATCGCGTTCTACCTCCAGATATTAATACCTATACATGTTGTAGAGCGCCTGGAAAGCTACTAAAAAACCTCCCCAGAAACCTTTCCAAAAAAAAAAAAAAAAAAAAACACCAAGCACAGAATCAGCAGATTTAGAACTTTCTCATTTCTCACTCCAACCAATAATGCTGTGTCACTAGAGAGTGATAAAATTAGCTCCAGATTTTTTTTTTAAACCCTTCCTTAATTTTTAGTGCACCTCACCACTTTCCATTGTCACTCTAAGTGAAGTCTATTACTTTTGAGTTATATGTTCCAGTTTTCCCTCATGAAATAATTTTTCTTCAGGGGCATTGTGCTATATAGAGAGGTATGTTTATCAAATGTATTCTTTTCTGAATAATAAAGAAGCTGAACATGAAGAATTTTGTGCACAGTGGTACCAAAGATAACTCAAATATGCCACTTGATACATAGGAAAGAAAGAAGGTGTGAGGAGAAAGAAGGAGAGAAGAGAAGAATGGAGGGATGCAGATTGCAGACTGAGGTTTATGATATTGATGTTTAGCAGGCCAGAGTTAATATTTTCTGGTCTATATAGTGCACTTGGTTTGACTGAATGAAATTGCAGTGGATTACATATGATGGCTCAGCATAGTCTTTCTATTAATGATATAATTTTATATCTTTCCATACACATTTTTATTCTCAGGAAATCAGAAAAGGAATATGTTTCTATATGTTATGATCAAGAAAGTCCACCGTAGATTCATATTTCCCACAGATTCTGTCAGGTATTCTGGAGTTTCTTGCCAACTTTCAGCTCAGCTGCAAATTTGTCAAGAGGATGAGAAGTCAGAAAAATAGATGTTTAGAGGCTTTGTTTTAGGGGTTTTTTTTAATAGTGAACAGTAATAGATTCCATGTAGCTATCTACCTATGTAATCTATTTCAAAGCATTTCAAAGGAAGAGTTTTAAGTTATCTCTGATTATGAAAGATATGTTCTTTCTTTTTCAAATTACAAAATGGATCTAATCCCTTCAGACATATGTCGCTACTTCTCACCCTATCCTCTCATGCCACCTGTATAATTTTGCTTTATTGCAATGACAGGTTGCTAATCATTTCTATCTTGAATTTCAAATTATATATCCATAATGAAGCTTTAAATTATGAGGCCTGATACTAAGTATTCAGATGTTTCATCAAGAAGCTAAGAAGGAGCTACTGGGCAATCAAAATTTTTGAAAACTGGATACTAGGGAGAACCAGATCTTAAATGTTGATTGCAGGGTTATACATGTTCATAAAAAGTACAAGAACAGAAATGGAAATTGCCCTGATGTGATTATCATTTAAATACATCTATTCTTTCACATCAAGGAAAGAGGCATTAAATGAATGTAATGTAATGTAATGTAATGAGTGTTCATTTATTTGCTGTCCGGGTAAAAGAAGTCAGAAAACTTCACATGAAATCAGAAAAATATAGGTATTGAAAGAAAAATTCTCTGACTGAAAAAAGTTACCTTGATTCAGCTCTTAAAACAGTAGATCTGGCTGTGGTAAGAGAGACTCCATTGAATTAAAATTCTGGTACCCAGCTTAACTTTTTTTAAAATTCCTAATTTCACAAAATAAAACATCAGTTCCTTAAAAAGGTGAGTATTGAGTTCAAGATAACAAGTTTATATTTTGTTCTAAAATTCTGATTTCTGTGGTTGAGGGAAAAATTTCCCCAGATTTTATACTGACCTAGGAGGAAGCTCAAATTCTATTAATCAGCACATTATTTTCACCTAGAAAGGAATTATGTGGGGAATTGATCACATGTGCAAGCTGAAGTCTATAGATGATCTTCCATTTTAGTTTTAATTATTCTCTATCATAACTGAGTATGTTGTCTGTTAGCATTAGCAGTGCAAAATCTTTCAGTAAACTGTTTATAAGGACAGATGATCCCACATATAATGAATTTAATTTATGCATGAGAAGCATATATTTTATTTTGCATAGTGAAAAATCCATAGCAAGTGCATAGTGACTTTTAATAAAACACTTTTAATGCTGCTGCTGGCAAATAGTTACCAAATGCTTGAAAAAGTAACAGACTGCAGACTAGCTATAATCTAGACAAAACCAGTTACATATAGCCTGAATTTCTCTTTTCTAAATTACCTCTTTTTTGCATGCAACCACACTACCCCCCCAAAAAAAGTGTGTAATCATTTCAGCTATTTTCTTTAATAACTCAAGGAACAAGAAGGGTCTTAAAATTATGTTTTTCATTTCATATCTTGATATATAGGAGGGAATTTCTATATGAAGTATAATTCTAATGCATCATACCTGAAGGTAAACTATATCAACAGCTGAAGACATTTTACTGCAGAGTGATTCTGGACTGTATTTCTATAGCAGCCTTTCATTGCATTACAAATTTTTGGATAGTTTCCCAGCTATCAAAGTGTTACTCAGCTAGGTATTTCCCAGAGATTATTTTCTGTTGCAGATGGGACCAAGTAGGGTACAACAATGGCCTCAGAACTTCTCCAGGCTGTTTACTATAGCTCTGGCTTTGCTGACAGAGATATTTAATAGAAACAGAAAAATCAAGTGTCTTAACACCAAGTGTCATTAAAAAGAGGGGAAAAAATCCAAAAATGAAAAAGAAAACCAAAAAACAAAACATTGTAGCAAAGAAAAAGAGAAAAACAACAGTGTCTGTTTATCCTATAAAATTTGCTGGAGTTCATAGTCCCAGTACCAAGAAATGGATTTAAAAAATTATTGCATGATATAAACCTGATACTGTTTTACACCACAATGACACAAACTTTGAGATCCAGAAGCCTGAAAATGATTTTTCTCTTTTTGGGATGTGTCTCCCTTTTATACTTTTTTACACAGACCAATTGGATTGGTGAAACAAAGGCAAATCTCTTCAATCACATTGATCAGACCAGAGGGACATCAAGAAGTCCCTCCTAGGAAAAGGAATGAATAACATAGGTACAGTTACAAAAACATTTCTCCTGTTTACAGAAAATTCCCTGGGAAAAGAATTTCGAAAAACCAAAACACCTCAGGCATGGAACTAAAGCTACATAAATCAATTCTTCAAACAGTACTATACTGAACTTGAGCATAAACAAGATCCTTCCTGGAACACACATATAAAACACACATCTATGTACATAAACAATACTATGAATTTCTTCAGGACTTCAGGAATACATGTTGCAGGTCATTAACTTCAGTGTCTGTGAAAACTATAGACAATCATGAAAACTGCAACAGAGAAATAGCTTTATGTCAGTTCAGAGAACTGAGAGCATTTTTACTGTGCGAACATATAAGAAGGATTCCATCCATAAAACTTGCAGATGCCACTACCCTGCGAAATTCAAGACTAATTAGTAATGCCTCGACATTAATTTGAGTAAACATTTGTCAGAAGGACCAGAACACTAACAATTAATTTTTTCAGAATTTAAAGAACTTGCTATTATTAGAGATCATAAAATATTTGTGTCTGGATGGGACTATAGATATTAGGGTTTAAAATATTTTGGTTTCAGATATGACCCAATCTGTGAATGATTACATGAAAAGCAAATATTGTAACTTAGATATGGTTTTATATGTGTATTTCTGTGGGATGTTTATTTTTTTATGTATAGACATCAGAGGGGGAAAACCACCCCAGAATATTTTGTTAAAAATGTCTTACCTTCATAGTAAACTTTAAACCCATGAGCGCTAACTGCAAAATCACTTGTCAAGCGCAGTGAAAATACAGATTTTGTACTTGTCACAGGTGGAGGAAGATGAAATCCTGTTAACCTAAAAAACAAAAAAGCACAATTCATGGTTTATTGCTTGTAAAATAAAACTATGTGTGACAGATGGCTGTTCCAAATAATATTTCATCATGAAAAGGACAGCTGCCTTAAAATTATGTAGTTTGCATTACTTGAAAAAATTATTTTGTATGGAAATTGAGGAATTAATTTTAAAAAATACTGTTTTTAATGGACACTATATTTAGTACAGATGATAGTAAGATGTAGAAGCTGTCCTTAAAAACAGTTCAGATTATCAGTAGCTGAAAAATAAAACAACCAAAGAAATCACAATCCACGAGACAATTTACACTCTTTAGGGTTATGTTCAAAAACATATTGCATTATATATCTTACACAGCTTTCTGCTAAAATTTGTGGTAGCTAATTTTTCCGCAGTAATATGATGAAAGAAAGGGATCATGATTCACCTTAATGAGGGAATTTACTATTATTTAAACTGTGCACTTTCGTCTCAGAAAAGAAATTTCTGATTTCAACTCAAAGAGCAATATCACTACAAAATAACAAATCCATACAAAATCTCTCTTGGAAGAAATTACAGGGTCATTAAGGTTTGTGTTTTTGTTGTTTGAATGTTTGGTTTTGTTTTGTTCTATTAAAACCACTGTATTTGAGACTCAAATGAAAGAAAAAATTTGTGTACTCAGCACAGCTGATAAACCCTGCAGATACTCACTTCTCACATTCATTTGATGTACTTATGACAACACTTATCTTCCTCCATTTTAGGAGAATAACCTCATCAGGGTACATATCAGAACAACAAAGCCCATAATATTGAACTGCCAAGGATGAGTAAAGAACCAATTGAAGGATTTAGCCATGTACAGACACCAGTGAAATCTAGACATACCTTTGGAACCCAGTTAGCCACGTCTGATGAGTTTTGTAGCAGATAGGATGATAAAATTTATTAATGATTGACATTAATATTATTTTTATGTGTTTGTAGATAAGCCCTTATTTCAAATTTTACTTTGAATTTAGAACGACAGAAAAATTTAGGCCAGAAGGGACCTGTAGAGGCCACACAGTCCAAACTACTGTTCAAAGTGGGCTAAAAGTCAGAATCTAGCTTGCTCAAGATTTACATTTTCTTTTTTCATCATTAGAAAAAATTATCTGTGATTTCTCATTTGCTAGGATTTTTGGATTTTTTTTTTTTAAGTTGTTTTTTTTTGTTCTGGCATTTTTTAATGCACCTATATTTTCAGCTACATAGGTTGTTTTTTAGCACACTTTAAGAAATATGTAACCTGATAATTTTTCTGGAACCTGATAATTTTGCCTGATGTAGGAAAAAACACCAATGGTGTTTACTGCTGTTTTAATACATTTACTGCTGCTTATTCTCACTCTTCTTCTGAAATCACAAATTACCTGATAAGTTATGTCCTGCCATTATCAGCATTTCTAGTCTCATCAGAGGGAAAGATATAGAGTGATGAGAAGCCCACAATTCAAAAGGTCAGGAAATGACTTGCTAAAAACCGCTGTAATTGCAAGCTTAGCATTTATTTAATGTTTTACCTATTTTTAGCTTTAAGATACCTTCAGATGAGTTCTATGTAGTATACCAGTAATTTACCATGAAGTTTATTTGCTGTGGGGATCATAAAAAGTTTTATATTTTTCTTTGATCTCTGTGTACTTGGTGCCCTTAAGAGAAACTGTAAATTAATGGGTATTATGTAGATGTTTTTTTTTCTTAAACAATCTTTGGAAAATAAAACAAAATTTAAAAAACTAAAAAAGGAAAAAGAAAAACCTCCTCAGTACAATAGCCAATTTATGCCATTAGTTACAGTCATGAAAGATATGAAAGACAAATGATAATAGTACTCATATCACATAACCAGAAAAATGAAAAACGTGAACAAAAGAAGCAAAGGCCCCTAAAGAGGTATACATTCACATATTTATATGTAGCAAGTCCTCAGAGGGTATATTTACAAAGTTGTTCTTTGTTTTGTCATTGGAATATTTATGAATAAGACTAAAGAACTTACGTTAATATGTAAAGGTGGAGAATCATGTACAGAATATTTTTGATTTATGAAATACATTTTTTATTTGATTAGGAGGGTATATTTTTGTTCTATTAATGAAAAAAAGGTAATAAAATTCTTACATCTCCCAAACAGACACATGTATTTTTTTTTAATGGGTTCTTACATTTCCCAAACAGACATATGCATTTTTTTTTTTTAATGAGTCAATATCAGTGCATTTTTTCCAATAGCTTGATCATCAATCAATAGCTTGGTCATCATTGGTAAGTATCGACACTTTAAAATAAAGTGGCCTAATGTAAAATGGAACCAATAATTTGAATAAAACTTGTGTCTCACTGTTCAGACAGTATCTATTTATGTACCCAATGATTTAAAAGAATTCTGGGTATAAACATATATCCAGCAGAAAAGAAGTATACAGTTATCCCAATATATTTTAATTTAATTTTATGAGTGGTACATAGACAGAGATTATATGGGTAGTGGATTTATTAAATGAGCACATATGTTACTAGCATAGTAAACCTTACAGCTCCTGATGCAAAACAGATCACTGCAGGAACTGTTGGATACCATTTAGCTTTCAGCAGTGGGCCTTTTATAGCCATCATTATGTTACATTTAGTCAAAAAGGATAGGCTTGTTTCTTTAATTTGGTTGCTACCCTTGAATTGATATAAAAAAATTCAGAGGTAATATTTTTGGTTTAGTGGGTGCAAAATTAATCAAAAATTTTAATAAGTAAAAATTCAGCATGCAATTATGACTCAGTACAATACTACAGATTTTTTTAGAAAAAAATGTAATTTAATTAATTCTGACTATTGAAATAACTTAATACTTGAGTATTATTCATTAGGCAGAAAAAGATATTGACCTCAGAGCTTAAATCTTATTTGTATGTTAAACTCCACAAACTGTCATAAGTATTAGCTGGAATAGTTTTCATTGCCAGTTAAAATGAAACATAGCAAGCACATCATAGCTGCAGGAGAGAGATGGCAGGTAAGCAGTAAAATACCTGTAAGATAATGTATGTGCATAGATCTGATTATCACTTAGTCAGGTCAGTCTAAATGTCCAACTAAATGTTAGACAACTAAATGTCTGAGTACTCTGGTAGAAGTGAAAGGTGGTACAATTATGCAAAATAAGCAGTCATCTCGTTAAGCAGATATCATGTGCATATTAAACACATTTAAAATTTAAATTTCCTCTACTAGCTGAGGTTTTTTTTATCTACAGCAATTTTCTATCTTACATACCATTTACATATCTCATTCCATTTGTATCAACTTTTTTCAAATTTAAAATGCTTAATGGAGTCATTCAGGTGACTCTCTATTGCTGTTTTAGATGCTGTGAGATATTTGAAGCATCAGCATAGAGTTGGTAGGTATGACATTGTAGTACCATGAGATCCGTGTGCTTCTGGAGAGATGGAGGCCAGGCAGGATATGCCTACATCTTTTGCCAGGTGTGGTGGTGCTTGAACTCAGTTCCAGTTAAATTTTTTGTAGTTTCAGTTCGGTTCTATAAGTTGTGTTTAATGGTTGTTTGAATTTACATTTATTCCTATTGCTCAAGATGGCCTCCCCTTCCCTCACGCCTTCCCGCCAATTCTTGGTTGTCCAGGTAACCCCATCCCATAATAGTTGTTTACCCGATTTCTGTTGAGTGTCAATCTTTTGGTTATGTAACTTCCCCACCCCCTCGTTATGCATTCCTCCTCCTCCAGTTACTTGTTATTGGTTCAAAGTTGGTTCACCCCCTTGTTACAAGTTTGAAAAAGTTTATGATTGGTCCCACTCACTCCCACCCCTTGTAACCCACTCAATAAAAAGCCGTGGCTTTTCTAGGTAGGTGTCTCTCCGGAGCACCGCCTAGGAGGTTACGCGACCCCTTGGTTGGCTATCCTGAGAGTCCCGCCTTTCCTTTCTGCGACGCATCCGCACCGTTGTTGGGTTGGCTCACCCCCCTAGCTAAGTGGCCCCCGGGTTGTGGTGGCGGCAGGGCTGGCCGGAGCCGCACCCTTGGCAGCCGACCACTGCAGCCAGGCTCTTCAATCATTCCTTAATAGTCTATCACTTTGGCAGAAAAAATTTGTATGACACTGTCTTGGGTAGCCATGGGAAACCATGGGAACTACAAGAACTACAAGACAATGTCTACAGAGGTTTAGAAAAATATATTTATTTCTGTTTCAATTCTTAAACCCCTAAATTTTAAACTGTGACATTCTACTTGAGTATTTGCTTTTGATGATGCAGTTTAGTTACAGAGTGTTATCAAACACAGAACAGTGATACAAATTTGTAGATGAATACACTGCATATAAATGAATGCATTTGTTTTTTCTTCCTGGTTTGTCTAACAGCCACAGGAAATGGACACATTTTGTGTGAAGTGCATGACTAAAGATGTTTCTGGCAGCATAGGAAAAGGCTAAGAGTTATTTTTATTTATTCAACTTTTGTAGGTCAGAAAGACCAGATGCTCATCCTGAAAAAAATTATTGCATATAAAAATTTTAAATCTCCAGTAGTAAATATAGTGAAATTAAAGCTACCATTTGGAGACACAATATGTATTCAGAATTTATATATTACTTGCTTGCAAAATTACAATGCTATGTAGTTTCAGTAATGTATATCTGACAATGTTTTTGCAATCATCTCAGAGTACAAGAATGGAGAACAGAACCACCCAATTCCTTAGAACCAGAGAAAAGGATTATGGGATATGTGATTAAATTACTTCATGTAGACCCAAGACTGAGGAGAAGAAAATCATCACCATCATAGTCTTTGGCAAAGAATTAATCTCGCTGGTTGTTTACCGTAACTACCCCATCTTTACCTTCCCAAGGAAAACCAAGGATCCAAATGGACATCAAAGGCACCACAGAACACCACCAAATAAAAGAGGTAGATTCTAGGAGGCTTCTGTACAATTTTATTTGTATATTTTTAAGTAATTAGTTGCTTTGAGCATGTGTGTTCTTAATATTGTAGGGAGAGTAGTAACAATAGCTGTTACAATCACTGCTATGTTTTTATTTGTTAAGACTTCTTGGTGAAGACAGATTTTGTTTGAGTCCTCAGATGTCTCTAAGTACTCAGGGTGCATGTGCATAAAATTTCTTGATGTACAAATAAAGTGACTAAAGGATGTTTTTTCCAGGTGAGAGACTAGTTTTGAAGGAATATGTGTTTTATGTGTCTTCAGAGTCAATCCTTATTTATTTTTCAGTAATGGCAAAAGTCAAATGGAGTCTGAAACAAAACATTGTCTTATGTACACAGGAATTTCTAAATTTTCTGTCACCATAAATTAAAATATGATAAATAAATTCTAAGCAGTAGTGATAATGTTTGAACCTATATGAAAAATTGTGGTAATTTTTTTTGGCATTGTAAATGATTGAAAATGACATAATTATTTTCTTTCAAACATGTCATTTAGAGTGTCCCCCCATGTCTCTTCCTCCTGTAGATTACTATATTCTGTCATGTGCTATAGATTCAAAAAAAGAAGATGCCTGTATTAATCAGTTGAATCTGTTTTAATTTTCTAAGTATATTTTAAAAGACTACTACTCCAAGAGTAATTATACTCTCTATTTTAATCTCTGCCACTATATTTTTTCAATCACATATGACATCATTTTAAAATGATAAATCATCTCAGATTTGTGGTTTCCAAGCCTTTGAAGTTCTGACTGGAAACCTCTGCAGTTTGATCAATCATTTGTTTTCTGCTTTTCCTGTGGTCCTTGTGATAAAATTTAAATCATATATCACTTTAAGCTGCATGCTGAACTTTAAACTCATCAGCCCTCAAGGCAGACCAGCTCCCAGCTTCAGGATCTAAATAGAGCAATCATTTCATAATTGCAAAGCTAAAATTATGGAAAGAAATCTTGATTAGTCATACAAAAGTGCTCTTCATAAATTGTTTACTTGGGACTGTGATGTGATGTGATAAATAAGATGACTGTATTTCCTCTGTGCTTGTGTGTCTTAGATATTTGCTGTTTGACATTGATTATGCTTTAAATAAGTAATTTTAAAAAATGTATTTTCACAGCTCTTTGTATGGTTTATTTGCTTTTCAGGTTCACAAGATTCTAGTTTTTCTACAGTGTATTAGTTATTTCAAAGAAAATACAGCTCCTCAAGAATATTTCAGCTTAGATGGGATAGTATATGAAAAAATTCACTAAAAAAGTTTTTTAAGTAAATAGCAGTCTCACTTAATCTCAATAAATTTTCGATTAAGTCACAGAAATTTTACAGCAGGAATAGTTTTACTCTAATCTGAAAGGTGCAAGAAATGCTTGTCCCTAATTCATGTAAAATGATGCAGAAACATACAACATGTTAACATGCCAAGTTATTTTAACTTTGACTCTAAAATTAAAAAGAGTGTCAAAGCCTATATAGTCCGACTTTTAGTTTGATCTCCAAATAAATGGTAATTCTTGTAAAAAGAAGATAGATTCTCAAAAAGAATATGCATAATAAGCAAAATGCAAAGTATAAAAGAAAAGGAAACTGAAATATCTAATATTTTCAAATAACAGATAAAATATTTCTTTTTTTTTCTTTTCTTTTACATAAGTGTAACTTTTGTTTTCCTTCCACGATGAAATTTTGGTCTTAATGATACATATTTAAGTTGATAATCTTCAGAGAATAATATTCTTAAAATCCATAGCACATATACAAATGAAGCTTCATGATGAGTGGATTTTTCCCATTAAGCAAGCTATAATCCTTCTACCAGTCATTTTATTTTCTGGTATGTCCAGTGGCTTCCCATCTGTTATTTATACAGACAGTTCTAGTCAATACTTAGCAGACAAATAAATCTTGAATTTAGTAAGGTACTGTTGGGCTTGATTTTGTTGGACCACATGCTGACAAATCCATTATTAGCTGCTGGAGTCCTGTCTGTGTGGTTTTGTATTCGTATACACTTCTATTAATTTTCTAAATAGCAGATGATTAAATTTAACATCTCACTAGCCTGATGCTGCACTGATTCAATTTCAAATTTAGTGAGATCTTTTGTCTGCCAGATACTTGTTTAACAATTTCCCACTAGCTCTAATTATTATTTAAAAAAAGAGAAAGCCCTCAACAGAAGGGTTTGCTTATTTGCATTTTCTAAGATAAAAGCATGATCTTCTCACACAGTTTGCTGCTGCATTTGCTGTGGCCAGCATCTACTCAACTAAAATAACAACATTCTTCAGTATTTTTTTCTAGACACAAGTTTTTTCATCTAATGCTCAACAAATATTTGGTTCTAGAGACCATATCCCATTATTACTAAATGTTGTGGCATTTTATTATTTTAAATATGAAGATATTAAAGAAAAGATATTATTACTTTAAAAAGTGTGGGTTTGAAATGTTGAGTGTTTCCAATTTGACATTCCATATTTTGGTTGTTAATTATTTTTAGTTACTCTCTTTCATGGGAATGCAAAATCTAGCATCTGTTTCTTTTTCAGTCTGTTCCATGATCTTTTTTTTTCTGTGTCACTTCCATAGTAATTCATGAGACATGTAAGCATCTGTGCTGATTTTGACTGGGGTAGAGTTAATTCTCTTCACATCTAGTAGATGCACAAAGTGCATCAAGTACTGCATTAATTGCCAGTTGAAGAAGTAGATTGTTACACATTATTCTGCACTGGAGTGACCTCAACTTGAGTACCATGTGCAGTTTTGGGGACCATAATATAAGAAGGATATAAAGCTATTAGAGAGAGTATCCAAAGGAGGGAAGCAAAGATGTTGAAGGGCCTTGAGGGGAAGCCATATGAGGAGTGGCTGAGGTCATTTGGTCTGTTCAGCCTGGAGGAGACTGAGGGGAGACCTCACTGCAGTTACAGTTCCTCATGAGGGGAAGAGGAGGGGCAGGCACTGATCTCTGCTCTGTGGTGACCATTGACAAGACTCAAGGGAGCACAATGATTCTATGACTCTACTTGCACATGAAAGTATCCTACTTTCCTTATGGTATATAATATAGTTTATACCCTACAGTTTATAGCATATGCTTGGGGTGGGTTTTCTGAGTTACCTTTTAATTATTTTTTCTTTTTTGACAGAAGAATGAAAAGAAATGAAGTTTTACATTTTTTAAAAAGTACAATATTTTCATATGAGAACACCATAGTGTTTGTTAGAGCAAAATAACAATTTTTGCATCTTACATAAGAATTTAATTTCTGAAGATTTGAGAACTCTGTATCTAAATTGATGGATAACACCAACAATATTTACATGATTATATCTTTCTGATGACTCTTCTATCTGCCAGAGTAAAACTAATTTCCCATTAATTCTTCAATGCCTTGGCCTTTGCTCACATCTGTATTTTATACATCCACCTATGCAACCACATATTTTTTGAGCTTTGAGCAGAAAAGATCATATCCTTGCTATCCCAATAGCAAGTTCAAAGAATTGCAAGGGCTAAAAAGTCAGCAAACATACTAATATTTGCTGAGCTAATCCAACTGAGCATCAAATAAACTCCAAAAGAATTCTGATGATTTGGATCACACAATCACTCATGATGCTGATCAATCACTGACTTGTTATATACTCACACTTATTAATCAAACTGAAAAGTGTCAAACTAAAACTGGTAAGATGAAATTCAATTACCTTGTTGAAGTAGTTGTTCAATTAATCCAAAGGTTTAAAAATGTTCAGAAAGGGATTGGACGTGTAACTAATAAGTAAATCCAAAGTTCAGCAATATATCACAGAGTTGCTAAAGCAATTCATGTGATATGAAAATCCCATGATTCAAGAAATCAATTAATTTTTAGGCAGTGAATTAAACTGAGGCTCTGTAATGTGTAGATTTCATGTGTAGATTAGGTTCTGGCGTAAAGGTAAGATCTCCTCATCTTTGTCTTGACCCAGGAGCTTTTTCATCTTATTTTCTCTCGCTGTTTTGCTGTTGAGGGGGAGTGATGGAGTGGCTGACGGGCATCTGGCAGACAGCCAAAGTCAACTCAGCACAACCTCTAATGTTCTTTCTTACACACCAGTTCAGAACAAACATCTCTTAACCCTCACGAGTGTGTTGGAAAAGGATAAGGCTTATCAACTGAGTAATAGACAATTAAGTTCAATTCTCTTTAGGATCTATGTTTTTGGATGTGTTTTCATGTGTACACGTTGAGAAGTTAATAAAGGTGCGGAATTGCAGTTGAGAGTATTACAAGATTGAACTGCAACATCCTGCCAAAATTCATCTTATCTTCGGTCTTTCAAATTTCTTTTTAAAGACACAGTTACTTACCCACTGAATCAAGAAGAAAGTAAGAAATGTAAAGGCTTCCTTAAGAGTATTCCAATTAAAATATGAATAGGAGTAACTCCTACATTTTAATATGTCTATTCAATTGGATTGAAATAAATAAAGAGCATTTAATATTCTATAAAACAAAACAAACTCGATTGAACAGAAGTGGTCAACTAGATTCAAGTTTTACTCTCGCTGAAAATACTAATAAAAATATACTTTGTTCAACAAGTCATTAACAAATTGATATATGATTTATGAACTAATTCATTTTTGTCAAATGATAATTTTTCCCTGTCAAAAAGCACAACTGCTCATGCAATCTATTATTTTAAAATAATGATCATAGGTCAAGGCTGAACATCGTTAATTGAACAGCTGCTTTCAACTAAGCAACAAAGTCCTAATCAGGTTCTGGTATGATCATTATATTCTGTAAAAAACAAGTTTATAAAAAATGCCATCTTCCATTATCATAGTAAAACTTTAATTATAACTCTCGACTTCTTTTTGTCATCAGAAATGAAGCAGATTTTCTAAATAATTATCCTTTCTAAAGCAGTCAATTTAAGACATAAAACTATCAAGAAGAACTTCAAATTATAAAGTAAGAAGAACCAGATATTTCACTACCACACAAATAGTTTTTAAAAATCTGTAGGATGTGGATTTGCCTGCTTCTTCGAGAGAAAAACTGATAAGAACAAAACATATCAGAAAAATAACCTTTAGAGAATTTGAAAATATCCTAGGTCCTTAAAGTAAGGGAAAAAAAAAAAAAAAAAAAAAAAAAAAAAAAAAAAAAAGAAGCAAGCAAGCATTAAACTTTAACCTTGAGCAGCTGGAACATTTGACAATGTAGTTGATTGTCATCTTAAAGCTGGGTGAAGATTTGTGTTACATTTTAGCAGATCTTGGGGCTTTCAAAGTACCAAAGGAGAAGAACCGGCGCCTTCCAATTTTCCCAGAGTTCTAACACTGAATTCACACTGGTTCTAGTCATTTGCACCCTTCTCTCTGAATTTATTTAACCACCCTGATGAAGAACTATTGCTTTAAAAATAAAACTGAGTCAATTCAGCTCGCAAAGGGAAGCATATCCTCAAAGTGGCATGCCTGATGAGTGCCGGAGCCAATGGAAAAAAGAGAAGGATCACACAGCCAAAGTCAGAGGAACACAGGAGACGGGTTTGCTTCTGTGAGTGACAACAAGCTTTCAGATGAGTTGGACCATCTTTTGTAACTTTGCCTTAATGTGTGAAAATAGCACAATATGGAAAAGAGCGATGCCATATTTTGCTTCTCACCATTGTAGGTGCCAGGAACTTCCAGAACAGCTTCAACTTATACTAAATATTCTGCATCATTTTGGAATTCATCCATGAGCAAAAGGCTTGTGGCATTATCACCAGACATTTTACTTCTGTTCTGGTATAGAGATAAATTTGTAGTAGCAGGCCATGTAAAAGAGGACAAACTATACACATATATTTCAGAATCTATGCTTTTAATATGAAAAATTCAGTCTTTTAAAACTGAGTAACGGCAACAAATAGAATAAAACCAATTAATCAGCTAAATTAGCTGTAATACGTAAAAAACCAAGCAGACCAAAAACTCCATGGATTTTACTTCATTCATTTTCTTCCAGAAAACTTTATTGGAGTCAGAAACAACTTCCTTTTCTCACAGACCCTTGCTCACTTTAAAGGAGAACATCTAAGCAGAGTATGCCAGAAAGAGCAAGAGAAGGAAGAGAGGATGTTAGAGTAAAGGTGTCGCTCCTCCAGCACTGGGTATTTCTATCTTTACACTTAGAGGTCTGGAGCCATATGGTGTTTCAAGGCAAAGCCTGGATTCACTGCAGTGAAGAAATAAGTATGAATAAAGTCTTTCTTTTTGACCACTGAACTACTCTGAAATATCCTTGGGGTTGGGGTGGGTAAAAGAGTAACAAAACAGGCAATCAAATTAAACGCAAAGTGGAAGATAAGAAAAGCAGTTTAGAATGGAAAATATTTTACATTTATAAATCTAAAAGTCTGGAAAAGACAGATCCAGGAAAAATGGTTGTGTCACTTGAGGCGTTTTTTTATCCCATTAAACCAGAAATGTGAGTCTATAATAATCTTTACAAATGCAGTGAAATAAAGGATTCAAATTAATGTATCTATTACACAAGTGCAATTTGTATTCTAAGTAAATAATAAAACCATAATTTTCAGTGTCATAGAAGGTAAATTATTAATTCTATATTGATTACTACATATGAAATACTGTAGAAAAACTTCTAGCAAGAAAATTAAAAGTATATTTTAAGAAAAGGATTCTTGAATTTAAAATAGAAGATAAGGTCCCACTTCCAAGGGAGAAAAATCTAAATTAAAAGCTTGGACTTGAAAAACATAGATAATAAAGCAGAAGTGTGTCAGGTACCTTATTCTAACCTCCACTTTTCTTAATCTTCTAATAACTGATCATAAAAAGAAAAAAAAAATCTTCCAGAATTATCAAAGAAATACCACAATGATTTCAGAAAAGAGGTTTTAAAAGATTCTGTTACTTTTGCTGAAATTGGATAAGAAAATGCAACTAGTGTTTGTATTTGGGATTGGAAAATAGCTAGAGGCACATAAAATTTACATCTGGAAATAATTATTGGACTGACAGGTCTGCAACTGGCATATGCCCCTTAATAAACGGGTTTTAATGAAGTTACAATAGAAATATGAGTCCACTTTGCTGATCTATTTTGCAATCACCAAAGGATAGGTTATCTGTCTTATCTAGATTCCATATCAAAGCCATGTTGACTGACATTAACAGAATTAGATAGTGGAGTAAACAAGATTTTAAAAGGAAACAATTGTTAGTGCAAACAGGATATCTCCTGTTAGATGGGTTGGCTACACACAGCTCATACCAAAATTAAGAGTTAGCCTTGTTACTTTTTAGTACTGTAACTTATAAAGACAATAAAAAGTCTATGTAGAAGGTGTAAAACTTTTCCATTTTCCATGTATTTTATGGATATATGCTTTATAAAAATGCTTAATATAAGTTCTTCAAACCTCTTCATCACGTAATACAAAGGAAGAAATCAGTTCAAAATTATTTTTCAAACACAACCCATTTAACAAGGCATAAAGCGACATTCAAAGTTGGGTCTTGCTTTGAACATTTCTTGAAATTTTACCTTTTAATTCAATATCAAGAACAACTGGCCACTGCTCTAAATACCAATCTGAAAAAACTCACTTTGTTTAAGAAAATGCATTTTTTACTAAAAAAACCCAATCAAACATAAAGCACAATAAATAAATAAATTTGCTTATCTGCTGAAGGTTATAATCATTTTTTTAAAAAATTAACTCTTGTTTTTGATTTGACTTTTTCATGGCTTACTATCAGTTTGAAAAATTTCTTAAAGCTGCACTTCACAAAACAGTGTTAAGAGCCAGTTCCATATATATCTGGAACACATTAGCATAATAATGAAACTTGGTGTTACAGTATATTGATAGATAACTTAGTGCAGTTCTAGGCAACAAAATGATAGACAAAAAACTTATCCTCAGTAATAGACTGGGAAAAATCCAAGCAAACAAGACTTAATTTCCATAGACAACAATCAAGAAAACCTTAGATACAGAAAGATAAAATCTACTTTACCCAAAACACAAGGCAAGAGAAAAGGTTTAAAACCTTTACATAAAATTGTCAAATCGTGTCAAATGCAATTCCAGCTTTCAATATACCCAAAATTTAGTTGAAATCCTGAAAAATAAAGTGATGTTCAAAATAATTATTTACAGATAGAACTGCAAATGGTAAATGGTTGTCAAAAAAGAAAATTATGTTACAATGGTTAATTATGGTGGTCTTAGAAAGGTAGGAGAGAAATGGATGAAACAATTTTACAGAGGAGTGTGCAGTGGAATGAAATAAGAGATAAATTGTATAAAAAAGTTTGATAGTGAAAGTAATATTATGAAAAGAAGAAGGTAAAAACACATTCAGTACATATTTTTCATGCAAAACCATAGTAAAACCCATAGTTTATCATTTTAACTTCAGAAAAGCAAGATATCTCCATTTTAATTTTTTCCTTCCCTATAACCACAACTGTAGAATTTATAACACACATCCAGATAATGAGACATGTCCATAGTATTTATATGTGGAAATATAGTACTTTTTTGTTATACTTACTATTGTCTTTCATATGGGGAGAAAACCTTAACTGATTTACATAGTGGATAACATTATTTTTCATATTTCTTTGTATTTTGGATAGTCAAGATGTTCTATAGATTTTTCTTTTATTTTGTGCGTGTTAGTGGGCATGGAGGATTATAAATATTTTTTCAAGTCTATATTTAAATATGTTTTCACTTCTAATATTTATTTGAAATCACTGAGGAAATAAAAAATTAATACAAATTATTATGGCTATGGTTCTTTTTCACATGGTCTGATATAATAGACTTACAATGCAACTAGGCAAAAAATATTTTTACAATTAGCAATATTCAAATGGCTATGAAATAAATTACCTTGATTAGCATGTCACTCTGCTTTTTTTCATACAGATTATATTTATGAAGGTGGATTATCAGGCAGTAATGAAGGCAGTAAACTAAGAAATTACTTAGCTTCAAATTAGGAAAAAGCCCCAAACATTACTTACTTAATTCCAGCTAATTCCAGTTTTTGCCATGGTAGAAAACATGTCAGTGGTTTCTTTTTGAAAATTATATCCTTCAGCATTTACTGTTTCCTTCAAACTGTATGACTCTTTTTAGAATTATGGGCAACTCCTTTCTAAATGACAACAGAAATACTGCAATATATGAAAAATCCAGTAGAGAAATAACTTAAGAATACAGTTGTTGTATTTTTATGTCAACAACCCATGATGTTGATGTTTTGGTGTGTGTACAGTTCCCTTTAGGCATCTGCAATGCCCTTTACAACATCTCCTCTCATTCCTCTCATGTACTCTCTCTGGTCTACTTATGTACTATCTCTGGAAAATATTCCTCAATTTTATGTGTAACATTTGCTAGTTAGATCATCACACTAGGCCCCCTTCATTTCACGTTTTCCAGTGGCCAATATTCCACTGAAATATATGAGCTCAATTCTCTGTATATAGATGATGGTTGCTCTAGAGAAGCTTTCTCATCAACAACTTTAATCACCTTGTGAAAAAGTGTTAGAGAAATGTCCACCTCCAGACTTGAGCAATAGAAGTCTTTATTGGTTTCTTTCAAACCACAGTTAAGAATGAACAACATTTGTCCAAGAAAAGTTTCCTCTTTTATAGTGGTAGAAAATCTCAGTTAAACTTAGTCTACTAATATAATTTTAGCATGACGGATATATGGAAGGTGTCAGCAAGAAGAACAAATCTACTTTACCTTAAAGGAACTTCTAGTATTGTTTAAAAGTAGATAAAATACACATTCATTTCTGTGCACAGCTTGTTTTGTATTATAAGGCAGAAACATTGAATGAGCAAAATTACCGTTGTAAATATGTTACAGATGTATAAAAGCTAAATTTTTTATACACTTTGAAAACTAGATGTATAGGATATATATTTTACAATCCAAAATAGATGTATATTGGACCATGTAAGAAAAGTGTGCTATTTCATGTCTGAATTTGTAAATCCTAATGAATAAGACACATCTGCATAACTATCTGTGTTGCTACATTTATGTCCAAAAAGACTTGCACTGACTACAGAAGACTTGACATCAGATTTGGAGAAAAATTTTTGATGCTAGTAACCTTCAGAAAGGATCTCTGGGGCTTTTTTGGCTTTTTGGCATTGTTTCTTGGGTGGTTGGTTGGTTGGTTGGTGGTTTTTGTTTTTTTTTTTTTTTTTTTTTGTGGTTTTGGTTGGTTGGGTGGAGATTGTTTTATTTTGTATTTTTTTGATTTGTGTGTGTGTGTGTGGTTTTTTCCGTTTTTTGGTTTTTTTGGGTTTTTTTTGGTAGGTAAAGTCTCCCATCCCTATCAACATATTGCGGGATTTCCAGTATCTTATTGACATTAATCCTTTCTTAAGTTCCAGGCATCAAAACAATTAGAATGATAAAATATTCACTTCCAACTGTGCAGTGTAACATAATCTACAGGAGTCACTTTTCCGCAATAATGTATCACAATCACAATGTAATACAAATATTAGGGAGACAGAGAGAAAAATTCTCCAGGTAAAGCTGTATGCCGAATTTTCTTTCTAATTCATGTATATATAAACACACACACACACACACACACACAAACATATATTTGCACAAAACCTCAAAGGATTCTTTTGTCTTTCTGTCAGTTAAAATAGAAGGATCATGCTTTTGTTCAAATATAATAGAAATAATCTATTCATACAGGAAGCAATTGTTTAGGGTGTAGTTTAGTAACAATATATGGTTGTTCCAACTATATTCTGATTCAATTATCAACTTTATAAGGTATTTTTTATTGCTACTGTTGACTGCAACTATAAAAGGTGAATTTAACTGCTGGTTTAATAGTTACCTTTGTGTCAGGAAAACAGGTCTAACAGTTAGACAATCCTGTCTAATAATAGAATGATACCTTGCCAAAGACCATGGCTTTCTGGGACAAGATTATTATTGTGATCATTCTTTTCCTTTTTATAACTGAAATATAGATGGAAAACTAATGGCCACAGACAGAGCTGGCTTGGTGTGTTACAGTGTATAAAGGGCCTCCACAACAAAAACCAGCTTTTCTTCCGAGGTTGTTTCAAATGCCATTAAGCAATTCAGCAACACAAACAAAAGTGAATAAGTAAAATTTTTATTTCTCAGAGATGATCATACCCATCCCAATATAAAACTGGAAAGTGCACTCTCCATATATAGGTGGTTACCAGTTTATCCAAAGAAGATAGATAACAAATCTCAGAGGCTGTAAAAGAGGCATTTCTTGCATTACATCAGAAGCAAACAAGCTAGTCCAATATCCATCAGCAAATTCAAAGCAGCCAAACTGGTCACCCAGTTCAGAGAAAGATATCCTGTGGAGAGCTGGTAATGCCTAAGGTCAGTCACTAGAAAGTTACCTCCACCTTCAAATACAGCCGAAATTTTAGTTGGTTGCTTGGGTTTCATTTAGTTGGCTTGGTTTGGTTTTGGGTTTGTTTTTTAAATCCTCACCACATAACTTTAGATTCCCTTTCTAGACAACTATTTTTTTCCAAACCTGCAAAAACCCTGGCTTCTTTGCAATAATGTAAGCATAAATTCGAGAGACAAGTCGCGCTTTTTCTGGGCAAGCACATTCTTTTATCAGTTTTAATTATCTACTTTTCTCTATCAACTTTTCTCTCTCTATCAGTGTCTAGACCTTTAACATCATATAAAATATTCCTAAGAGTATAGAACAATTTATATGTTCTTTCAGCTTTGCATTTATAACACGGTGCCAAAAAAATTTATTGCTTATATGTATTTTTTCATAAAGCAAATTTTTCAGATTGAAAAAAAAATCTCTGTTTAAATGTTTTGTCTACTCAGAATCCATCTCAGAGGCGAATATCTGTCTACCAATGCATTTCATTCTGTCACATTTCTTTCAATTATCTTTCCTTTACCTGTAAGTTTTGCTGTATTTATTGTTTTATTCCTACCAATTTTCAGTTCAGGATTCTACATATCTTTTGTTCACACTTTTGCAGTATTTATTTTGGTTGTTTGTGCAGTGAAAATTATCCTGGTAAGGATCATTCAGTTCTGTCACCTATCTCATTGTTTTCCACTTTGGTTGCTTGGTTCCTTCTTTCTTTTTTTAATTGCCTTTGTTCTCTCCTTCATCTCCTTTGGTATTTGTTCCTGTTGCTTTCTGTACCTTTATCTCCTCATTGGTCTTTGTCTAGGACTTACAGCTTTTTTATTTTCTCTTTCTTTGTGAAGGGAGAGTATAATCCAGGTGATTTTGTTCACTAAATTCTCAAATTAGTCCCTAAATTCTCAAATGAAATTCCTTTCTTTCTTCTCATTCCAGGCAAATAATGGAGAAATCTAAAGAACCATGGAGCAGCTGAAATAAAAATCACTGTGATAAGAGTCTTGAAGTTGTTTCTAAAGTCTCCACTTTGGATCCCTAATTTGATCCTAATCAGCTCACAGTATCTGTTCTGGTTGAAAATGTGGACAGGAAGTGAACAGTGATGAGAGAACAAAAATGTGTATTCCTAGGGCCTAATAAATAGCCTGAGCTGAAAAAAATCAGAGCTATGGTCGATAATACAAACATTTTGAGGTACAGTAAATGATTCATTTTCTCCCTATCAACAAGTCCTGGTCTACATCAATATCCTAAAAGACACAAACAGGAGAGTGAAAAAGAAAGCTTTGTAAGTTTCAATTGTCAAGGTTAGTTGCGAATGAAGACTGCAAATATTCCATTCTAATATGCCCTAAAGCCCTAATAACCAAATAGTCAGGCAGAGCTTTTCTCCACCAGATTTAATCTAGAACCTGACAGAGGTGGCATTTTTTATTTCTTCTGTTAGTAGTCTGCTAACTTGAGCAACTGTTATATTAGTGGATGAAAGGTACAGAATTAACTTGGAGTTAGACACTTCAACTGCTGTTTGAAATGGCAATAATCCAAATGAACTGATCAAATACTCTGAAAGGGTTTTTTTATATGGTTTAAGAAGGAATTGGTCATATGAGAAACAAATTACAAAGAAATAAAAGGCTACACATACATGAAGCAAAATGGAACTACATACAAAAAAGTTTGGATTCAGGAAGGAGAATCAACATATCCTTATGGTATTTTTCCCAGACAAGACATTGGCATTAGCTCTGGGCACCCTGCACTACATCTTGTAGTACTGTAGATCATCTAAAGAGAGAAAA
Organism: Zosterops lateralis; assembly: GCF_965231275.1. Lineage (NCBI taxonomy): Eukaryota > Metazoa > Chordata > Aves > Passeriformes > Zosteropidae > Zosterops > Zosterops lateralis. The sequence goes on from NC_139762.1 coordinate 144,786,807, forward strand.
GATCACTTAAAGTGGGAAAAGACAGAGCAAATAAACAAGTCTTAAAGTCAGGAAATTCTATAAGCCTGACATAGTAGAAATCGAGGAAGAAGGCAAGAGCAAAGCAAAAATATGTGGGGTTTTTTTGGCTTCTAGTTTTAATGAGAATCAGTATGAGAATACTTACTCCAATAATAATATCAGGTAAATATATAAATATACATAATAGCATAATAGTTTCCCAAAAAATATAAGATAAGGGGTTTGGCTGGGAGACAAAGATATTGTCAAGATTCAAGATTCATAAAAATCAAGATATATAAAAATATTCATAAAGAAATATGGATAAATTTCTAAGGACAAGGACAAGGAAAGGGTCTGAGTCAGAAAAAGGCTCATTGGAGCTACCAGGGTGGTATTAACTGACAGATCAATGTTAACAGAATAGCCTGATAGATACCTGCTTGACACAGATTGATATATATTAAAAAGAGAAACATATATGTGTCAGAATAAGAAATGCAAAAGCAAGCAGAATTATTATTAAATAGTAATTAATAAATTATTAATTATTAATTAATTACTAATTAATTAAATGAGGGCACTGGAAGTTTCTGCTAGCACCAATTCTTTTGCTAGCCTTTCTTCATAAAAGTTTTGCAAGATAAATTTGACAATTTAGCTCATGAAAAATGTAAATTTGTTTCACTTTAAAAATAGAAAAAATTAGAGGCAAAATCTAGTCTTCCAGAAATAAATTTTTCCCCTTTTAAAATTGGGCATTGTTAGCATTTTACTAAGTGCTATTTATTTTTTAAGTAAGAACATGAAATTAGTAAAGTATTTTTGATTTTGTTTTGGATTCTGTTGGTTGTTTTGTTTTCATTTGGGTTTATTTATCCAATGCCCTGAATGGTTTTCAGTTAAAATTTAGATGTAGAGAAAAGGATGGATAATTCTAATATTGCAAAGCTCCAAAATAATAATAATAATCATATAAAAGTAAATTATTCAGAGAAAATAAATCTAAGATTTGTGATTGGTTTTGAGCTAAAATATAGTATGTTGTGAGTAACACCTGGAACATTTATTGTGGAGAGACAGATAACTGAGAAGGTTTTCAGGCCAGGAGCAGGCACTGGTGGAGTGCTCAGCTCACCCTTATGGGTGTTCCCTCTCCAGGTGGGGAAAGCACTCGTTCTGCTCCTTGTGTGGTCCTGCAGCCCACTTAGACAGCTCTAACTCCCATGCATGGTCAGATAAGCCAGTCTGGCTTCTTCTGGCATGTTTCATGGTTTTCCATGCCCTTCTTAGTTATCATACCCTCGCCCCAGAGCCAAGTTATCTGCAATTGTAACAGTATTTAATACGAATGAATATTAAGGGTTAATTGCAATTTTACTTTTTTTTTACAGTCTTTTTTTTCTCTGCTTTTACCCAAGTTGGACCAAAGAAATTAATTTTAATTTTATAGTCAGTATGAGTCTGTTGATTAAGCACCAAATTCAAACCTTTGGAAGTACTTGAGTGAGGAGCCAATACCAAATTATATTTAACCCTAGGAGCCTGCTGAAATTTTAAAGATCTACTTATTAATATACCGAAAATGTTTTTATCTCTGTAAGGGGAGTAAATGTTAAAAACTGAGGCATAATCAGGGAGTTAGATGTTTTAGGAGAGCAATTCACTGACAGAGAAAAGGTAGCAGATGTCTCCAATAATTTCAGTTAATTTCTCCAATTCAGCTCAGCAGCACTGATCAGGTAACCTGTACATTGAATTCTTGGTGGCCTCGGCAGGGAGTGTAGATGAAAGGATGATTTATCTTGCTTAAATACAAAAGATTAAAAACTATGAGTATTAACTTCCCTTTTAAACACTATATTTAAAGCTTCCTTCAATTAAAGCTCCTAAGAGAAAATTAAACACAAGTTGCAAGAGAATTAATATAATTAAATCTTTGGACACAGTGATGTTATCAACATTTAAAAATATCTCTGCAGATACATGCTGATCTTGCAGGCTCTCGATACAAGGCAAATATATATATATACTTATTAAGTGATCAAAAATTCCATTTTGTGGCAGTTTCTCACAGCTCCACTAATATTTTTTAATTAACATATTCATAGTTTTTTACTTATGCAAACAAATGAATAGCTGTCACAAATGATTATACCATTTTTCTAACAGTGGAGCTTTCCAAACTTCCATATCATGTCTGTCCTTATGAAGACACACATGATGGAATTTTCTGATCATTTTTACCAGAACATTATGATAGGCTAAAAATTTTCTAAATAATTTTATTTTTAACTTTGTAAAATATGTACTTTAAAAAATTGCTTTCTGAGCATAAACATATGAAAGATTATTTTAGTCAGCATAAAGAGACAGTAATATACTCGATTAAAGGCTTCAATTTAGCAAAGTACAATTGCAGAAAGAATGCATTTTATTTCTCTGTCTAAAATAGATCTGAATTTATTTCATTGATTTCAATGAAATGTTAATTTTGTCATGAATACTTAACTGGCAATTAAATTTGCTGGTTAAATTAATAAACTGGTTAAGTACTAGTAAATTTGGAAATACATTTCCTTGGAACTGTGAACAGAGTTTGGGTTCAATATAGTCACATTATTATTTAAATACTAAAAGGTTTTTTTGAATACTACTCTGAATACACAAGTTGGCGTAGCTAATTAGAGGAAAAAAAAATTTTAGACAGCTGCTGAGTATGATGTCTCTTTTCAAATTAGCTTTCAATTCTAAGCACCTAACTCCTTAAAAGGAAAATAAAAATACCAAAATACTTTTTGCTATTTACTGACAGTACATTACGTATTATGCTCAGCAATTTCTTTTAAAAAAGAAATAAGAAAACAAGATATTATCCAAGTTGCAAAGTAAAATAATTGCAAGGAAATGTCAGGGTTCCTACTGCTATTCAGTCATCCACCTACATATTCACCATACCACTACCACAAAGTGTGTGGCTTAAAACTGATTATGGTTTCCATGTGACTTTTCAAGGAGTGACAAGAAGAACACACAATGAATTCATGGAATTAGGTCCATACTTTTTGCTTTATTGGTAAGTATTAAATAATTTCCTCACGGATTCTTCTAGGCAAAGTCAGGACTCTGAGGAGCCCAAAAGCCCTTCCCAGCCCTGACAAGCCTCTACTGGTGGGATTGCCACCCACCACTGTCTGTCGTTCCTGGGGCTCTGCTCCAACCCACCCTGAGCATCCTGCTGCATCCCACCCTGAGCATCCTGCTGCAGCTCTGTCCCTGCCCCTGCCTCCTGCAGGAGCCTCTCAGTGCTGCTCTGTGGAGAGCTTGGCTGGCCCTGTTTCCTTTTGCTCACAGCTGCACTGTCTGGAGGGTCCCTGCACCTGGTTCAGGCTGTGCTGGAGCTGTGCTGGACCCTGTCAGAGCCCCAGCTCTGCCCTCTGTGCTCAGCCCCTGCCAGGCTGTGCCTGAGAGCTCAGGCTCTGTGGGGTCTTCTCAGCTCCTGTGCCTGTGTGCAGCACCTCTTCTCCTGCCACTCCCTGAGATAAGGCTAGTACAGTGAATTATTTACAAGTTGCACTAGAGACTATTTTCATAACATGCAAAAGGTATCATTGGATGACTCCAACTGGCCTTGCAAAGCAGTTGATTTATGTGATGTTTTATTGGTTCAACCATACCTTCTGCTAACTTCATTAAATCATAGGATTTCTTATCTCTAGTGCAAACAAAACCTTTTTTTTTTTCAAGCTGGGCACTCAGAAAATTGAAAACATGTTATATGCTTAACTGAAATGATTCATCTTGTACCACACAAAAAAAAAATTAGAAAGAGAGAAATTTGGAAAAAATGGAACAGGAGTTTTAATCTGGAAATGCAAGAGTTTTATCCAGGACAGGAGTTGGAAGTATACCAATCTAAGATCTAAAAAATGTTTTTAAAAGGAATTATAGAAAATCAAGCAGTGATTTTTTTTTTTTTTTTTTTGGGGGGGGGCGAATTAATTGTATAAATATGAAAGAAAAGGTACACAAAAATCACAAATATGCATTGGAGGGGCAACAAGAAAGCTCTAAAAATAGACAGTGCTATAACCCAGAAATACTCACCACTTTGAAATTTTGCCAAAAGCTTGGTTTAAATACAAGAAGCAACACTTTCTTTTTGTAAAAAAAGGGTTTTTTTAGGTGAGTACAAATATGATTTATGAAAAAAACCAATTTTGCATAACGTTTGCAAGTTTAATCTTTTTCTATATTTATAGTTTGAAGTAAAGATTATCATGTGAAATAACCTTAATCAAGTATACACAGTACCACTAAGATGCAAGTGAAATATTGACTACACTTTCCATGATGGTGATATCCGACACACTTCTTTTCCATTTATTATTGTTTAGCTGCCATTTAAGTGCCAGGTAAATCAGTTAAAAGGTGTTGAGCATTCACTGAAGACAAGCAATGACTGTAATTTCAGTAAGATTTAATTCTGAGGAAACCACTTAGAAGAAGTACAAAACTGGATGAAGGTGACGAGCTTCACAAATAGTTAAACTGCAAAATCATTTCATTCATATAGAAAGTTATTCTACAACATTAAAGTAAAAAAAAAAAAATAATAATAAAAAATAACAAGCACAACCAAAAAAACAAACAAAAAAAAAACCACAGAAGTAGTGGCCTTGTCCATCCAAGATAATTTTTTTAGCTGTCCAGTTATGTATTTTTTCAAATAAACATGTGTAGTCCCCTAAAAATATTTTTGCCTGTTACAAAATTAAAGGGAGGGTGAAAAGTGTAATCTGATTACACTTTCATGAATGTCACTAAGTAAAATGTCAAAATACATTGTCATGCTAGAAGGATAGTTTCCACAAGAAAATGTACCTCAGTAAAACTTCTCTTATTTATAAAAAAGAAAACTTAAGGAAACATCACTTCACTAATTACTACAGAAATCTGAGAAAACCAAAGTCACTATGAAAGATTTAGTAAAGCTTGCATAATTTCACTATCATGCTTTCTTAATTTTAAAGCCAATTCTCCACTCACACAAATGTGTACTATTCTTCCTCACCCACACTCTGGAAGGATCTTGTAAGTCTTGCAAAAGTAGTCTATTTCAAGCCCTATATTGAGGCTTAATCATCTTTTTTCTTTTTAAGCGCCGACTGATTCCTTTCTCTTCCACATAACTTCACCACAATCTAATGGCATCCTAAATACATAATACCAAAACATTAAAGCATGACAGGTTTCCTTGACTTTCTTCTAAGATATTGGCCTTCTAAAAAAACATATTCTAAAGCTCCAGCATTGAAGAATTAGTTTAATTTTAAAAGACTCTTGCACAGATATATCTATAAATGCATATATAGTTATCGATATATCTATGTATCCGTATATATATATGTGTACATGTGCACACAAATATATATAAACCTCTTCAGAAGCTTGAACAAGACATAAAGAAAAATAATTCTGCCTTTACAAGATATTATTTTCATCTTCTTTTAGCCTGCTCAGTACCTTGACCTGTTTTCCCTGATGCTTATCTAAGCTGTAACTCAGTAAGGACCACTGGTTCCAACTGGAATCATGGTTTTATTCTTTGCATTTGTGCAGAACATTGTTCGTATAGTCCTTGAGATTGCAGTTTAGAGTAGTTTCACCAACCGAAGATTTGACCGACAGTAGGGGCCTTTTCAGGCTCCTACGTTTGAGAAAAATCTGTTTTATCTTTTGAGGAGTGAATAGAAAAGAGAAAAACTTGTTGTGGAAGACAATTCTCAAATCTTTTATCTGTGGGTTCCCTATTTCCTGCAGCTGATATCAGAATTGCATTCAAGCACTCATGAAACAGGGAATAGAAATGAAAACACAGAAGTACAAAGAAAAACAATTTCATTAGAGATGCATTTTTCCGCATCTGCTGACTGTTAACCGTTTAAGAGAATTTATATCCTGCACAAATTTGAGATGTAGAATTTTACTCTTCTAGTTTCCTTGTAATACCAATTTACATATTCCTTTTGTGAACAGATGCCAGATTGTTATGCAATAGTTTGAAAAATCATTACGAGTGTATCAACACTTACCATAAAATATTATGAAAACACATCCCTTTCTTAAAGCAGCATTTTGCAAACTAAAATGAACCTGGATGTTCCCTGATTAGGAACAATTACATTCTTTATCACAGGATGAAATTATAGAATTATTTTGGTTTGGAATATCACCTCGTTCCAACCCCACTGTCAGGGGAAGGGACATCTTTCAGGTTATACAAAGCCAAGGCTTTTCTGGGCAACTTGTTCCAGAATCTTACTGCATTCTTTATACAGAATTTCTTCCTCATATCCAACCTTAATCACAGATCCATAGAATTTTAAGAGGTTGGAATGGACTCTTAAGAGTCCCAACCAGTCCCAACTCAGATCACTTAGTCCCAACCACCTCAGGGATGCTTCCCAGTACACCAGGTTGCTTAAGGCTTTGTCCAACTCTCTTTGAACACTGCCAGGGTTGGAGTATCCACAGCATGTTCCAGTATCTAACCATCCTCACAGTAAAAAAATTCTTCCTAATATCTAACCTGAATTTCCCCTCTTTCAATTTGCACCCATTTCTCCTTGACCTATCACTATAGCTCCTGATGAAGTCCATCTCCCTCTTCCCTGTTGGCCCCCTTCAGATACTGGGAGGTTGCAAGTCTCCACAAAACCTTCCCTTCTCCAGGGTGAACAGCCCCAGCGTTCTCAGCCTGTCTTTGTTGGGGAGTTGCTCCAGTTCTCATCTATATTATTGGTTCATGTCCAATTTTTCATCTACCAGTATCCCCAAGACTTTCTCTGCAGGACTGTTCTAAATTCATTGTTCCAGTAGTCAGTATTGGTACTGAGAACTGACCAGGATGTAACACTTGGCCTCATCTTGTTGGCCCACTCCTGCAGCCTGTTGATGTCCCCCTGGATAGCATCCCTCCCCTCAAGTGAATCAACTGCACCACTCACCTTGGTGCCATCTGCAAACTGGCTGAGGGTGCACTCAGTTCCACTGTCCACATCATTTACAGAGACATTGAACAGTATTTTCTGAATACACACCCCCTGAGGGACACTACTTGTTGCTGATTTCTAATTGGACTTTAAGCTGTTGACTGTAACATTTTTGGGTGTGGCCACGTGGCCACCGTGTTATTCTTGGGACAGTCCACCCAGTCAAATACAAATCTCTCCTATTTAAGAAAAAAGATGTTTTTTGGCCATGCCAAAGGCCTTACAGAAGTCTAGGTAGATGACAAATTGAGTTACAGAAGTCAAGGTAGACGATAGTAAAAATAAGTACCAAATGTATGACTAACATATCTATTGATATTGTAGAATTATTATGTATTCCATAAGCTGCAGCCTTCCAGAACTGAACATCTGGGCTAAGACTCTGAAGTAGGTTCAGATAGAAAATGTTCTATGACACATCACACTCTTGATATCTTAAACAATTTTTTTTCACTTTTGTAAACCCATTTGTTTGAAGATGTTCATATACAACACACACAGAAAAAAATTATCTAGTCTATCATAGTTCAATTTTCCTGATCACTATAAAAAGCTTCCTGTTCCAAAGATTACAAAAGTTCCACTGCTACTAGATCATGCAAACTGAGATCTCCACAATCTCATATTCACTTTACATTAATTTATCCATACTCGTATGCTTCTTAATTAATTACATTTCATTAAAACCCATTTTTTGAGAGCTAGATTAATTTCAGCAGTTACTTTAACTAGAATTAAGGCATGATACACATTTTGACATCTATGATTAATTAGAGGGAGCACACCTTAAAGACTAAATAAGAAAGAATCCATAATTTAAAAAAATTAGCTTTAACTATTTAATCACATACTTTAATTTATTACTACAAGTTAGATTTCAATAATATTTATTCTTTACCTTGTCCTAAAGTTTGCAGGGTGAGGATGCCCATCATATAATGACAAATAATCATATTCTTCTTCTAGAGCAAAAGACTGAAAGACGATCTGTATTCTGTTTCTTTCTTCTGCTATTATAACCCAGGTACAGTTTGCACCATTTGGATATCCATATGGGAAGCCAGGGCTTTCTATAGTGCCATTAAGTCCTTTTAAAGTTCCACCACAGGTATAAATAAATCCTAAAAAAATACCAAGGAAACAAAAGTTAGTAATCCATTTTTATATCAATCTTCAATAGAATACATTACTAGAATTCACGATTTCTGAAAAAAATATCAAAAATTTCTTAACAACTACTGCATTTAGAAAGGTAAAGCCAAAGTTTTTACACGAATGCTGGCCATTTAATGCAAAAACAATCCCACCTACCTAACAAATGTGCTTTCCATACTGTTTATCTAAAGACATATGGTAGCATCTTTGAAAATAAACATATATAACAACATCTATGACTAAATTTGTTTCCCTATGAAGCAAAGTATTCACACCAATTTTCTTTTTTTTGTCAAGTGGAAGAGTAAATAAGTCTCTTTGTATACAGGTCTGATACAGGTTAAACCTATTAACCTTGTGCTTTTCCTCCACGTATTTTGGCTCTGGAAAAGACTGAAAGTCTATTTATTATTAAGAAGCTTTTCCCAATCAATACTTCTGGGTTATGAAAACTCTGTACTGAAGGGCTCAATCTGAAATAGCCATCTGTTGCATCATTATATTATCTCATGTGAATATTAAGATTAACAGTTTACATGTTTTGACTGACGCTGTGTGGATTTTGTTTAGCTGCAGTGATTGGGTAGGGCCCCAGAGCTGCTCCCTCACACACCACATCCACATCCACACCCCCTCTCCATTTCCCCGTAGTGGGATGCAGGAGAGAAAGAAGAGTAACAGTGAGAAAACTCTTGGGTGGAGACAAAGTTTAACAAGTATAGCAAAAGCAGTGCAGATGTAGGAATTCATTGGCTGCTTTGGCAGGACGGCATTCAGTCACCTCCGGGAAAGCAGGTCCACATCAGGCCTAATGGTTATACGGGAAAACAAACACTATAACCCTGAACGTGGTCCCTTCCTCCTTCTTTCTTTTCAGCTTTTATCACTGAGCATGCTGCCATATGTTCTAGAATATCCCTTTTTATTGGTTGGGGTCATCTATGTCCCATCTCTGTCCTCTCCCAGCTTCTTGCCCATTCATAGAAGTATAAGAAGCAAAGGAAGCCTGGATGGTGTGTAGGGACTGATAAAAATGTTCAGCATTGTCTTGGTCACAAATCTAAACCATAAGACCATAGGATCTACCATGAAGAAAATTTATCCCAGATAAATTCAGTACAGTGGGTCAAAGCTAAAAAGTTGCTCTGCTGATAGATCCTTTTTAAAATTAACATACTCAAATGTCAGGAATTACCCCTAAATTCAAACCATAATTTTTCTTGGGCTATAACAAATTTCCCTTTTATATAAAAAACCCATTTCCTGAGAAAAAGAAGAGAAAAATAATAATTATAAAAAGGTGTCTCCCCAGTCACTGTGTGCTGGCAGGGCAGGTCCTTTTCTTTACTTTTGTTTCAAGTTATAATGCTCAGTTATGCCAATCCTTAGCTCTTTTGGGACTTTAGGATATTTTTTATTTTCCACCAGCTTTGTAGTCTGAATGTAGGTCTACATCCCCTTTCCAAGCTTTCTGCTCCCTTGTCCCTTAAATATTAGATCAGCTTTCCTGCTTTGCCTTTTTCACCCCTGAAGCTTCTCTTCCCCAAGAATGCTCAGAGCAAGCCCCCTCTTCTAGGGGAGGGATTTCATCTAAGAGAAAGCACAAAGTGCTGAGTTGCTCTTTCACAGAAACATGACATACATTTCATAACAAACTACAAACAAACCAAACCAGACGCCAACTCTTAAATTATACACACATGTATATATTTGAGCTCGTTAAATCATCTCCTTCATGGCACATTCACAAGCTTGTCTTCACGTTGAGCATTTAAATGTACAGAGACCCTTTTCCCTGAAGTACTAAGCAGAAATCTCTTGAGATTTTACACTTTGTATTGCTATGCTGTCAAGTAACTTTTCTTGACACCAGAAAAGTGGCATGTACAATTTTTTTTATCTTGGCTTTTTCATGTGTATTTACAATGGTGAGAAAAGATGCCTCATTAAGTATGACTGCTTTTTTAATACAATTATCAGTGTATCATAAATATATAGGACAAAAAGGGATGGGAAGATACTCTTAGAAAGTAATTAGGGTTTTGTTTACCTCCTCATTGTGTATAACAAATTTTACCGTCTACTGCAAGTTGCCTTAGAGAATTCAGTCTCATATCAGTGCCTGCACAACCTTCATTGTTAGGAATCTGTTTTATTTATCTCTTTCTGCATCTCCCTCACATACTTGAACTATTTTTAAATCCTCTTTATGTGTTATTATTTATTATTTAAGCTCAGCTGTTTTATTTAGCGCTTTAAAAATCTTTTGGAATGCAGTTTTTTGCACAAGACACTTAAAAACTCAAACTATTTATTCATAAGATCTACATCTTAGAACTTTAATAATTCCTACCAAATACAATCACTGTAATAAGTCTTTTTAAATAGCTGTGTGCACAAATTTATCAATCTAGTTTTTCCTAGAAATCTCTTGCTGAGGCCTACTTCAATAGAATTAGAGAAAAAACTTAGAGAGAGACTTGAAAATTAAATAGGATACGCTGTTAATTTTCATCCATTTCTCCAGACCAAGTGTGAGAGCACAGTAAAACTTTGACACAACATCATAATACATCTTGATAATTCAGAACCTTTGTCATTGTGCCTATTTCATGAAGGCTTTCAATTACATATGCACTATTGTGTTAATTCAATACAAATTATGAAGGAAAAATAACCTATAATAAGTCTACTGTTACCAAAATAAAATTATATTTTTAAAAAAACAAAAAAAACCATAAAACCAAAAAAACAAACAAACAAGAAAAAAACACCAACCACAAAACCCCAGATCCACAACTATGAGGGAACAGAGCCTTGCGCTATAACATGCTACTTATTATGGAGTATAAAACTTCATACTCAATCCAATAATTAGTCCTATTCATGCATTGATATGAAATGTAAACATCCATGACATATAAGAGCTCCAATTACTCCTTTTATTCCATATTCAAACTGTAAGAAAAGAGAATTATTCATATGCTGCAAGATGATACAACTTGGATGTTTTTCAGAGATGACTACCAGAATGTAGCACAGCTACGCACGTGTCAGAAGATACATTTTTAATTCCAAGAATGGAAAAAAAAACCCAAACGAACCAATGGTGAAGTTTGATTTTGATAGGTCTACTCTTTTAGTCTGTAAAATAAAAAATCTTGCCAACAGAATTCATGTGCACAACATGCACTTTAATCTCTGCTTTCATATGTTAATTTATCTGTGATGCTCTTCACCTTGGCAGTCCAACGAGGGTAAGATCAAAATAGACAGTGTGCATTAACTGACTGGTCTGATCAAACGTGGAAAACATGACATTTATTTTCAAGAGGTAAAATTCATGCTGAAATAACTAGTAGCATATACTGTGATCTTTTTCATTTAGATTTCAGAACCAGCATTCCAAGCAGAATTTACTTGCAAACTGCTTTTCATTAAAGGGAAGATTTTATTCAAAGCACACAATAAACTATTTTGAAAAGCTTGAAGTTAGACTAGAAAAGAAAAATTCTTGAAATAAGTATGAAAATGAACAACACTACTCATGAGGTTCTCTTAATAGCTAGTATGATTCAAAGTTTCTGTTGCATTGTTTTCTACCAGATTTTAAAATTCAGATGTTTAATTCTCATCAATTTTACATGGATAAATTCTTCTTGATATCAGAAAACACAGCTTCTCTTCCTGATTTCAGTCATCCTTTGATTCATTGTGGGATTATTGTGAGCATCATAACAGTAGTTCTTAATCCATTTATTCAACATTCATTGCCTTTTAACAAAGCAACTAGTTCTTACATCATGTTCATACTCTTGCCCTTGAATATCCCATAATTACACTCACTCAATACTCAGTAAGATTGTCTTTGGCTTTTTCTCTTCCTCCTGACCATTCAATTATACTGTTTAATAACTTATTTCCACACCTTTCACCTTACAAGTACTCCACACCTTTCATTTAATCTTCCTTGTTTAGTGTGTTCTTTAATAACAGTCATTACCATAAGATAATTATACTGAGTCTGCATTAATTAACACACTTGTACATTTCTAAGTTGCTTGTGTATTTCTTTTTAATTAAGTTTTTAATACTTTCTTTCTTTTAAGAGAAAACCTAGGAAATGGAAGATGATTTGTTCATATGCTGCATTTTTCTTCAGTATCTTTTCTGATAATGTGATCTCCTTTCATTTCTTTCACCTGCACCTATCTTAAAACATAGTCAATCCTATATTAAAATATTCCTTAGCCATGTCATCCCTGTTCACGTCCCTTTATTTTGTGCAATATACCTATTTGAAAAATTATTCTTGTTCCCCAAATGGCAGTTCTCTTCCATTCAGAATACATCTACTTTATCTACTTGTCTGTCCTCATGCTCATTTCATGTTTCTGTTTGTGGTCTTTGATCACCTGACTGAACTTGGCAGCAAAGAGTAGTTGTTTTTCATGCTGACCATAAATCAGTACAAACTGTTCTGCTAATTCTTTTCTGTTTTACTGGATTCTCTTTCTGTTCACTTGTATTATCATCACATTAGTTTTCATGGTTCCTCTATGTTCGTCCTTTTTGTCAGCACTTCAAAGAACCTGCTGGAATTCAACAGAGACAGATTTCATAGTGATGGGAACACATCCCTATGCTGTGAATCCTTTTTTTCTGCTATCAATCTTATCCAGTTTTGGAGAATATATATTCAATATTATTTCTAATATTCTAATATTTATGTCTACCTCAGCTTTAATTGTCCTGATACGCCTCACCCCCAAATCTTTAAGCCCATTTATAAAACTGAGAAAAGGATTCTTTCATCAGATAGGATGACTGCATTATATTTTCAAGTGTTTGAAATTTACCTTTTTATCACTCCTCATCATATCTTAGTTCTCTTTAATTTATGCTTTTCCATTCCCATTTTGCCATTTTTCTGTATAAAACGAGCCTCCTTTCACTAACTTCAACCTCCAATAAAACAAAGTTTTATTGACTTTTTCACATGAGTACAAAATATGAAAGATAATCATCTCCTTTAATGTACCGGACTTAGTTCCTTCTAACTCTCCACCTTTTTATCTTCCTACCCCATGCATCCAGCACCTTGCAAGGTTCTTTCTTATTCTCACTTCTATCTCAGCTCTAATAGCAGCTTTTATAATGAGCTTTCTACCAGCTGAGAAACGTCTATAATATTGATATATATATATAATATATAATATATAATTTTAATACTTTGTCTGACCACATGTAATTGTTACTGTCTTAGGTTTTCATTTCCCAAAGTAATAAAGAAACATGGAATCTTAAAATAGTCTGGGCTGAAAGGAACCTTAAAGATCATATATTTCCAAACCCTTGGTGTGGGCAGGGACACCTTCCCTTCGACTAGATTGCCCAACCTGGCCTTGAACACTTGAACACAAGGATGGAAAATCCACAACTTGGGGAACTCTGTTCCAGTATCTCACCACCCTCACAGCAAAGAATTTCTTGCTAATATCTAATCCTCTGTCAGTTTAAAGCCATTTGCCTTTGTCCTATTACTGCACATCCTTCTAAAAAATCCTGCTCCAACTTTCTTGTAGACTTCTTTTAGATACTGGAAGGCTTCTATAAAATGTCTCTGGAATCTAAACCACTCCAGCTCTCATGGTTACAACTTCATCTATCTTGGTAATATCTTTCTTTTGGATTGTTTTTTACTTTCTGTCTTTGTAAGTAATTATTGGGGTTTTTGACATATAATACAAATTTCCTTGATTTAAGACTCTTTTCTTTAGACCAAGGAAATCTCAGACCTGCTTAATAAAGCCTTATTACAAAAACAAACAAAAACCAAAACAAACAGACAAAAAAAAATACTGTGTTTGTGAAGCGCACAAAGAACATGGAAGAAACTCTCTGAAAATCAGCTCTTAGGAGTTCCAAGTAATTGAGGGTTTCTTAATTAAATTGCCTTTTTATTTCAATTTGTTCTTAAAAGTTTTTGGTTTCTCAAACAAGACATTCTGAGGCCTATTCTCTGCACAACTTCTTGGAAATTGAGACATTATGAAGTTTAGACACCATGAAGTTTTCAAAAGTTTAACTTTTATCTGTGATTTGTATCATTTTAAGACTATCAGAAAACATGGTTATACTTTTTGGTAAATAACTGAGTAAGATAGATTGTCTTGCCCTTGCATAAGCTATAACAAGGTACCAAAATGACTTTTCCAATCTTTTGGTAAGGTTGACTGTAAACTTTATAACTCAATCAGTGGAACTGGTACAGAATACCAGCCAAAAAGAAACAATCACTGTACATTATCACATTTGAAACACTCTCTGGAGGTACTTCTTTTCCTCCAGAGAGTATTTTCTTATCTCTGTTACAGACACATTTTCTGAAAGAGGTTTAGAAATATTTTTTAGTCTTGTCTTCCAGTTGTCTTACTTATGAAAACTACTAGAAGGACAAAAGTTTCTTTTCTCTCCTGTCAACCTTGAGCGGGTTATTTCTTTGAAGAAACATAAGGTCTAAAATACAGCAGGACTACTCATGTTCACACAGAATACATTCTGAGCAGCAGGAGGCTTAAATTGGAAAGGCAGCAAAATAAGAAACTGAATCTCATGTAACGAAAGTACCCATACCATAATTATTACATGTATTGTAATAAATATTTATTGCCATTGTTTGAATTTCTTGGTCTACAACAGAAAACTGTTTGTAATTTCCTATAACTGAAAACAAAGGGGGTTTAACTTCAATAGTGTTGCCAGTCTTTGAGGAATTAAAAAAAAAAAAAAAGATGAAACATAAATCTAGAAACCTCTAGGTCATTCAATAGAAGATTATCACCTTCACAAGAAAATAGAGGGGGTTTTAACTCACCTTTAGGCATTTAATTACTTTGGTTTATACATAACTCTCTGACATGGAATAGTGTTCTGCTTCTATTTTAAAAACATTGCTAGCAACACCACAGATGAAAGTCTGGTTTCAACAAAGTCAGCTGAAATACACCCAGGATTTTATCCCCAGTATGTAATTAACTTTCCTTCTAAGGATATTTCAATACTTCTCTCCTAACCCTCACATAATATCTCAATGCCTTGTAGACAAGGGATCATCTGTTCCAAAACAACTGCCTCCTTGCTCAAGTAGCCAGATAAGGGTAATCTCTCAGATGTGACAAGCATCTGGGCAATAGAACTAGACATAAAAACAAGACAGGACATTTGGAATCTCATCACAGAACAAATAAAAAATGCTCTCTGGGATTGAAATCCTGCCATATTTAATATCCTTCATACATGTGAGCACTACAGAATCGCAGGGCAATCACATTTTTTATGCTTGGGGAGAGTGTAGATAGATATTAAAAAGTTTTCAGAGGTTTTTTTAAGATTATTTTGATTTCATATTATGGAATTTCTTGTCTCAGTGGCATTCGGCTATCCTTATTCTCACTCCTGTGTTCAAGAATAAAAAATTTTAGCTATGACATCCTCATTTTAGGAGAATTAATTGTGAAAAGTGTCTTCATTAGTATTCTGAGCTTGCACTCTTTCCTCATCTACCTGCTCCTCCTGCAATTCTTCCACTTGAAGAAAAGTGGAAAGTAACCATCATACAATCAGAAATTGTATCAGGAATGTTCCCAGCAGCCCTAAAGAAACACCATATCAAAGGCATGTCTGAAAATTAATTCATGCAAATTTTGTGTTTGATAACAGGAAATTTACTCTGTAGAAAAGACAAGAACAGAGATTCCATTGCAAAGATAAGTTGTTGAAAGAATTATAAACAATTATTAACCTCTGTCATTATATACCTGGTTCATTAAAATCTCAGATCTGGGATATGGACCATTGTAAAGAGATTTACACAGAGACATAACCTGGGGAAAGGAAGAAGGGAAGGGAAGGGAAGGGAAGGGAAGGGAAGGGAAGGGAAGGGAAGGGAAGGGAAGGGAAGGGAAGGGAAGGGAAACACAGTATATTTCCTCTGGTGTTGGAAATCTTGCAGCAGTTTCAGGTAAGTGACAGAAAATATTGTAAATCTAAGTAATCTGCTGAAATTCATATATAGCTTTAGAGAAAGAAAGGAACAGTTCCCATAAACATTCTAAAACATCATAGATGTAGTCAAACTCATAAAAAGAGTGGGGAGAAGGGGTGAAAAAGTCAGAAAAAGGATGAAATTTTTAGTAAGCATTCAGATAGGAAATAAGCACTATGATATAAATACAATGGTGGTTTGAAGTGACTTCAGCATGACTAGAAAAAAATTTAAAGACTCAGTGCTTGGAAAATCAGGATAAAATTAAGGCTCTGTTTAAAGTTTCTGCCAATAGAAATTGAGCAGTATTTACTGAATACTACCACACACAATTTTCCTATATTCTGTTTCCTTCTTTCAAAAAGTAAAAGACAGACTTCTATGGCAGCTCAGATCACTGCAGACATAAACAGACTAGAAGTTCTCCTCATTTACTCACAGGGATGACCTTCAAAAAGAAGTAAATGATTAAAAAAAGTAAAGGTAAAAACATTCCTACTTTAGATCATACGGAAATTCAGACCTTTGAGA
Organism: Zosterops lateralis; assembly: GCF_965231275.1. Lineage (NCBI taxonomy): Eukaryota > Metazoa > Chordata > Aves > Passeriformes > Zosteropidae > Zosterops > Zosterops lateralis. Next base: position 144,803,595 of record NC_139762.1, read on the forward strand.
CTCTGCTATAAACTTGAGAAGAAATAATTACCTAACTAGAGATTCATGCTTCTGAAACATTATCTTCTCCAGTGAAACATCAGCTTTCACAGTGAGATATATATAAAACTTGATGTCAATAGCTACTCTGTGATGCCATTACTGTAGGATTTGGACCATTGTACCAAATGAACTCCATGTACTCTACAATAACCTAAACTATCTAGGGTGGCCAAATTAAAATTGTGTTAAGAAATATAGGAAGCAGCAGCAGGAAAATCCAACTATATTCTTTGATATACTCCAGACTCCATGAGGTTTTCTGCTTTTCATTTTCTAGATCACATAATAGTGAAAAAAAACCCCAAAACCACTTCAAAGAGACACAGAAAATGTAAGGGTCAACTGAATGCAGGGAGATCAGGAAAATTTCTCATAAAGAATTTGACATTATGAGACAGTTTCTGTCAGTTCTTAAAAATGAAGGGAGCACAGTTTAAACATCTTGGAAAAATTTAAACACCTTTTATAAACCAAAATTATTCTATCTTTTACACCTAAAATTTCTAAAAAAGGTAATTTTTGATTGAAGCAGCATTTTAATACATTAAAAAATTATTATTCTCATCTAAAAATCTACAGACTGCTATGATTTTTTGCAATGGTTTCAGGTGTCTGAATCCAAAAGTAAATTTTCAGATATTGCCAGTCCTGTTCAATTTGTAACTCTGGATTTATTCAATTGTACATTTCTGATTTTGCAAGAGGTCAAAGGATAAACATCTTTACCATGTACTTTTATGTGTCATAAAGACTTTTTTTTTTAATCATAAGGCAGAATCTAAATTTCAGTAGGCTGGTGAAGCAGTTTAGGCCAAGGAAAGATCAAAAGATAAAGAACATTTTAACTTACTGCAATATTTGAGTTTCTAAGATTTTGTAATGGTATCTAATTTATTGATATCATGAAAACAATAACTTTAGTATTATCAATATTGTTTATATAATCTATATTATCTAATATCTATATTAGATATTAGATATATATATATCTTCCCATTATTTCCATTTAGAAAGCAAAGATCATCAGCAGAGGGCTTGACTTTAAAATATGTAGTATTTAAAATAAATATTAAAATAAATAAATATTAAAATAAATAAATATAAAAATAAAATATTTTTCTAAAAAGTAAATCAGAGATTTATTTCTCCATACCATGGAAAGTACTTCAAAGTCATGAAAAAATTTCAAGAAAATGTATTAAAACTGTTCTACAAGAAAAGGTGTAAAATGTGTCCAACTCTCTGGCACTGATAGCTTCTTTTTGTTTTTTTGGGTTTTTTTTACACTATTTAATAGAGATAAGAATGTTAAAATATTACAGAGCAGAGCAATACAATCTATTGTTGTTTCAGGCTTTATTTTGGCCCCAAGAGTCATGGGACTACTGAAGCTGTTGCCATTACTCCATATATTTATTCTGCTCCTTTCAAGAGAAAACCTACTTCACTGTAAAGGTGGACAGGTGAACTTCATACTCTGAGTTGCTAAGGAGAAGATCAGCCTATTATGGCAAAATGCTCAGAGCTGTTGTGAACAGCCAAGTTTTAAACATCAGCTGATGAGAAGTACCCCTGGCCAGCGGCCCCTACTAGGACTTTGAGGTACAGAGAGGCAACATGAACTGATTCATCCACCCCAGCTGATGTTTCCAGCCTACCATGTGAGATAAACGTCCTCATGGTAGAGTCATCATCATCAAGAAAAGAATAATTATCTCTCTAGCTGTTTTGATAGAATTTGAAGCTAACTGTGATCATTTGCAGAAAGAGGAAAGAGGGATAAATATTTAACAGCATCATTGGGGTCTTCTTTTCCCTGCTCCATTGAAAATAGAAAACAGAGAAACAAACAAAAACCAACCACACCAGCTCAGTATGAAAGAAAAACCCATTTGATCTTCAGAAGTGACCAGTTACCCTTTTCTGTATTCCTGCCAACAACATCTTCTAGCCAAAAATGCTAGATCACCTGAACTAGGGATGCAGAGCCAAGTTAGACAAAACGGTTATATGAAATGTCATGAGAAAGGAGTTTGTACAGAATTTTTAAGAATGGAAATAAAAAAAAAAACAAACAAAAACAAAACACCAAAAAAACCCAAAAGAAAAGAATAAAGGAAGGAAGAAAGGAAGAAAAAAATTACGCAAATAGTTGTGACTTGAATAGCATACTTGGAATGTAGAATTGTTTTAGACAGTTACATAAATTAATTTAAAAAAATTATTCTCATAAATACTGAGATATTGTTAACAAAATGCCTTCATGTTCATTTTATGGGACAAAGGAACCTGGCATATTACTTACTTTCTGCCATATCTGCTGATCAGAATTTGGACATACTCTAGTAATGTGCTACATATTGTCTGTAAGAGGCATGTACTAATGCCTCTCCCATAGTATTACATCATAACTACTCTCATGCCAACAATTTCTGCATGGGAAAAATACAGATGTCTAGACTGAGCCTTTCTTCTTCGGTTTCAGCTTATACCAGCACAAATATAAAAAAGGGAAAAAAAAAAAAAAAAAAAAAAAAAAAAAAAAAAAAAAAAAAAAAAGGAGGAAAGGGCTAATTATTTCTTGAGACTTAATGACAATTTGTTATCTAATATCCCTAGTCTCAGACATTGAGTTCCTCCCTCCCAATCATTAACACTCAGCAGGATCCAGTGTTTTTTCTGATCAAGTAAGCGAAACACGTCATTTTCTATTAAATTGTGTGACTATATCTGTAATTGATGTGTTCCCGGGTATTAGCTTATTTCACCTTTTGGCAGTTGTTACTCCAAGTGTCTCATCCATTCTGCAGTACTGATGTCTGCTTTCAGTAGCCAATATTTCTGAAATTAATCAGTACCCTACATTTTTTAAAAATTGCTGGTAATATTGCCAGTGGCTTATCATGAATAATCATCCCCTCTGACATGACAAACTAGCTCTAACAGGAAAGCTATTACTTTGAAACAAATTGTACTGCATTGAAATATCCCCAGTAGTAAAGAATCTCAATAGAGTATTAAAGCTTGTTCAATTGAAAACAGTGAGAAGAGAGACCTTTACATCTTTCTCAGGTCATATTCTTTTTATTAAATACCAGATAATAGCAGTGTCTTGCCTAACCAAATTTTCAGGAGGGAAGCACCTTTATTTTTTACTTTGATTTATATTTTTGCATTAAAAAAATAAGCATTGGGTCCTCTTATTATAAATATTAGGAACCTCACCTCTTTTTGATGTTTTCTTTCCCTAAACCAAAGACATGTTATTGGTGGTAGTTACTGATTATCTACTTCTTTATAGCAAAGGCAAATGTCTGCTTATAAAAGAGCAAATATGAATACAGAGACAGCCTTTTTAATGTGAAACATTTTTAAAATATTTGATTTCTGTAAGAAAGAAAGAAAGAAAGAAAAAGAGACAGAAAGAAAATAAAAGAAAGGAAACAAACATACTATAATACTTCTCTAAATATTCTTTTTAATAGCCCACAATGGTCCTTGTGATGAGGAAATGCTCAGTCTCACTCTGCATATGGTGGAGGAATGGAATTTGGATTCAGTTTTGGTGAAAAAATACCAGAGAAGTGGGGCATGATAAAAGACTGCACCAGAGTAAAAAAGCTTTGATTTTATCAAAGTACTTGTGTCAGAGGAGGTGTGCCCACCTTGTGTGCACTCTCTTCAGGGATAGTTGGTGCAGCTGGAAGGAGAATTAGTTGGAATGCTTGGGTATAATTATTTATCGCCTTTTTTTTTCCTTCCATATAATAAAAATTTGTTGAACCAAATCCTCTTTGAATGTATATCCAAATGCGTTTTTATTAGGGTTTCTTAGTGCCAACATGAACTTCTGCTCTAACTAAGAGTGACATCCCATGTAATAGCTAGCTGTTCACAGTAATTACTGGGGTATACTAAATTCAATTTCAAGTCCTCGATCTCTGTGTTCTCCCAATTTATGTGTCCCACAGAGTATTTGACACAGGTTAATTGCAAGTCAGCTTCACACTCATATCTTCTAGAGTGTCTTAGTTTTCATTAAATTTGTTGCTTAGGATCAAATCCAAATTTGCAAATTGTGTTTCTGTAAAAGCAGATTTATTTTTCAGCCTGCATGTCCAGTAACTTTTCTGCCAGTGTATCCAGAGTCCTCTAGTTACTGAATGCAGTCCAGGGGCTTAAGTCATATTTATGTTCCAGTACTGACATTTATTCTTCTCTCATCTGCTTACAAATGAGATATAAAGAGTGCAATTTGATTAAATGTGGGTGTTTACAATGGCCAAACAGCAAGGCTCCTGTTTTTATCACTCAAGTCCTGGACAATAGATTCAGTGATGCTTAGTCCTGCATATCAAACTGCAATCAAATAAACTGACTTCATTCTGTTGGCTATAACAAACATTTAAATATCTAGGTCAACTAGATTAAATATCTCGTCAACTTAGACACTTGTTCCAAGGTGCCTAAGATCAAGGGAAAGAATCCAGCCAAAGATACGTCTATAGTTTAGTCCTTTGCAATTATTATATTATTGCCTTTTTTCTCTTCAAGCAAGACAAGGACAGGAGTAAATTCATGGAAAAGTGGACAATTGCTTAATAACCTTAGTATTTACTTGTAATTCTACTTATAAGGTTCACAGTGTTTTCTTTTCCTCTGCCTTTTCTGAAAGAGATGAGGACCAGCTACCTGAGCAGCACATACTCAATGTCTGGTCTGCACTTCCTACTCACACATTACAACATAGAGTTGTCATGGTTGGTGCCGTCACTGTAGTATGTGCAGAAGAATACAGCATGGCCAGCACAGCAAGGAGAAATCCGTCAGCATGTTCTGACAGTAATAACTGAAGCCATCAATCTTAGTAATGGCATGACCATCAAGCTGGTTTGCTTCAACCCTCTGTAACAGTTTCTCCACCAGATCCAAGAAGTGCAGAAGTAACTGTGCTGCTAAACTTCTCTCTGTCTCTGTTGAATCCTGAATCAGATCTTTCTGTGTCCAAGGTGGAGTTGATGGAGACTCCATCAACAGTGTGTGATAGCAACACAACTTAATCAGCTCTTCAAAAGAAATTGAAAATTGCATTAGCTCTGCAGGTGTTGCAAATGTATGCTCCACACTGGTTTTCAAGAGTGCCCCAGCTCACGTTACACCAGTGACCAACATCAACAGCTTTATGGGAACAATCTGAAGCATTTGAACAAGTTCTAGAGAGAAAGAGTAGTACTCACTGAAAAACATTCTAGCAGTAACCCTCTGGCTCCTTCCTTCCTTCCCACACAGGCTTTTGTTACAAAACTTCTGTATTGGTGCAAAATGTGATGCAATAATGAATTTTAATTAGTCCTTAGAGTGCCAGTAGAAATTTCTTTAGGAGTAAGGGGTGGTATATTCTTTTCTCTCTTATTTGCTGTCTCTATAATTAGGACTATGTGATTATGCTATCAGTGCAATAAAGCAAAAATGAAATCCACATCCAGTATGAATAATTTACCCAGTCTGCAAGGAAATTACAGAATTTTCAAACAAAACATAATTATATTTTTATGTTTCTCTTAATTACTTTGTTGTAATTTGAGGGATGTGACTAGGGTATTAACACACTGTAGTAAGCTGAAGTCAATGCACAGTGAACCCAATAACTTGTGAAAAATAGCACTTACTTCTAAGGTATAAAGGATGTGTTGACTTTGTTGAATTATGGTGGCAAACTGCAGATGATTGATGCTGCAAGGATGGGATTACCACTGCTGCTCAGTGCATTCAAAAATCCAGATTGCTCAGCTATTAAAAAAAATTGTGTCCTACTAAAACAGTGGAAAGGCTTTTTGACTATGTAGTATGAACTGCTATATCAAGGCTAAACACTGATTTGAGTTGATTAGTAGAGTAATTCTTAGAACACACCAGAAAGCTGAGAGGGTCTCCATTTAAAGAAAAGATATCTCCATGCAAATATTCTGCAACTTTTTTCCAAAGCTTAGAAGTTCATTAAAGCTCTCTGAAAGTTCATCATATGTGCAGTAAGAAACTTCAGAGAGGACTTCTCAGTACTTCAAAACCAAAGCAAATCACCACTCCTAGTTGATACCTTGAAAAGGATAATGCTAGGGTGCATTACATCTCTCTTTTTCTGATAAACATTGTAAGAACAAAAGGAGGAAACAGAAACAATTGAAATTTTGATTTAATTTTTAAGTGCCACTGGACTTAATATATTAGCCACAAAATGAACTAACCCATGAGCTTTAATTTGAAATAGAAGATTAGATACCAACAATGTGTATACCAAATATTCAGAAATGCTGAGAATAAAGCTGTTCCTGATAAGAATAAGACTATTTATTACCTGAAATACTCAATATATTTTTAGATTCCATTTAGAAAGCATGGAACATGTTGTATAGGCCCCTTTTATACTCTGTTCACAAAACAACCTCACAAAAATTTTTCTCTTGTGCTCGAAACCTCCAATAGTCCAGTAGGAATTTTAAAACAATGAACTCCAATGCAATCCATCTAATAAAATGTACAGTTTAACAACACTGAGGTATATTTCAAAATTGTATTCAGCATGGAGAAAATCTGAAGATTTAACTTTCTTTCTTTCTCTTTCTTTCTTTCTTTTCTTTCTTTCTTTCTTTCTTTCTTTCTTTCTTTCTTTCTTTCTTTCTTTCTTTCTTTCTTTCTTTCTTTCTTCGTACTTTATCAACACCACAGAAAAATCTGTATTTATTTTTATTAAAAATGTTTTGTCAAAAACAATTTATCAATAATTATGGGTAACACCTGCCTAGATGGTCCTGAACAGCAAAATAATTACGCAAACTCTCAACATGAGACATTCTAGCCTGTTTTGCCTCTAGATTTGATTAACGTTTTCCTTGTGGAAATCTGTAATCCTAAATGTTCATAGGGTTAATGACCCCACAGACTAATAAACAGCAAGAATAATTGAAATAATCTATTTAAAATTGTTCATGCCTCTATGAAATTCTGAATTGATTTTTTTCATGTGAGCAGGAATAAATCAAAACAACTTGTTTCTTGCTATTCACAACCAATTAAAGATTCTGGTTTTATAAAGGGACAAGACATAGATTTGATTTTAATTTAAAATCCATAAATATTGATGGTTCTAAACCCATGCTTTGGAAAAAATACCAGGCAATTCCAGCCAACTTAACTCATTTCCTTCTAAGTTTTTAAACCCTGTACTAAATACATCTCAATTTTTGAAATACCACAGCATCCAATTTGTGCCGTCCATGAAATTGATTTCTTTAATGACCATTTAAGTATAAATATTCTCTTCCAGCTACCCTAATATACTCTGAACAATACAATAAAAAAATATTTATTATATTAATTATTGACAGTTTATATATATCCTTATGTTTTATAATTAGTTAATTTAGGACACCAAATACTAAAATTCCCATATAAGGAAAAATTGTAAAGATTTCTATATTTGTATCATTGTATGATGGGCAATATTTTAACATCTTGGTAACACTATGTTTTTATATTTACTATTTTATTTAGTTTAATCATGAATTTGTTACAGTCAGCTACTAATTTTTTGTTTCAGTATTTTCTTCTATCCTCTGCATGAATTCTTTTCTTAAACAAGTCTTCATTGTAATAAATTATATGCTGCATTTTTGGACAATTTGTTTAGATACTACTTCTCTAATCTTCATGTTACAGTGGAAATAAAGAAAAAAAAAGTAGAGATAAGTAGCTCTACGAATGTGATAACATTAATGATTGTCAACAGCAATCCTTTTAAAAAATATAATGAAAGAAAACATCTCTTAATCTGCCGTTTAAACTTAATTTCATCAGAATTTATTGCCTACTTAAGCTAGTAACCTTTCTGTGGCTTGCATTACCTGCTACAGAGGAAGATGACATTGAGATAATGTTGAGAAACATAGTGGAATATTCCATCTGGCTGAATTACAAGATTTCTAAAATGCCTAAGGAATAATGCAGAAGCATTAGCTACAGTTACCCTTCTAACCAGTCCTTGGATGTCAAAAGAAATTGTCTCAACAACAGGTAAATATAATCATATCCCTGAGAGTTTTACACTTCAATGACTGACCCAGAATCAGGAACATTATTACAGCTAATGAGTTCAAGAGAGATGAAAGAACTCTTAAAGATTTACACTGAGCTGTTACTGGGTTCACAAATTGTGACATTTCTGGTCACTTTTCTCTTTAATTTTCTCTAACTTAATGTTCATTGGGATTCTATATGGCAAAACATTTATATAAAAAAGTTAAGACAAAAGAGTTCATAGACCATTATCATTAATTCATAAAGATCAGACCGAAATGATAACACTGTGACATAGCAACATTGACTTTGAACTAAGATAACCATTACTACCTTGCCTTAGGGAAAAAAAAACTCAAAAAAACAACCAAGAGAAGAAAAGACATTACAGCTATACGCAATGATATCTATAAAGTTCACTGCCCTTCAAACAGCTGTAAATGACTCATTAGAAAAAAAATTCTCCAAGATAAAGGAAAGGAAATAATTCCCTCCTGGAAAACCACAAAACACTTCCAAATGAGATGTGCTATTCTTTTCTGCCACTATTACTTTTCTTATACAAAATTCATGATTTTTTTATTATTATTATTGAAGCTGAAATATATTTAGAAGAAGACAACAGAACTGCATGGGTTGCAGTCTGACACAGTCTGGCTGTAAAGAATTGATTAGCAAGTAGAACATTTACATTAGATTTAGAAGACTTCTGCCTAAAAAATGCTCCATGGGTAACTTTCATGCCCCTCACTCCTCTCTTCTGCCTTCAGGAAAAGAAAATAAAAATCATACGCTATTCATTTTATTTCTTTTGCAGTAAGATTGGTATAAATCCTCTGATAATTTTTTTTTCCAAATGACATTCAAAAGACATTTAAGATGCAATGAATTAGACAGCACTGTCATTTTAACAAGAATACTAAGGAAAACTGGAAGATAAAGGGCCACTGAGTTTTGGAAAACTGATACAAACAATAAGGAATGTCATCACATTCAGAAGAGCACAATCCAGACAGTAAAAAAAAATAAAAGAAAAATTGTGCTTGAAGATGGCAGTCTTCAAAAAAGTGTCACAGAGGAGAAAGAACAGGTATTACTTATCTGAATGCCTGAAAATCTTAGGATAAAATTCTTTACAAAAGCCTTGCAAGACCATAAATTAATTGGCATATGACAGTGAAAGATAATACATTGATATGGATGGTAATAAGGAGGTGAATAGAAGTAGATGTTTGATCATATTTATTATGGTGGCATCTAGAATCAGAGAATAATTTAGGTTGGAAAAGGCCTGTAAGATCATTGAGTCCATATCAGCACTGCCAACTCCACCACTAAACTATGTCCTTAAACACCACATCTAGACATTTTCTACATATCTCTTGGGACGATGACTCCAAAAATTCTCTAAGCAGCCTCTTCCAATGCCTGACAACCTTTTTGGGGAAAAACTTTTTCCCTTATATTCCACCTAAACCTCCCTTGACACAAATCAAGCCCATTTTGCATTGTCCTATCAATAGTTACTTGGAAGAAGAAATTGAGTCCCACCTCACTACACCGTTCTTTCAAGTAGTTATAAAGAGTAATGAGATCACTCCTGACTCTCTTTTTCTCCAGACTAAACACCTCCAGCTCCCTCAGTAGCTCTATTCCCCTTCTTTGGACACACTCCAGCAACTCAATATCATTCTTGTAGTGACGGTCCAAAACTGGACACAGGATTGGAGGTGCAGCCTCACCAATGCTGAGTACAGGAGCATCATCACTGTCTAAGTACCAATGGCCACTGTTGCTGATACAAGCCAGGATGCTGTTGGCCTTTTTGGCCACCTGGGTACACACTGGATCATGTTGAGTACCAGATTCTTTACTCATGGGGAACTTTCAAGATGCTCTGTCCCAAACCTGTAACACTGCACAGATTTGTTACTCAAGTCCAGGATATGACACTTGGCCGTGATGAATGCGATACAATTGGTGTTGACCTTGATCCAGCTTGTACAGATCCCTTGCAGAGCCTTCCTACTCTCCAAAACATCAACACTCCCACTCAACTTGGTGTCATCTTCAAAACTGACTGAAAGATCAATCCGTTTGACCAACATATTGAGATATTAAACAGAACTGGGCCATGGGGAACACCACTTACAACTGGCTGTCAGATAGATTTAACTCCATTCACCACCACCCTCTGGGCACACACATAGAGACAGTTGTTTAGAGTGCACCCGTCCAAGCCATGAACAAACAGTTTCTCCAGGAGAATGATGTGGGAAACTGTTGTCAAATGCTTTTTACTTAAGTCCAGGTAGACACGTCCACAGCCTTTTCCTCATTCACAAAGCAGGTCATCCTGTCATAGAAGGAAATCAGAATTGTCAAGCAGGACCTGCCTTTCACAAACCCCCACTGACAGGCTCATCCCCTGACATGCTGTGTCATGATGCTGAACATGACTTGCTCCAGGACATTCCCCATCTCAGAGGTCAGGCTGACAGGCCTATACTGCTCTGAATCTTCCTTCTGACCCTCTTGTGGATGAATTTCATATTTTCTGTGGTGTAGCATGTCACTGATCATTTCCTCTTGGATTACAGGGACTTCATTATGCTTCCCATCCCTGTCTTCCAGCTCCAGAGTCTGAGAACCAGAGAAGAGCTGGTCCTACTGTTAAAGACTGAGGCAAAGAAGTCATTAACTACCTCAGTCTTTTCCTTGTCTTTTGTCACTAGGCTTTTCTCCAGATCCAAAAAAGGAAGGAGGTTCTCCTTAGCCCTCATTTTTTTGCTACCTTTTTTTTAGAAACATATTTGTTGTCTTTTACAACAGTAGCCACATTAAGTTTTAATTGGGCTTTGGCCAATTCTACTTTTCTTCCTGCATAAACTCACAACATCCTTGTGGTCCTCCTGAGTTGTTTGGCCCTTCTTCCAAAAGTAATAAATTCTCCTTTGGTTCCTGAGTTCTAAACAAAGTTCTTTGTTCATCTAGAATGGTCTTCCCCCTGGCTTGTCTTTCAGTGAGTGGGGATGGCCTGCTCCTCTAATTAGGGTTCCTTATTGAAGAAAGTTAACTCTTCCTGGACTCTTTACCCTTCAGGACTACCTCCCAAGGGACTCTGTCAATCAGTCTCCCACACAGGCCAGGGTCTGCCTTTGTGGGGTCCAAGGCAGCAGTTCTATGGGGCCGGCTCCTTACTTCTCTGGGAACAGAAAACTATCATTTCATGATAACTGTGTCCAAGTTGGTCTGCAACCATCAGACCTCCCACAAATTCTTCATTCTCAGCCAGGTTCCTTCCCTAGCTGTCTCACTCAACAGCTATGTCAGTAAGTTATCTTCCACAGATATGAGGAATCTCCTAGGCTGCTTCATCTCTGCTGTATTTTACTTCCAGCAGACTTCTGGAGAGTGGAAGTCCCCTACAAGAGCTACCAATCATGAGAGTTCTCCCAGCTGTTATAGAATATTTCATCCATCCCTTCATCCTGATGTGTGTCCTGTAACAGCCTCTTATCATGATACCTGCTTTGTTGGCCTTCTCCTGATTCTTAGCTAGAAGCGTTCACACCTGGTATCAGCAGAATCAAACCCCAGAAAATTGAAACTCCTCTTAACATATATGGCTACACCACTGCCTTTCTTTCCTCGCCTATCCCTTCTTAGGAGTTTATACCATCTATGAACAAAGCAAAAATTGAATTTCATTATGCTAAATTTTTATGAATACAGATACCTTCAAAAGTTGGTGTACATAATTCTTGCTTGTATCAGTCTGTAAGTTGTGTGGAGTGTGAATAGAGGAGAGAAAGAATGCTCTACTGCAGCTCTTTTTTCTTTAAATGGATACTGATTTTGAAAAGGGCAAAGGAAGAGATATCAGAATTTTACAGTGATTAAATGAGATGGAGGATGGAAAAAATCAGGAGGATGTTTGTAAGGACCACAAAAATGTATTTGATAAAATGAAAGTGAATGAAAATGAATGTATCTTGATTTAACACACTTCTGAATGAAAATTAACTGGTTTAACTGGACATAATTTTGTTTATTTGAATAAAATCTTAATTATACAGAAACAATGATCTAAAATATTTTTTTAAAAAAATTAAAAATTTGCATGCAAACATGCAAAATTTATTTAATTCTTTAATTTTCAATTAATGCACCTGAAAATTCTTTCCCTGAAGTACTAAATTATATCCTCTTCCAATACATACTGGAATAAATCCAGTGAAGCCCAAAAAGTTACACTGTTATAAGACAGCTGATAACTGATCAACTACATTCATTTCTCTTTAGAAATTTTACAGGAATAATGAGAAAAAAACCCCCATGTGCAGAGACACTGTGAGAATGAATGAAAGGAGGCAATTTAAAAGAGATAAATAAGAATGGAGAATATAAAATGATGGAGTGATTAAATGATAGGTCAGGCAGTTCAGATAAGATGCTCTGAAATTATTATTTTGCCTAATTCTTGAATATTAAAAGAAGATAATTATACAGTGTAAAGTTCTTTTTAACCAGTGTTCTGTAAAAGTTGTTCATGCAAGAAAAGACTTAGTACATGAATTTAGTAAAAAATTCAAGATAAGCTGTCTCAATGGAAAGAAAATAGTTCCCGCAATTACATTACATAGGCATACAAGCAGTTATGGTCCAGATACTAATACCTGTAACTAGATTATGTGATTACAAAATTACGGCCACTAGATTTTCTGGTATAATTCCTCTAGTTTTATAATTTCTAAGATTAAAAAAGATACCAAAGTTCTTTCTTCAGAAATCTCTTTCTTTCCTAAACCTAGAGCATCCTACAAAAACCTTTTGGGTTTACCACTAACTGAAGCTGCAGTCAGAATGGCAGATGTAGCTCCATCACAAAGCACTCTAGAGTAAACCTTTCTATGAATTATTCTTTCCTTTCCCAACTACACAATGATAATGAGCATAAAATTATATGGTCCAAATAATAAATGAAACACAACTATTGTGACTACATCAAAGTCTCTGAATCGTTGTATATTGTTAATCAATTCAATGAAAGATAATGGAATAAAATACCAATTTATATATATTTATCCTATATTTCTTCTCTATATTAATGTGATACCACACCATTGTACCAGATTAAAGACTCATTTTGATGGCTGCCATTGTAATTTTAAGATCTGCATACATACTTCTTTCAGATTTTCTTTTCTTAGTAAATATTCCTCTATATTATTTTAGATTACTTTATTCTATATACAAAGAGCTGCCTTCTCTTTTCCTTACTATTGCATACAATCCTCCCTATCAAACAGCAGAGGTTCTCACTGATGGCCTCCAAGACATCAAAGAAATAAAGAATTGGGGAAAATTTTCTTGTATTGGGTTCTTGTTAGTGGAAATAACAGGAAAGCTTGTATCTCTGACTTCATCCAGATTCTCATAAACTTATGGGAGGAAATAAAATGTTTTAACAACTTTATCCCGTTCTATAAAATCTTGAAGAGTTCTAATATGCTTCTTTTTTTCCAAAACACTTAACTTGAAACCTGGGTAAGATCTGACCTTTTCAGTATGAATAACTTTGAACTGATTTGGGAATCTGCTGTCAGCATTGCCTTTTTACAACTCCTCTGGTTTGAAAAAGAGAGGAAAAAAAAAAAAACAATTCTATTGTAACTACTGCAAAATAGGAACATTTGTTTTGGTTTTTCTTTCAGTAATGATTCCACCACTGAACTATGACAAAGACATGAACTCATCTCTTCCTACACAAAAACAATAGATATCATGATGGTTATTCATCATATATTTTTCTTATGCTATTACTCCTACAATTTAGTAAGAGAAGATGCAGGATTTTAATTCAAACCTGATTGTGCAAATCTTTTCAGAGAGCTGAGTGGTGTTAAACTTGACATTTTGCTAACATTGTTTGGTTATCACGTTAATTTTAAAAATATTTTGAGATAAAACTGCTGAGTTTTGGTTTTTTAAGTGAAAATTGTGAGAACAGTAAATGTAGTAAGTTATACAGAAAATGTCAGCAGAAAATTATTTACTAGAGACACAAGAATATCTGACACGATAAAAATCCTACTGCAAAAATATTTCTGTCCAGCCTTGCATACAAAATTTATTCACAGAAGCATTCCTCCAGATAAAATTAATATTAGTCAGATAAGGAAAGTTATACATTAACATGATTCCTTCTATCATAAATTTTAAGAATGAAAGGTAACTTTGTCTTTGTAAACTGACTACTCTATAAAGATCTAGACTTTATTTGTTTGGAAGGGGTTTGTTTTCTTTGTATAGTGTTATGGGGTTAATGCAATCAAGCAATTGTAGGTTTTCTGATAAGTCCATAAATTTAAAGAGGTCCAAGAGCTAAAAATACAAATAGGAAAAAAAAAAAAAAAAAAAAAAAAAAAAAAAAAAAAAAAAAAAAAAAAAAAAAAAAAACAAAAAAACCCCAAAACAAAACAACAAACCCTCATGGAAAAAAAAGTGTCTATGTTTCTAATTTTTAAAAATCTAAATTTTCCTCCCAAAAGAAATAAAACACCACCCCTCAAACTAAACCAAAAAACCCCACACCTCTATGATAATTTTTTAAGCTTACTTTCAATTTAAAAGTAGAAGGTAGCCTTTGCATTTCTGAAGGATTTTTTTAATACAATGACTATAACTGATGTTTCTCCATGAGAATTCAAACACATATCAAGATAGAGTAGCATCACAATTTGTTTATTTATTTATTTTAATATAAATTTATGACCAACAAGTTAAGGGTCCCATTCAGCTCCTCTTCACTGAGAGATTGCTTTGCAGTGGGGAGGGGAGGTGGAGGTGGCAAGGGGTTGCTGGATCCTTGATGTCTAAGTTTCTTAGACTAACTACTAGAGGGATTCACAGTGTGATTCATATTTTAATGTACAAGTTAATTTTAAAATTATACATGGTACCAACAGAGAAATCAAAATTAAATTTTATGCATCACCCTGTTTTACCCTAGCTCTATATTAAAGGTAAAACCTATTTTAGTCTCTAGACACTAGCTAAAGCATAATTTCTGCTAGGTGGCACAGGGAAGATCTATCCTGAAACAACCAAGAGTACAAAAGGATATGAATAGAGCACAATGGATATGATGTAAGTTGGGACGGGAAACAAAAAAAACAAAACAAAACAAAACAAAACAAAACAAAACAAAACAAAACAAAAAAAAAGATGCAGTATCATTGAAAGACAGAAAGACAGATTTCTGCAAGGGACTAGATTGTTTGCATAACATTTACATAAACCAGTTTAAATTTGGGGAATGTACAGAAAGTATACCTGACGCATTCACACATTATTTAGTAATAAATATTATAGAATTAATATTTGAAAATGTAGGGATATTTCACATCACAGTCGCTCCTCATTTGAGTGCTTTTGAGCATTTTCTGCCCACAAGGCACGGTGTGACTGCCCCGTTAAATTGATTTCTGAAGCAGCAAGGGCCCGAGAACAGGGGATTGGCTCCACTGTAACCAGGATGTTATTCCATGCTATTGTTTTAACTAAATGAAGTATAAAGTATAACTTTGCACAAGTGGTGGAGGGGGAGAAAGGGGGGAACCTTGGTAGAACGAACAGACTCTAAAAGGAATAAAGTTAGGTCAGGAGGATCTGTACCGATATAATCATTAGTAGGATGCATGCTAGAATTGTCGATTGTGATATTAAGTTTGGCAATTAAATAAGATTAATTTCCCCAAACAGAATCTTGAGCAAGAATCACACAGACCATTGTTCCTCGGGATGGAATCAATGGAACAATGGCGTTTAACGATTAACACGAATCCTTATGTAACAAGAAAGGTATAAAATTGTAACCATAAAGCATGTTGGACAAGCCGAGATCTGAGTCATTCTGGACCCCCGGCTTCCAGAGCTCTGAAATAAAGCACGGCACACAATTTTGCGATTGTGTGTTCTTTCCTGGGCAAACCCTGGCGGGCCCGGTGCCGGCTGTGCCTCGGGAGCTCCCGGTAAGGGACACGCTCCATCTGGCGGCTCCCGGGGCGCGGCGCAGGGACACAACCGCGCTGCCTCCCTCTGCAAAGCCAGCAACATCAGTAATATCTGTCCAGCAACAGCAGTAATATCTGTCACAAGCGCACTGCCGGGCATCTGTAGCTCCCAGCATGCACAGAATCATATCTTAGCCAGATGATGCATATTTAGCCATTCGTAACTGGCAAATCTGTAACTGTTCCAGAAGTACTATGGATTTCTCTGTTACAGAATTATGGAAATGCCAAAAAGATCTGAATCAGTCACATGGAAAAGTTATCAGGGTCTAAAATACCCTATAATATACCCTATAATGATTTCCCCTTCTGTCCAATTCCTATCATGGTATCTTTCTGATTATGGCTGTAAAACTTCAATAAATCACAATGTGTATTACAAATTGTTTGGGAACAGATGTGTTCCTTGTACCTTCTACCAAAAGGAGCCCTTATCTCATCCCTTCTCTTTTATATCTACCTAGAAGAAGGTAGATTACTGAAGGACCTCAAACCCAGCTCTGGGAATAAATAAATTTGGTAACAATGAGGAGCTGCATTAGTCAACCAAGCAAAAGTCTGCATCATTACATCCAAGTTCAAACTATCTCCAGACAGAAGTTTCTATATGTAGATTCTACTTTTGAGTTCTGGGCAAGTGCAGATGACAAACTTTAATGTCACGTAGCAAGGGACAAGAGGAAAGAGCACTTCAGTGGTAGGAAGCTGCTAAATACTAAATACTAGAGAAGATAAACAACTACTAGATGTTGTTTCTGCACACTAGCAAGCATCACTATCTATCCGTACTGGATTCTTGCCTTAATTTTACAGAAAGATTCTGAGGAAGATGCCTGTGCTATTTCAACTAGAAGCCTATAATGAGTTTGAATTTTAGTACTTCATAATAGCAAACATATCAGTGTTTTTCTTCTGATACTTCTTTGAAGACAGAGCACCATAAACTTAATTCAAATATTTATTGAAAAACCGTTTATGAAAATTGTGTGCAGCTATCCTGTACAACGTATTACTTTTCTCTATTATATTTTTAAAACTGGAAACCAAACTTTATCTGGAAATGCACATAGAAGTTTCAGAACTGCTCTGATTCCATAGGTTCTCTAATTTGCAAGCTTAGATATGTTGAAACAATAAGCTGTCATACTTATTTACTTATATACAACAAATGCTAGGAAATAATGAACAGGGATTGTTTGAAAAGGGAGTTCAGCGTGGATCTGTAATTCTCCTTTTCCTAATCATATCAAGAGGCTCCACTGAAGTCATTGCAGGTTTGACTTTACATGGGCAGACTGCAAATACTTCAAGGCTTCTTGACAACAATTCATATTTCTTACATATATTTGAAAAATAAATTTAAGAGGAAAATCAGAAGGAAAACCAAATGTGTATTTTAGTCTTTTTTTCTACTAGAAATATGACTGACAGATGGAGGGAAAATACTGTATTATTCTCACAATTATTCCAGTCAATAAATACTAGAAATTGTGAGTAGTTTTACAATACATACTACATGTATACTTAACTACATGCCAAGTACATACTTCTGTCTGTGGGAATGTGCTTTTTATAAAATTCTTAGCAATTGCAGAAGTGCAGAGAAAGAATAAGTATGCAAAGAAGTTAAGAAAGGCAAGAATAAGGTAAGTGCTGTGAGTAGAAACAAGGATTAGAAAAGGAGAGCACTGAGTATAGGAGAAAATTTCTGTGACTGAAAGAACTTAGTCATGAGTAAATCACTGAGATTTCTTTACGATTTACTCTCAGTTCTTATTCCATCACTTTTTATACTATGCTGTGGTCTTAAATAAATTTTTTGTGACTCTGCATCGCATTTACAGAAATAGATTATTAAAAATAAATCTGTCCCTCAGGCTCAGATATTTAAATTGTTAGTTCCACAAAGCACAAGCTAAGTATTTTTTCATGTCTTCCATTTCCTCCAGCATTGTTTGGGAAAAAGGTACTACTGCCAAATATTAAAGGTCACTGCTGCTAAATTATCTGATGCTTAAAAAATCTATGTCCATAAACATGTATGTAGCTTAATTTCTAGGGATAAAGTTTTGGGGGCTCAACTTTCATATTAAAATTCAATAATCTTCAAGACTGATACTAAAAGATTAAGAAACCTTAACTTATACTTAATGTGAGCCAAGGTGTGTTTGGTTTGGTTTTTGTTTGCTTGCTTTGGTTGGTTTGTTTATTGTTTGTTTGTTTGTTTGTTTTTTGGGTTTTTTTATGTGGTAAGTCATATTGGCAATAAAAAAAGATCAAATGGTCAACTTTACCAAATATCTTTATATTTAAAATAGTATAGCTAGTTTTATATTCAATGTCATAGGTGAATATGAACTGTATTTCACATTTTTTAAACAAGCAAAATTATTTAGTAATGTTAGTATATTTAGTTAATTTTATGAAAACTGTAGGTTCCAATGTTTTGTTTGTTTTCAAAATGGGAGCAGGTTGCAAAATCACAATATTTGCTTCAAAATAATTTGTGAGTAACACTTCTCTTAATTAGCTTTTTATGTATGCTATTTAATATAGTTCTTCAAAAACATATAACATCTTTATGTGGGCAAGAATGTTATTAATGTGTTGCACTCCATCAATTTAGTAGTTACTCTAATGCATCCCAGGCTTTATTTATCTGTGTAAGGATGCCTTGGAGTCCTTGCACCTTGGGGAACTTGTAATACTTGGCACTACTTTTGCTTTCAGGCATTGCAATTAATTTTCTTATCTTGGGATGTGAGGACCCTAATTGTGTTCGCTCAGCAGCAGTTCATAACTTGTCATTTTCAGCCATGGAGACACCATTCCCACTTGGGCCAGCCTTTGGTTGACAGGGATTATAACAAATTGGCCACCTCTTGAATTGCACACCATTCTTCTTAACCAAAGATCAGGCATGAACATCCAGAGTTAGGTTGGGTTTTTTTAATCCAATAGTAAAACAATATGAAAAGATAGAAAAAAAAAAAAATAGAAAAAGCATGCATGTGAAATGTCAAAAAAAAAAAAAAAAAAAAAAAAAAAAAAAAAAAAAAAAATCACTATTGAAATATAGTGCCTGTGCCTCATGCCTCAGATAGAGCAACCCTTCTACAAGTATCAGCTCCCAAAACTATAACCATGGCTTCACCAAAAAATATCCATGGTAGATTAGTTAATACAGTTTACAGGACAGGCATTGAATCACATAGTCTTCAAATCCAAAAATAATTACAAAGTTTGGATTTAAAGTCATTACAGTTTTCACACTACTTAGCAGTCTGTAATGTTTCATGAGTTCATACAAGTTCAAAAGCACTGTACTGCCACCTTACATTGGAATTGTAGGTCTTAGTGCTACTGAAAACTCAGCCTGTGGGACCTTGGATCAGTTACTGACAAAAAACAACAACTGACTCCCTTTAAAGTTTGTTTTAAGTCATTTATCATTAAGGACTCTGGATCACAAGAAATGTATGGAGATTTTAGGCACCTAAATCCAGACTTTTGATCCTGAAAATCTCCCCTCAGCTTTAACACAGGAGGTGTCTACATTTTATTGACAAATTAATTTATCACTTCAAACTCTTTAGAGGCTTAAAAAGGCAATCTTATCCTATGATGATTTCCAATCTAAACAGTGTGCCAGTTTGTCCTAATTGTTCCTCTGTGGAGCCATACTTGTTTTCTGTTCATATCTGGGAGTAATTTGTCACAAAGCTTTGTTGCTTCACGCTGTTAAGGTGCTTTGTAATCTTCTAAAGGAACTGTTATAGGTGTATGAAATGTTACTGGGATTCATGTTTTCTTTGTAAAGAAATGAAAGTAACTTGGAAAGTCTCACTTCTACTTTGTAAAACATTAAAATCCTGAAACGAAAATATTAGAAATATTAAGAATTTTAAGTGCTGCCTACCTAGTGACCAGTGTTACTTGTCCCAAATGCAACCATTTCATTGTCATGTTTAAGTGTCAATCCTTCCTTCCAACCCTTTCATTATTTTATGCATATCATGCATCTCTTAGTGTTCTTACTACACAACAAAAGATCCATTGATGAAGAAAAATCCAAAAATTATTGTTGTTCTATCATTGTCAAAAATTAATTGTTGCACCATTTTGCCAATGGACTGTAGAGTATGTTATTTTCCCTTCACATTTTTGTCCCATCTGCAGCTTTATTCTCTGAAAGTACAATGAAGAATAAAAAGCTTTTTTAAAAAGTTGTATTAATATTCCTGTTTAACTCTCCTTGTCTTGGTGGAACCTAAAAATCAATGTATGCTTATCCAGTACAGTTTAAAAATAGTTCTTTCTTTTAAACACAAAAGGTTAAAGAGTCTAAAAGATCTAAGGTTGCAAGCCTTGAAATACTTTCTCTGCTGTCCTGGGAGTCTGACAGTCAGCAGAGATGAGCTGCTTCCCGCATCCGTTGCTATGCAACCTCTGTGGCATCCCACGAGCTCAAATGTCTCTGTCCTGTACTCCTGCACAAAATGGGGAGAAGAGCTGTCAGCTTTTGGGGGTTTTATCAGTATTTTCAGCTTACTATTCAGTCAAGAGAATTTGTGTAGAAAGAGCTAGAAAACTGAAAGAAGGAAAGAAACTTTAACCGTGGGCAACACGGTTTTGAAGAAATATCAGTAATTTATATGTATAGCCAAATAGCACTTTGCTCACTTGAAAACTTACTGGGGCTTTTAATGACTTGCAACAAAAAATGGACAGAGATTTTTATTTTTTTTTTCTGAACATCCTCTAAAATCTACATTTTCAACAATATTCCTATTTGGAGGAAAAGAAACTGAGTTGAAAATAAAAACATAACAGCAAGAAAAAGATAGGAAAACAAGGATGTGGAAAATAAGAAATTTCATTTGTTTCTCCTGCACCTTGATCTCCATTTCATTGACTGTTAGATTGCTAATTAAAATAGAAATAAAACACACTTCTTCTATTTAAAAAATGTGCTGAATTATGAATGGAAGGGGTTGTTTTCTTTATATTATGCCTGGGGAAGTCTCCTTGCAGGTCTTTATTTCTGCTTCTCTTGGTGCTTTTTACAGACAATTTTACAAGCAGCTTAACTTTATAGTAATGGGTGCAGTCTCTAAGCTACTTCAGTTCACCTGCATTCATAATGATAATATAACCTACTTGGAAACAAAATACTTTATAGGAAATTACATGGTTCCATCTAATTTTATCAAGAACTAGCACCAAAGTTATTAACTCCATATGTAGTTAAACTTGAATATTTTATGGCAACCAAACCCAAATGATAGTGAAGAAATCTAGTTTTATACCCATACTATGCATAAAACTTACTAAAAACATCCAAAATTAACTCCAGATGCATAACATTGGCAGTCAATAAAAAAAGAAAAAAAAGCTATTTAACACTGTGTTACCCAGTTATAAGAGCATAATAGATTAAACCTCAAATCTAGCAGTCTCCATAATCCCTAATTGTGGGATATCTGCTGTGATATCACACCTTGCTTTAGTTTTCTCCTCCATTAGAAAAGCTTTCATACTGAAATGTTCCACTGAAAGACTATGCACTGAGTGAGCCCAATCAGAAGCAGGTTTGGTTCATTAAAGTTTATAAGGTTTTTAAAACAAGGTCTGCGTTCAAAGCAGCTGTGCTGTTAAAGGTATAAAACACAGATATGGATTTCACATGGTAAATACCAAAGATTTTTTTTTTAAGTACAGAAAAAGAAGCCATTTTTAGAAGTTTATCTACAAATTCAGTGTGAAATTCTGAGTGTTCCCAAACTGGAAATTTAAGTCATATATTCAGATCATTACCTACGTATTTGGAACAGTTTTATTTAGGTCCTATTTACATTTCCAAAACTTGATAAGTTGAAACTGAGTTCTAGAAAGATGTTTCTCCTACATTTTTATTAAATGAAGTAACACAGAGAATGACTGATGAGTTGTGGCTGTACGATGCTTATCTTTCTGTAGATTCTGTACCTTTCTGAATACACAATTTGCTGTATTTTATAATAGATTAATGAAGTAACCTCACATCCAGAATAATTTATTCTTTCTAATACAGCCTAAAATATTTTGATTTTGTGGTGAATTACGGCATTTTAAAAGAGGTTTTAGTAAGTATTGATTTTTTACATTTATTTCCCTCCCACAGTGGTGTCACCTAGAAACTCCACAACTTTCTTCCAGTCATAGATAAAGGCAGCAAATAAGACAGGCCCAAGACCCTGCCCTTGTTATCAGTGTCTGACTCATTAACCACAGCTCAGTTGGGTCACCCAAACAGCTTTTACCCATTTGACTGCCCAGAGATCAGATCATAATGTTCAGTGCGGATGAGAGTATTACAGGTTTTGCTAACGTCAGTGTAAATGACATTCACTGCTCTCTCCCCATCTGCATACCCAGTCATTCTCTCCTAGCAGAAAATCAGATCAGTCAGGTGTGATTTACCCCTGGTAATTATGGCTCAGAGTCTCTGCTGAGCTGCACATCATGTTTTGCCTCTTTGAAATTAACTTGCATTGACTTCTAGCAGTTCTGATCACCTCTCTTTTTGATCTTTCCCTCAAAAATCTCTCAGATAATTTAAACCCAGAATTTGGTATATAGTTGCTGAATTTACATTAATGTGACAGAAAATAATGATTATTTGAAGTTGTATTTCTTGCTGTCCAAACTACATCTGCACTGAAGGCTGTGGCAATATACTCACATAAACATAAATATGGAAAGAATTTTCCAGAGCAAGAAAGGACTTCTTATTTCAGGCTTCTATATAACCACAATTTCGAGAAATAAATTAGGAACCAACAAATTGCAATTCCGCTAATATAGTGTAAATACTGTACAACAATGCTTAATGCACTTAGTTACAAGGTAGTTTTTTTTTGCAATTAGATTTTTTCTTAACAACTGTCAGAGAAGGAAAAGAAACTCATTTAATTATGTTACTATTTAGGAATTGATACAGAAATAGAGTTTTAAAGACAAAGTCAGCATTTGGGAGGAACTTTGTCCTACACAGATGAGATTTAGAATATCTACTGTCTTGATCTTGAAGTGTACTGTATACAGGTTTACAAGTGTACAAGTTGAAATCATTGTCCACACATATATTTAGACATTCTATTCACAACAGGGTTGAATTCTATTTTTATCGTTGCACTTTGTTTTTCTTCCACTGCTTTGACATTTTGTCCCATTTTGATAGTGCTTTGCTTCATGGGTAAATCAGAAAATGTTAAAGTGAAATTATGTTATCTCTCAGATCATCAGGTTGCAGGGGATGCTTCCTTCCTTTCTCCTTTTGTGACTAATTTTAGCGACAACCAGATACCTTCAAGTAAGGAAGATAAGAAGTTGACTAGATCCCTTTTCTTGGCTTATTGAAGACTTGTGCATTAAGAAACAAGGTTAAAGAAGGGGGAAAAAAAAGCTTTAGAAAATGTATTCTGATAGCTATTACAAGTCCACTTTCTATACTCTCAGGAGCAGAAATACAATGTGCTTAGAATAGATTCATCAGATTTATAGACTGATGCATTCAAAAACAAGTAAGAGAATCCATAACTTATCTGATTGTACAGGTAAACTGTTCGTAATAAAATTATTATATTTTTAACTTGTTTGAAAGGAATTCCAGCAGTTCCTGTCAAAACCTGTTTGCAAGATATAGACAAGCCAGGGACAAGGCATTAAATGCCTCTGGCCAGCTTACTTCCCCACTCTGATTTATTTTAAAACAAAGCCTTGATATGAAGTAATTTATAACCAGACGTAAGTGTTTTGATTCCTCCAGAAAGATTAAGATGCAGGTTGCTTAACCAAAACATCCGCATATCCTAAAATCACCAAGCAAGTGATACCTGCTAGGCTGTAAAGTATTTGTTTTCCTTTTTTATTAAGGTCACTGCCTTAGTAAAAAGGCTCACTTCTCTTATTTATTCACTGGATGAAATGGAGGAAGAGACAATGACAAGTTAGGTTTCAATGTCTTTGTTACAAGTGGACACAGCTAAAGATAAACTTTTCATAACTCCAGTTTTCATATCCCTACCTTTATTTTTAGTCAAGTTCTTGACATTTAGTTCAAGACGTTTTTAGGAATAAAGGCTGGAGTTCCAGAGCAGCTAATTTAAAAAAAAATTTGTATGTGCAGTTCAAATGCTTATAAATAGCAATCATGAAAGGGTAGTAAAAGTGCTTAATGCAAATAAAATACGTGAATTCTCACCCTTATGCATAATGGAACATTCAAGAGGACAATTAATACCATATTCACAACCTGATTTTTCAGGACAAACATTTTAAAATTTCCTTTTAAATGTACGATCTTCACACTCACTTTCTTCAAAACCATTATGTAGAAGTTTTCACAGAGCAGCATTCATGTTTTAAAAGCTTAGAATGTCAGCATTTCAGGGGCACATTCAAAGGAATAAATTAAATTACACACGCCAATAATGTCAAATATTATTTATAACCCTACATTTATACATATCTGATGTTACCATAGGCAGTTAGAAGGTCAGAAAACTTTCCAAAGAATCAATATAGTGATTAATAAATAAATGAATATTAAAAATTGTGAAATCAAAGAAATGCAAATTTTAAGAAGGCATAAGGAAAAAAAAGAGTCTTTAAACAGATAAAAAAAAAATATATTAAAGTATATATTGAAATGTATGTGTCTCCATCAAAAAAGTGCATATTCCCACTTCTACATCTTATTGTAACCTGATTCCTCACACCACAGTTTTCTTCTCTGCTGTCAGATGAGATTGTACAGGGCAACATATTTAAACATACTCTTCCTCTTTATTAAGATTATACTCGCTGAGTGGAAACCCTGCAGATTGAAGTAGATCAAATTCAGCTTTCATACAGTTCCCTATATTTTTCAATACATAAAATGGGATATATACACATGTATACACATGCACACACATCCCTCATTCAAACTTTGAGGCTTAGTCATCCCTGAATTGCTATTACAGCTCTCATTCAGAACACTCAGAATACTGAGTTGTTTGCATGAGAATACTTTGTCTTGCTGGTTCTCATGATACTACCTATCCTCAGAGATGGAAGAAAAAAATCTAATTTTTTTTTTTTTTTAAGTAATTTACAAAGGACAGGAGTTTAACTTTGAGCCTTGGAAATATAGGTAATGACAGCAATACTCTGCTTCTGCTTCACATGCAGAAGGCCTGTTCCTTCAGTACCCATTAAAAATCTCATAAAAATGTAGTATGCAAAAAATCCATTTTCCTTCTTTCATCTGGAAACTGAGCTTCAGGAATTTATTCAGAAATAGTCCTGGAGAATGGTGTCCTAAGAAACTGCCTGCTGTTTCCTTGCTGCACATTGGCCACCCACACAGCTTGGTCTCTCCTGCTCTGGTTTAGACAGGCTCCTAAGGAAACTCTCACAGTCACTTTTGTGAAGATCTATTCAGAAAATCTAGACTATATCTTTTCAGATAGATTCATACAGGTTGTACACACACCCTTTCACACATATTGCATCTAAATGATGCCTTAATTGCCACTTTGCAAACACCAACAACCTCATATGGAAGTCCAACAATGCATCCTCCATTATCTTGAAGACTGTGGAAATAAAAAATTTTGAATAATTTGGAACTTCTGAATATCAGATAGGTTCTCAGAATAATTCAAAACAAGTACACGACTACCTGGGAGGACACAAAAGCACAGTATAATAATTAATAATTATCTAGGGATGTAGAACACTACTATTGTATAGTCCTCAAACAGGAATATTAGCAAATATTAGCAACCTGAACATGGAGCCACATGGATGTACAAAAGGCATCCAATATGTGGCATCTGATATCACCTACTGATATGAGGTGACAATAGTTCTGATTCTCTCTTACTACTCCTCCTTTAATCACTTAAATGAATGCTATTCAACTTCTGAAACTGAATTATGATCAAGAATCTACACAAGAGAAGAAATAATAATGATAAAATGAAGGAAATGTAGACACCTTGACTGAACTGAACTGAAGGAAACAAAAATAAAGGAATTTTTTATGATCCTCAGTAAGTGGCTGAAACAAACCATCAAGTCCTTTGCTGTCTCAGTGCAGGAATGAAAGTCTATCAGTGAATGTCTATGAGGAAGATGTTTTTCAAACACTGCATTGCCCTTATGTGCAAAAATAATGAAATTATCTTATTCTAATCCTGTTATGCAAGAATAAAAACTATATAATTTAATTGTAACTTTGGCCTCCAAAGCAGCCTAATTCAGACAGTGTTAAATTATAATTCCCAAATTAAATTGTTGTACAGACAATACTAAGACTTTTTTTTTTAATTTTTATATAATTTTTAAAGTAATTTTTTCACATAAAGACCTCAAAGAAATAATTTGAGTCACATTTGTAGCTATCAAAAATCTTAAGTGTTCCAAATTTAAAAACATCTTATTAGAACTTAACAAAAAAAAAAGGAAAAAGAAACCAGAGAAAACTCCCGTCCTCACTGCCAAATTCTGAAACATGCTGTGATATTTAAAGCTTCTGGTTCTTTAGAGAAAAAGAGACAAGAGTTCAGTAAACATATTTTACCATCTGCTTGGGATTCCATAAATTAAAGATGTCTGGGTATTTTTAACTGCATTCATACAGACTTGGGTATCTTTTCTCTGTTTTGCATCTGTCGTGTTTAGCTTCTTCATATAAAACTAGCAGAGGGAGTCCAAAAAATACAGAATGTGCTCTTACTTCTGGATTGTGATAGAGTGCAAAAAGATACTCACACGCAACTTGGTTTAAGATGTTAATATTTACTACAAGATGTTTACTATCTTTCTATTAAACCTTAAAATGCTTTTATCATCTATTATCCACTCATTGACAAATTTGAGAAATGTTAGAAGGAAAATAAATGTACAAAGGACAAGAAATGTCAAAAACATTCCTCTCAAAAAGTCAAGATGCCGCTCACTTACTATGTTATGGTTCTTAAAAATATATATTATTATTTAGATAAATGATTTAGATTTAATTTTTTGTTTAACAATTTAGAAATTTAGATTATAGAAATTTAAATTTAATTTAGAGGTCTTTTTATTAATTTGATACACTGAATAGTACTTTTAATTTTTGTTGCTTTTCTGAAAGACTGGAATTTGCATAGTTTGACTACAGTTAGCTTCAATTCTCAAAAAAACCTAGGAAAAACCCCTGTATATCTGGAAATTACTGGAATGTAGAAGGTCCCCATTATAGTTCTTAAACAGACCTCCAGTAGAAATAAATGAAAGTTTCTAATATTTTTCCATTTTTTTAAGTGATGGGTGATAACAGCCATTACTCTTCGGTTTCTATTTTATGCAATATGAAAAGAATTACTACATAGTGACTGCATTTTCTGCAGGGCAACCTTTCCATCCTAAGGTACTCCTGAAATACTTCTTTTTCTCAGACTGCTCTCTCCCAGTCTTCACAGAGATGTTGATGAAGTGTGGGTAAGATGAGCAGAGTGTGAGGTGAATTGGATGGCTGGACCCAGAGAGGTGGTGATCAGTGGCATGATCTGCACTTAGAGTACAGTGACTAGTGATGCACCCCAGGGGTCAATTCTGAGCCTCAATTCAGGGGTCAATTCTCTTTAGCATCTTCATTAATTATCAAGATGATTGTGTAGGTTAGACCCTCAGGATATTTACAGACAAAATGCTAGCTGCAGTAGTACTTGTTATCTTTCTTCCTGTATAACATACCAAAAAGAAGAAATTGGAACATTGTGAATCGAACAAAGAACCTAACACTAGGTATGTAGTATTTCCATAGGCATCAAAATGCAAAACAAG
Source organism: Zosterops lateralis (assembly GCF_965231275.1). NCBI lineage: Eukaryota > Metazoa > Chordata > Aves > Passeriformes > Zosteropidae > Zosterops > Zosterops lateralis. The sequence continues at coordinate 144,831,647 of NC_139762.1, forward strand.
ACCAGGAAGATGAAGAAGATCTCCAACACATGCAGAGCTGTTGAATGAAACCATGCATCTGTTAGCTCTAGCAGCTCATGGTTACCAAAGGACACAAAAGAAAAATTGGCACATCAGTTCACATAAGTTGACATCTTCTAACAAAGACACACAGAAAAACACAGGGTTTTGTTTTATGAGGGTGCTTGTATATCACAATCTTTCCTGAAAAACTGAATGAAATAACCTAAGAGACACTAAAAGTAGTAATATTAGACTCTCACCAGCTTCAGTACAGAAGAAAAAATGGCTATCAACTACCCACTCCTAGGTTTATGAATCCTCTGATAGTAGTGATTTAATAACAACACATGGTCCAAAAGCAAACATACTGCATAACAAGTTCCATTTATGAATACATAAATGTATTCATCTGCTCAGGTGTACATTGGGCAACACAGTAAATTCCTTTAATGGGCCTTGCATGGATTCCTTTACATATGTTTATGTTTTTACAGTAAGCATTTTCTTAGGAAGTGGTAATTTATGTTCTTATCTCAGCATTTTTAATCTTTGGAAAATAATAGATTTTTTCTTACCACCATGAATATAGCCCGGGGCATGAGTAATATTACATGTATGTTATTTCATTTGGAAATCATACATTTGTTAAAAACTGTAATTTTCCTCACATTGCTATTACATTCCCAAAAATGAAGCAAAGTGAAACTTAGACTGGCCTATATGCATGATATATTAGTCAGTAAATTAAATCCTTGGAGAAGAGTTTGAAACGGGGTAGCATGCAGTAAAACTTCCTTTGCATATTCCACAGTCAAATTCCTTGGAAATTTATGAACTTAAGACATGTTCCTTTATGCTTAATATTTCTCAAGGATTTTATTTCCCAATAATTTTTAGAGGAGAGAAGAGGAAATCAAATTTAAACATAAGACAGGCCTTCAGTAAAGATGTGATGTATATGAACTCGCTGATTTTAATACTGCGAAAAACAAGTTTTAAAAGTATCTCAAAAGAAAGTACCTGTGTAGGTTGGGAAAATAAAACATTTCTTAAGGCAAGTAGAGGAACAAAACATATTATGTATAATAGAAATAATTTTTATGTAAACACTTTCAGTTCTTTTCACAGATCACCATAATCCCTTTCCCTAAAAGCGTGTTGGGTTTGCATGGCAAGGTTTTGGTGGAGGCTGGGAGCCTACAGGGCTGACCTTAGTGAGAAGCTGCTGGAAGCTGCCCCTGTGTCTGAAAGAGCCAAAGCTGGCTCCAAGAACAGCCTCTCACTGGCCAAGGCTGAGACCATCACAGATGGTGATAATGTCTCTGGAGCAGCATGTTTAAGAAGGGGGAAAAAAAGTTATTGCACAGAAATAATTGCAGATAAAGAGGGACATATATGAGGGAAACAGGGTCAGTGAGGAAGGAGGGGGAGGAGGTGATTCAGGCACCAGAGCTGAGATTCCCCTGCAGCCTGTGGTGAGACTGCTGTGTGCCTGCAGCCCTTGGAAGGAACAGGGCACCAGAGATCCACCTGCAGCCCCTGGAGCAACCTACACTGGAGTAGGTGGACAGACCCAAAAAAGGCTGTGACTCCGTGGGAAGCCCATGCTGGAGCAGGCTCCTGGCAGGGATCTGCAGAATCGTGAAGAGAAGAGCCCACACTGGAGCTGGAAGGAATTATGACCCTGTGGGGGACTGATGTTGAAGCAGCATGTCCCTGAAAGCCTGCACCCCACAGAGCAGTTCATGAAGAACTGCATCCCATGGGAAGGACTCATTTTTGACAAGTTCATGAACTGTCTCCTGCGGGAGGGATCTCAGGGTGAGCAGGGGAAGGGCTCTCCCTGAGGAGGAACAACCTGTGATGAACTGACTGTGACCCTCAGCCCTCGTCTGTCTGTGCTGCTGAGCGGGAGGAGGTAGAGCTGGAAAACAGGGAGCGCTGGAAGAGAGGTGATTTTAAGATATGCTTTACTTCTCATTATCCTGCTCTGTTTTTCCTTGGTAATAAATTCAACTAATTTCCCTAATTCAAGTCTCTTTTGCCCATGATGGTAATCAGTGAGTGACCTCTCCTGCCCTTATCTCAACCCACCAGCCTTTCATTGTATCTTTTTCACCCCTGTCCAATTGCAAGAGGAGTGATAGAGTGGTTTTGGTGGGCATCTGGCATCCAGCCAGATTCAAACCACCACAATAAACAATTCTGTTTCTTGCTACTGCTGATTTGATAAGATTTCCTTTAATTATACCCATGATAAACTGAAACTATTTAAAAGTGCTAATTTGCTCCTATTTTCCTATCTTTATTCTGTTTTACTCTCTCTAATAGTCCAAATTATTTTGGATGAGAGCATTGATTTGCATTGAAAACATATGTTTCATTGAAACTAATTAAGAAGAAATACAAAAACAATGTAATGGAGGCCAGGTCAAGGAAGAAATGCTAAAAAACATCAAGAGGGCTCATGGATACATAACTACATAGATATTTCCCCTCTACTTCCCTAATAAATAGAAAAGTAGAAAATGAAAATAAAAATAAAAATAAAATCATATTTTTAAATAAAAATAATAAAAAAATAAAATAAATAAAATAATAAAAATAATATAATCCTATTTTTATTTTCAAATTTTGCTTTTTAAAGCCTCAAATTATTTTGAATCAAAGCTGGTGGCAGTAAGTATATAACAATTTTTTTAACTCTTTCTCCAATTAAGATTAATTTTCCTTGCCTGCACCCAACATATGCTGTTAGGACACTGTAGTTTAAGCAGCGGAACATCTCTGTCCCACAGGCCCTGACTAAATACATTAGAGACACACTATTTTCCATAGTTTATAAACTAGTTCATTCTTCCATGTGATGACAGTAAGTGCTTGATGAGGGTGGGTGTTGCAATCAGTGAGAGAAATACCTAAGCAGTGGATTTTTGTTCTGAGTGGTTATCACACTGAGACACAAATTGCTGTAGATGAAAAACAAATTCTACGGTTATGAAAAAGAAGCAAAAGTATCTTCAGTCTTGCTTTGTGAACAACGTATTCCTTCTCCATTCACATCTGTCAATTTTCTCTCTCTAGCAATTAAACAGTTACTTTGTAGATTGCTTCAAGACTTTGTGTGCAATAGACCTTTCCTTCATATATATAGTAGATACTCATGAGAAAATTCTTTGTATTATCTTCAGGCTGAGCAGTAGTGTGAAGGTTACTTAGCCCTAATCATTGGCCTTGTGGATGAATAATGACAATCTCCTTAGCTTATAACCTTGCTGTGAAATTCTGAAAACTTTTCCACTATAACCATACATTTTTCCCTGTATTGTTTCTCAGTTTTCCTTTCAGGGTTTTGTTACACTCCAAGTTTGGTGATGGGTCAAAAATCTGCCCAGTTCTAATATGCATTATTTTCATTTCACACCAAAATTCAGTTAGTTTTGAGGACTGAACACATCCAAAATTAAATGTCTTGGTTATTTGCATTGGGAGGGATTGATGGCATTAGATTTCTGATACTGGATTACAGAGGGTGAAAACAGCACATTATTAAACAGTGCCATATTTCAGCCTCAAGTTTAGCTCGTAAAATTTACAAAGTAAATTATTATAAAGTTAGTACATATATGTACATGGTACAGACTAGCTGTTATCTACATATCACCTACAAACTAGAAGGGCAATTAAGTACTTCTGTTATCTTCATTCAGTCCTGGAAAAAGCATCCTCCTAGTAGGATTATTCATATGAGAAAGCAATCTAGCATCCTCTGAGGTCCTGTACCAATTTTTTTGTTCTGAATTCTCAGCTCCTCCTTAATCAAGAAGCCTTGCAAAATATAAGGAATTCTGCTCAACTTGCTCACCACAGGAAGAGATGGTAAAATCTGAGGCAGGCAGAAGGGATTATTTTAAACTTCTAAGGGACTGAGTAGATATAAATGTACAAATTTAATTAATCTTAATTTGACATGGTTTTACTAGGTCAAATTCACAACATCAGGATATACAGGATATATTTCTTCAAGATTAAATACCTGTCTCTGAAATAGAAAGCACTTCTGTGGCCATGTAAAAGGGACTGCAATGTTAATACCAGTGAAAGTGATCATCAGACTACACAAAAATCAGAGAAAGAGCTCAGTGATTTTTGATATCATGATTCTGAATAAAAGAACAAGTCACTTGGCCTTAAACTAAGAATTGATTGCGAGTTTTCTACCACTTGACTCTTATGTCTACATAAAATTTATTGACCTTTGACTTGAGGGGTAGGCATCTGCTGATGCAGAGAGCTGTAAATTAATTATTTAAGCATTATTGATATTATTACTAGATGCATATCTGTATTTTCTGTCACCTCTCTGTCTTTGAAGTTTTACAGTTTTTTACTTTAAAGAGGATTATTATAAAAAAAAAATACACTAGTTGTTATGAAAAAATAAATTAATTGAGTTTGTTTATATGTGCATGAGGGAGAGGCTAAAAAACCCCCAAACCAGACTGACCTTGAGCAGCACAAGTTTATATCTCCCAATCAGAAGGATGTGTATGAATGTAAGTGTGGGCTCAAAGTCAGAGAAATAGTTTTCTCTGCTGAGATTTTCCTGATGAGTATGACAGCTACAATACTCTGTTTTGCAAAATGTATTTACTGTACAAAAATATTTTTATTCTTGAACATAGTTTCAGCACAATGTCTGGTTTTAAAGATTAAAGATGCCCATCCTTAGGAAACCCTGGAGGAACAAGTCTCTGCAGAGGAAAGGAACCAATTTTCTTTAAAGTTTTCTTTTATCTATTTCTATACAATTTAATTGTGATGACCCAGATAGGTACTCCATGCTATCATCTTTTGTTGTATTCTGGACAGGGAATAGAGTTTAATGACAGCTACAGAAAATGGGAAAAGATTAACCACATATACGTAATGTTAGAAAACATCATTATATCCATAGCAAGAGGATATTTTATTTATGGAACAGAGAATAAAATACATTTTGGAAGCAAGAGATATAAAAATAATTTCTATGGAGAATACTGTAGACTTTGAAATAAACTTTAGTTCTAGTCAGCTGAAACAGTCAAAGTTGAGACATGAGGAACATCCAATATTATAATTTATAGAGCACTGTGATCTGCATGGTTCTTTGCAGGCATAAGCAGGAATATAGATTCTTTTCCTAGAAAAACCTAATATTTTATAAGACTAGTAATTATAGCCTTATTAGATATAAAAACCTGATAAATATTTATCTTAAGTCTCCAGTCTTAAGGGTGAAAGACAGCATTAGTTGTGTTTCCTACATATCATGTATAAACCTGAAGCTGCATTTTAACCTATCTTCCTAATCTCAGTTTTTCTAAACATTTTTTAAGGTTTAGATTAACCACTGTAAATACTATAAATACTAAAACTCCATGTTCAGAATAATTGCTTTCTGGTTTAGATGAATTTTCAATCTCTCCTAAGAGACTAGAGACTACCTCTTCTGTTTTCATGGAGTTTAGTAGCAGAAACTGGACACAAAAGTACATAATTGAGGATGGTTCTTCATAAAGACAAAATTAAGAGTAATCCAGATTTACCACAGATATCCAAAAGGGTGACTCTAAATACAGCTATGTCTGGTAAGAAATTATGAAATTAAAAGCAGATGATATTTTTGTGGGCAGAAGGACAGATAAAATTGTGTTTCCACTAAATTTTAATGGCTGTTCAGCTATTTTTTCTAGCTTTTACCTATCTGGGATATCATTGTTTTCCACTTCCAATACTGTTCTGAAATTCTCTAACTGCTTCATTCAAGTAAATAGCGACTGTGCATGTTTGTGTCAAGGTTAAATTTAGATGTATAGGGTAAATTACGTTCTCAGTTTCATTTCACTGTAAATACTGAGTAATTGAAATCAATGGACCTACTCCTGATTTATACGAGTGTTACTAAAGGCAGAATTTGATGTCTCTCGGGTCAATACCAAGGGTCTTGCACACAAACAATTACATTAACCTATATCAGCTCTGCAGCTATGCCAAGGATACCACTATGTGTAAAGTTGCAGCATTTTATCCAGGCTGAAGATTAACTGAATCCAGAACAATGTTCTCTTAATGGCATTAATAAATTTCCATAATGAAGGTGAAATAAGTTGCAGCAACACTAACAACCTTCTGAAATATACAACATAGTCCCTTTAGTGCTGATACAGTATACATTGGCAATCAGAAATATAAACACTACCTGCATGAGTATGAAGTCATTCCTACATTGAAAGGCCCTTTTGTTTCCTTTCATGACTTAAAAATACTAGAAAGTTTCATGGAATTAAATTACAGTGAATAAGTAAACAAAAAGACAGCAAAGACTAGACATGAGGGGATATTTCTAGCTTATATTTGAAACCTTACTGTCAAGAAAATATCACTGAAGATTATTATAAATCCAAGTAAATTTTATCGATGAAACAATTTATCATCCGTTTCAAAATTAATTTTAGTGTTTAACACGTTACTCAGTTAAATAATTGAAAATTTTAAAATTAAAATTAGACCTACGTAACATTTTCAAATGGAACAGCTAAAATAAAGTTCTTAAATCAATGCCACTTGAATTGTAACAGATTTTTAATCGTACTTTTGATGGGTGCTGGAAACAATGTTACAATTCCAGACTACAAATCAGTATATTTCAGTAGCAGAAACCAACCTGCACTAAATTAAGCTGGTCATTGATGAATTCCTAAAGTAAGAATAAATTAGTGTTGTCATTGACCTTTGCAAGTGTACTGCTTGCAGCACCATTACAAACATGACAAAATAATAGGACAAATATCTGGGTCATAGAGCAGAGCTGGTGGATTGGTGAAATGTGAAGAACGTTTATATTTCCAAGACAGAAAGATTAATAACCATCTCCACTGGGGGAAAGCATGAATTTAATGCAGGGGCGACTATGCTTGGTTTCCCTTTTCTTACCTTAGCTTTCCTTGTTGTCACACCATAACTGACCTGGATTTTGCACTTTTTTTTTTTTTTTTTTTTTTTTTTTTTTTTTTTTTTAATTATTATTATTATTTTGATTTTTATATAATAAAAAAATTTATGTATTATTTTGAAAAGTCCTAGCTTTTCACTCATTTTATCTGGACTTCCAAGTTGATATTGTTAATCAGAATGATTTATATATTATTCTACCCCATTTCTAAATAAGAATGAATACCTAAATATTAAAACAAAGAAACAAAAAAAAAAAAAAAAAAAAAAGAAAAACAGAAAAAAAATTGAATAGGTAAAGATTTCTCATCTAGAGCAAATCTGAAAGCTCCATTTTACTTCTTTTCCCTTTCTTCCTTTGACAGGTAGCCTGGCACACACACACAGCTCTGCTTGCAGATGCTCCACAGCAGTCTTTGGAAGGGTCACTTCTACAACACAGATTTAAGCCAAAGCCAAGCATCTCAACCTTTGGAAAATTGTACAAACACTCTGAAACAAGTCAGTCTGCTGTGTATGGAATATGTCTAAGAAAGGTGAGAGGAGCTCTACCTACCTCTTGGGAAAAGGGGATAAAGAGAAGCACAAATAGAAAACAGCACAGAAACAGAAAATTAAAAACAAACAAACAAACAAACAAACAAAAAACACACCAAAAAAAACACAACAAAAAACAAACCACACACACACAAAAAAACCCCCCAGATTATTATTTAAAAGTGTGTTCTACAGCTTAAAAGAGACTGACTTTTCTGGAAGCTACATGCTTCTGTTTTTCTACACAAAAGCAGCAATTTAAACTTCTCAGTCCTATCCACATTAGTACGATCTCAAGTGGCCACCTCCTAGGCTCATCCTTCCTTATATCAGACTTGTCAGCAATAGCAATATTGGCTGTGTGAATTAATTTAGTACAATGGATACTCTCAATGTTTTTTATTGGATTATCTAAAATATGACACAAATGGAAAAAAAACCCTGAAACATAATAGGTATTCACTACCAAAAAACACAAGAAAGATAGAATTAACTCTAAAAGAGTTTTTTTTCATTAAGAATCCTGCTTACAATTTTCAGGAAAATGCAAATGTAGCAGAACATACAGGCAGATCACCATCTTTACTTCTTCCTTGCACTTGTCATTCTTAGTATTCCCTGAATACTCAAACTCTCAAGACGTTCAGGCTCTCTGCTTGGTGTTTATGATTTTGAAATATTTCAAAATGTTGAAAATTCTAAAGAAATTTTATTTGGAGAGCTCCTCCGTACCCAAATTTCTGTAATAATCTAAATGTTCTTTTTTATAAAAGGCCAAGTTACCTATTATTCATGTTGTTCAAGTACTTTCACTGAAAGAAGGAAGAAAAGTAAATCTGACTGACAGACCAGTGGACAGTGGAATGAAATTTAAATATTTACAGCAATTGTATATGTATATATAAAAGCAGTTGAAGAGTTTTCCAATTTGAATTGCATACTATATTTTTTAATGAATTCATTCCAAATGCAGATCAGAGGTTACAGCACAAGAATTCACAAAGGAAATATGATAGCCTATGTCTGATTAAGACATTTAGAAGTTCTATATCTTTACTTGAAATTTACTTATTTAAATTACACTATAAAGTGTTCAATTTTAAAAAATTGCAAAATTTTAATTAAAAATAAAATAAAATTATAATATATTAAACTAAAAAATTGTATATGCACAAGTTTCTGATTATAGAAACAATGATCAGAGTAAGCCTATATTTTATGATAATCAAGCATCAAGCATCTTTCCTGTCAGTCTCTAAAACCATGTCAACTTATTCATCCTCATTTAGTATAGGCAATTTTAACTGAAATGGTTACGTGGCACTTTCAGTACTGAAGCATTTGTCTGAAGATGCAGTTTCTTGTCACTCACTGTTGGCATTAATTAAATGTCTAACCCCTAAGTGCAGAATTTTTCCATTAAAATTTTGTATGAGATTTAGTATTTATAAAACACAAAGTGTATAGGTGCAACTGAAAATAATGGATAGGATTTGCAGTAGTAGTCAGGCCTGACAGAAATCCCTTCTCTTACAGTAATTAGAAGTATCTTAAATGAGAAGAAGATTAGGTCAACACTAAGGGCTTTCAAAATCTTACCCCCTATATTATGCCAAGCTAAAATGTATACACCTTTAAAAGGCAGCACAACATCTACATATTGATATTGTGTCCACAAAGAAAATAAATCTTCCTTTTAAAAGAAAAAATCCTAACTCTGTAGATTATAAACTAGCTTGTTTATATAAACAAGTAGTCTGCATTCTTCAGACACCCTTTTTGGCTGTTTTAAGTGAAATGAATTGTTAGATTTTGCTCCAATTAGTCAGATGGACAATGGAATTTGGAACAGTGGAAGTTGCCAGGGGAAAGAGAACTTCAGTCCAACCCACTCCTACCAGTTCAATGCCAGTCTCAGCAGGAGATGCCCAGAGCCTGGAGAGGGACTGCAGGTCAGCAGGAGAGCACCTGAAGAGCAGCACAAAGGAATTCCAGCCACTCTAGATGTAGAGTAACTTCACTGGGGCTCCAACTCAAATGCCTCTATGCAAGCACAAGCAGCAAGGGGAATAAACAAGGGGAGTTAGAGATGTGCACATGCCTGCAGGAGTGTGATCTTACTTGCAGGATGTGAGACTTGGTGGGATGGATGTGGGATGGATGTCTCCTATGAATGGAGTGTTGAAATGAAAGGATACAAGGTCTTCAGGAAGGACAGGTAGAGGACTTGAGGATGGGATGTTGCCCTCTTTGTCAAAGACCAGCTGGAGTTCATGGAAGTCTGCTCAAGAATGACTGAGGAGCAGACCAAGAGCCTGTGGATCATCAGAATTAAAGGAGGGACAAGGGCAGGTGACAGTCACAGGGGTCTGCTACAGTCTACACAACCAGGATGACTGAGTGTATGAGGCCCTCTAGAGAGGCCCTCCCCCCAAATGGGAGCAGCCTTACATTCATTCACAAGTCCTGTTTGTCATGGAGAACTTCAACCACAGATACTTGTTGAGGGGAAAAAACACAGGGCATAAGCCCTTCAGGAGGTTCCTAGAATTCATCGATGGTAACTACTTTCTCCAAGGGATAGAGGTACCAGCAAGGAGAGGTGCTATGCTTGACCTTGCTCTCACCACAAAGGAGGGGCTGGTGGGCAATATGAAGCTCCAGGTTGTGAAAGAATGTGAAGCCTTGCCTGCACTGACCGTGAATTGGCAGAGTTTCAGATCCTTAGGGCAATGAGGACAACTTGCAGCAAGCTCACCCCTGGACTTCAGGAAGAAAGCCTTGGCTTCTGCAGGGATCTGCTTGGTAGAGTACTATGTGATAACCTGGAGGCAAGATGGCCCAAGGAAATTGGTTAATATTCAAGGATCACCTCCTCCAAGCTTAGGAGTGATGCATTCCAACAAAGAGCAAGTCAGAGGCCTGCAAGGATGAACAAGGAGCTCCTAGACAAACTGAAATACAAAAAGATACGGAATGAAAGCAAGGACAGGTAGCCTGGAAGGAATACAGAGAAATTGTCTGAGCAGCAAATGATCAGGTTTGAGAAAAGCGACAGCCTTGACAGAAATCTAGCCAGGGATGCCAAGGACTACAAGAAAAGCTTCTTGTATGCCATCAGTGAAAGAAAGAGTGGGGAAAATGTGAGTCCTCACTGGAAGGACACAACAGAGCTAGAATATAGAGAAGGTTGAAGTACTCAACAACTTTTTTGCATCAGTCTCCAGTGGCAAATTGTCCAGACATGCCACCCAAGTCACAAAAGGCAAAGGAAGTGACTGAAAAGAACAAATACATGTCCAGTGTATGAGAAGATCAAGTTCAAAACCACCCAAGGAACCTGAAGGTACACAAGTCCGTGGGATAAGATGGGATGAATCTGAAAGTCCTGTGGGGAATGGGCAGATAAAATTGCTGAGCCACTATCCATCATAGCGGAAAAGTGAGGTTCCCACTAACTGGAAAAAATGGAAACAATACTCCCATTTTCAAAAAAGGCAATAAGGAAGACCCATGAAACTACAGGCCAGTCAATCTCACCCCTGTGTGTGACAAGATCCTAGAACAGAACCTGCTGGAAGCTATGCTGAGGTAGATAAGTAGATGATTGATGACCACCAACATCCAACATAGCTTCATTTATGGCAAATTGTGCCAAAAAATTTGATGGCCTTCTATGACAGGACTATAGTGTTGGTAGGTAAGGAAACAAAAAGTGCTATCATGTACCTGGACTTAAACAAAAGTATTTGACACTATTCTGCACAATTTCCTAGTCTCTGAATTGGAGATGCAGGGATTTGGTAGGTAGATCATTCAGTGGATAAGGAATTGGCAAGATGGTCACACACTCAGAGCTTTTGTCAATGGTTCATTGCCCAAGTGGAGACCTGTAATGAGTGTTATTCCTCAGGGGTCAGTATTGGGGCTGGTGCTCTTCAAGATCTTTGTCAGTGACGTGGACGAGAGATTCAGTACACTCTCAGCAAGTTTGCTCACAACTCCAATCTATGTGGTGTGGCCAGCACTTTGGAGGGAAGGGATGGCATCCAGAAGAACCTGGACAGGTTCGAGAGGTGGGTCCTTGTGAACATCATGAAGTTCAACAAGACCGTGTGCAAGGTCTCATCTCTGGATCAAGACAAATCCAAGCATAAATACAGGCAGAGAATGTATTAAGTGCAGCCCTGAGGAGATGCCACATGTGGGGGTGCTGGTGAATGAGAAGATCAACATGAGCTGGCAATGTGAACCTGCAACCCAGAAAGCCAGCTGTGTCCTGCATCAAAAGAAACATGACAAGCAGATCCAGAGAGGTGATTCTCCTCCTCTTCTCTGATCTTTTGAGACTTCACCTGGAGTACTGCACCCAGCTCTGGGGTCCTCAACAAAAAAAGTGATTCCAGAGGGTGGCCACTAAGATGATCAGAGGCCTGGAATGCCTCTCCTATGAGGAGGGGGTTGAGAGAGTTGGAATTCCATAGCCTGGAGCTCACATTAAAGCAGTCTTCCAGTACTGTCAGAAGGCCTACAAGAAGCCTGAACAAGGACTTTTTGCAAGGATAAGGGTGTACGGTTTTAAACAGAAAAAAGGTAGGTTTAGATTAGATATTTCTTCACTGTAAGAGTGATGAGACACTGGAACACACCTCTCAGAGAAGTTGTGGATACCCCATACTTGGTGGTGTTCAAGACCAGCCTGGATGGGGCCCTGAGCAACCTGGTCTAGTGGAAAGTGTCTTTGTTTATAGCAGAGGGGGTTTGGAACCAGATGATGTTTAAGGTCCCTTCTGACCCAAATTATTCTATGGTTCTCAGATTCTATAAGACAGGCTGTTCCCATGAAGCTCATGATGTGCCATTCTGGAGAAAATAATCACCTGCAGGCCATGGAAGACCAGATGCTGGAGTGGATGGATGTGCCTGAAGGATGCTGTGACTCTGTGGGGAGACTGTGAGTGAGCAGGCTCTGGGCAGACCTGTGGTCTCATGCAGAGAGGCCACCCTGGAGGCAAGAACTTGTGACCCTGGGGGGGACCTACACTGAAGCAGTTTGTGAAGAACTGCATCTCATGGGAGTGACAGACATCGGAGGAGTGTTTGAGGTCTGTCTCCCATGGAAGGGATTCCACACTGAAGCAGGGCAAGAGTGTGAGGAGTCCTCCTCTTGAGGATGAAGGATTGGCAGGGACTTGATGAAATGACCACAGGCCTCATTCCTCATCCCCCTTCACCACTGAGGAAAAGCAGGGAGAGAACCTGGGTGTGAAATTGAGCCCAGGAAGAAGGAATGGGTGGGGGGAAAGTGTTTTAAGATTTGTTTATATTTCTCATTATGCTACACTGATTTGCTTGATGAATAAATTAATTTCCCTAAGTTGAATCTGTTTTGCCTCTGATGGTGAGTGATCTCTCCCTGCCCTGATCTCAACCCATCAGCCTTTTTTTATATTTTTCTCTCCCTGCCCAGTCAAAAAGGGAAGTGATAGAGCAGCTTTAATGGGTGCCTGGTGTCCAACCAGGGGTGAACCCATCAAGGGCTTTTTTTAATACCACGTGAGTAGAAAAAGCTGTCTGTTGTGCAGAGATGTTTCTTATGATAATAACTGAGAAACTTCTGGAAAAAGTAGAAAAAAAATGCCTGTAAGTCAAGGAATTATATAAATTCAATTGCCTAATTTTAAGTATGTGCTGAACTGTTATGTATTTTAATGAAACTTCAGCTTTATATATAAGGCCATTGAAGACATTTTCTGGTGCCAAATGCGAGCAAGGTATTGCTGTAAAGGGTTAATAATTGTTTACTCTGATTTTCCTTGCTTTCCTTTGCTTTTCTCCTCCCTGTTCATTTGTTTGTACTTTCAAATGGCTTTTTATATCTCCACTTTACCTAATAAGCTTTGAAAATCATCTTCTAAAAAAAATAAGAAAAGAAATTGAATTTTTCTTTTCAGATGGAATTGCTTTTGCTCTAAAATATTCTGAGGAATAGTCTCTGGGAAATATGCTCTTGCATGCAACACTGAAATGTTCTATGGTATAATAATTAAAACATCACTTCAGATTTATAATTGTACAATTGATGAGTACATGAAAAATATTCTCACTCAATGCTTCTTTTCTTTTTTGTCAGCACTTTTGTTTATTATTACATTAGTTAATTTCTGAAGAGAAAACCAATCCTGTACATATGCAAGCATTGCATGTCCATTTTACTGCTTTTTAAGTGCTTGGTAAAAGAAGATGACCAGACTGCCAGGTGATCTCTGTGAAATCTATAAAATCTGGATGAAAGGACCATTGAATTGTTAAAAAAAAAAAAAAAAAAAAAAAAAAAAAAAAAAAAAAAGGCTTGAGGCAATCTAAGCTTTTACCTAAGTTAAACACAAGTCACACACAGACAGGAGAAGAACAGCTCTGTTCTAGCTTACAACATGCTTTTTTTAGATGGCCTCTGGAAGGGAAGGAGGGAAGGCAAAAGTATTAAGGGAGCAAGAAAATGCTGTTTGTTCTATGATACCAGTGTAATTGAATCCAGCCACACAATTAACTTTACATATTAAGAAATTTGTCTGGTTCTTCAAGTCCTGTGGGAATTTTGCCATTTAGATCAACAGGAAGAGAACAGGGAAGAGTTAGTAGGATTATTTCACTGTAAATTAAATTAAACTTTTGCGTGCAGGATGAGACATAGAAGTAAGTACATACAGCTAGGTATTATGCTGCATAACAGATATTTCATCTTTTCCCTAATATTTTGGCTCACAATCACAGAATCCTTTGCAAATATTATGTGGTACCTATGATATAATTTTAGGGAATGAAAAGGAGTTTTCTCTGCTTACAAATTTTTCAATAAAAGTGAAGCTACATGAATGACTTATCAAAATGTACATAAAATGTTGAGCATTTATTTTATTATAAAAAATGCATTAGAATTTTTAAGCAAGAAAGTCTATGTGTTGCTAGTAAAAAGAATATTTTACACATGATGAAACTGATGCAATTCAGAATTCACATCCTGAATTCATCTCATATATTTTAGACCCACAAACAAAGATTTTTAGAGAAGTCAGCTTTATGAAGATGAATTATCAAATGCAGGATAAATAATATCAGAAGCTTGCCAAGAGCAGCAGGGTAAAGAGATGACAGACTGACTTCCCATTATCAAAATGCACTGACAACAGAAGAATAACCATATCCACTATTTCTGGAATACTGAAATATTTAAGTATTATTGTTGTGAGCAATTGTTTGTATTATTGTTCCTCTTAAAAACAGACAATCAAAGAAACAAACCAACAAAATCCTCAAACAACAAACTCATACCAAACCCGAAGTCCAGCTGGTTTAGTTTCAGCAGCCATGTACAGTAAATGAAAGCAGTTCTCTTTCCCAGCAATATAGATGACAAACAAGGTCCATGTGCATGCCAAGTTTTTCTGCAGACGTTGTAGCGCAAAATAGAGAAGGTTTAACCCCTAATAGAACAAAGAGTTGCATTGGCTTGAACTCAGCTATGAGAAACAGAGCAGTTACTGTGTTTTCGCACGTAGCTATTTCATGCACAGCCAGTGAATTACTTCTGATGCATTCATATTTTGGGAATTTACAAAACCAGAGGGAAGGAAGGAATGAACATCCCCAGGAAGACAAGATACACACATTTTTTTAAATAGCCATCCAGCAAACAGACAAAATTCATAAGTAAATTCAATTCCTTCAACAAACCATCATATTATTTGGAATAGTTGTTTAATTCTTGTTAATAATAATAATAATAATAATAATAAAATTCAGGGTAAGAAATTCAAGGTATTTAAATTCAAATACTTTTCCTAATTATTGAGATGCATCACTATTGCATGCTATTTTACTAAAAAAAAACCTTAATAAATTTCCAATTTTTCCATTTTCCACCTACACACCTACCAGACACATAGTGATGGATCCATATTTAAAGATATATAGCAAATCATGTTCATGATTTGTTCTGTCTTCTGGATAAGTGCTGATGTTATCCAAATATCCCTTTGGGGTACTGAATTTTTTGAAAGTATTTGACATACAGAAGTTCTGTACTAAATTGGGGATTAAATAAATTACTTCAAAGCTACTGAAGCAATGGGAACTGGAGCCAAAGAACCTCTGAAGATTTGAGCATTTTGAATGTGAAACATTCATAATCTGCTTGGCCACCATTAAAAATCCCAAAACAGATGGATTAAGGACAGAATAACCTTAAAAGCTTGGGGCTTAGTATGATGGAGTTGAGACACTGAGAAGTGCTCTGATACTTAGCCTGGACTACTGCCATCCTTTTTCTCCTGCCTTCAGAACATCTAGTAGGCGTTCTCAAAATACATCTAATACACTAGGCCTCTAGTCTGTACTGATCTTTTGTGTCCAAAAAAAGGTAACAAAGATGGCGAAGGGTCTAGAAAACATCCTAGCAGGAGTGGCTGAGGGAATTGGAATAGTTTTGTCTGGAGAGTAGGAGGCTAGGGACAAATCATTGCTCTGTACAAGAACCTGAAAGGATGCTGCATGGAATAGGGATGTGTTCTCTCCTGGCATGTCTGAAGTGAAACAGGGAGAGGAAACGACCTTAAGTTGTACCAGGGGAGGTTCAGATTAGTTCAGAATTAGATAATTAAAAAGAAAAAAATCACTGAATTAGTAGTTAGGCACTGGAAGAAGTTGCCCAGGGAGGTGGTGTGGAATCACTGTCTCTGGAAGTGTTCAAGAGGGGTCTGGATGTGTCACTTGTGGATATAGTTTAGGGATTATTACGATAGTGCTGGACTAGATGAACTAGATGGATCTGATGATCTTGGAGGTCTTCTACAACCTTGATGATTCTGTGATTTTTTCCTAAACACCAGACTATGATTTTTGGACATTCTCCAGTCCTTCATTTGTAGTCAACCTTCTCCAGTCCTTCATTTGTAGTCAATCTATTGCAATTTGACAAAAAATATATGGGGGAAAAAAGAGAAAAGAAATATAGATGTGGACACAAAAGGAAGATCAAGAATACAAGCCAGAAAATCTGCTTGGTTTCAAGGACTAATAATCACCTACATAAATTTTCTTTCTGTGTTTCATGAGTTATACACCAAACCAAAATATGGCTGTAAAATCATAAGTAGAATTCCCTGCCTTCAGTATTAATAATAGCTGTTGGGCAATACAACCATAGCAAGCATGGACAAAGTCCTCCAAACTGCGGAGAGAAAAAAAAAATTCAAGTTTATATTAATTTGAACTTGTAATGGATATAGCAAATACATGTCAAAACAGAATATTAACATACACCAGAGACACTGCTATGCAAAAGTGCAAGATAAATACTAGAACCTAAGTCTTCATTAATTTGCATCTGGTTTGATTTTGTACAAACTGGCAATTGTGGGGGTGCTGAAATGGTATCATAAGTTTCTTAGTTGTAGGTTTGATGTGATTTGGACTTTAACCCTAGCCTGGTAAAGTTCCTGTCTTGGATTGTGCTTATCAGAGGTTGATAAGAGTTGCCAAGACAACTCTAATCCTCTGCCCTGGGTTTCGATCATCCTATTGTATCTTCCCCCATCCCATTGTATTTCTCCCCCACATGTCCATCATACCCCCAGACCCCAAAACCTTCAGGAGAGGTGTCTGACAGGGATTGGTGGGTCTCACAAGACCACATCCCAAATTCACCTGATTTGTTAATGTTGTGTATTGCATTTTGACCTTACCCACCTGGCTTTGTGTGATTGGTCTTGTAACTTGTGTCCACCCCTGAGATTTTGGGGGAACAAAAACCCCCTGTAACCGAGGCTGGGGGTCACTCCCCAGAGGCACAGGCCTGGAACCACGGGCTGCCCCTGAGTTACCCGAATAAAATCTTTCTCCCTGAGCCTGGAGTGTCCCCTCTTTCGAACCACGGCCGAGACAGCTAAGGCAAAAGCACTGCGGAGCCAAAGACCCACGCAAAGGTACTGTTGGGCGTATCACAGCTAGCAGGGTGGCCCAGCCGACGCTGAGCTGACCTGAGAGACAGATACGCGAAGCAACAGGCAATTCCTTTTATCACTGTGAGATTTTTATGAGAATAATGAAAGGATGGAGCTAAAAAATACTTAGCATCTTACAGACATGACTAAACAATAGCAATGTAGTGGTGAAGCATATTAATAATAAATACTTTAGTATGTACTTTATTCCAAGAATGAGTTTCATATGGTTGTGTGATTGGCCTCATTACATACATATTAGAATGGATACCAAGGGGTAAAGAGAATTTGGCCTTTTATTTTTCCTGAGATTTCTGCATGTTTCAGCACACTGTGCAGCTAGTTGCATTTTTCTGCAATCCAGGGATGGAAGGGATGGAAGTTTGGGGTGTGTGTATATGTCAAAATTACCATTAATGTTTGGCAAAGATGTGTTCCACTTTCATTAAATAGAATGTGGAAAAGAATGCTGAACTTCACAATGCATATTTGAGAATTCAGAATACTTACTGACTGGTAGGCATATTTTTACTGCATATCTAGCATATAATGTGACAATTCATTGTTCTAAATTCAGACTTCAAAATAAAAACTTTCAAAAAGCCACAAAACTTTTATTCATTGCAAATTGATAACTGATTTAATATTAAAAAGTTCCAGTTAAAGTATGAAGTTGTTTGTGATATTCAAGAGAAATATTTTCCATCTTGGACTTTAATACAATTAATAAATTCCACCAAAAACCAAACTAACTTTGAAGATAATTAGGTTATTGTTACATGCATTTTGATTAATCATTAATCAGTCTACTGAAGCATGCTTAAGAGATTAAAAACTTTTGAAGTCCGGTTTATTTACAGGCCAAGAATCCCACAGAGATGAGGTTTGATCTTTCATCTCTCTGAATGTCCTTTTGCCATTAATGTCTTTAAAAAATGGACATAAATTTTTATTGTCATTGGAAATGCAAATTTATGATTTGGTTGTATTTGATAACAACTCTGTCTTTCAAAAGCAACAAGCCATCAATAATTAGACCCACTGAATTACCTACATAGTTTCAGCCATTATTTTGTGCCAATATTTATAAAATATTGACATATATAAGCTGCTTGTTGTGCTACACACTGCACTGAGACAGGAAAGACACCAATTTCAGTTTGAGAAGACTGCAGACTAAACAAAATGCAAGATGGTGCAAGTGCATGCAGATTAAACAGCACAAGAACATGCAGAGTAGGGAGCACAAAGAAACAATGAGATGGTGCTAATCACCATGAAGCGCAGCGCTTTCAGTTCACCAACTGCCAGATATGTACCAGGTTTGGAGAAAGTGTAGCAAAGAAATATCTCAAAAAGAAATCATTTCTAGTGCATGTTAAAAAACCCTTTCTTAATTTCTTTTTTACTAGTGTCATTTATCAGATCCTGCACATATGTTATGGAAGTTATTTGTATATTTTAGTCAACACAAATAATTCTCATATGCATTCATTGTGTATGTGTCCTTTTCCAATGGCTTTGACTGTATATCAGTTTATATGTCCACTCAAATTTTAAAGTTTGTCAGAGAAAATAACGTCTAGCAATTAAAGGTTTTTGTCGCTTCCATTTTATGAATTATTACACTAGGCTGATTATTTAATAACGAAGGCAGATCAGTACTGAAAAGTGGCATAAAACCTAACATCTTATTAGAAAAATATCGCAATTTACAATAATATAAAAACCCCCTTGGACATTGTTCCTTTATAGTAGTAACCTAGTAACAACATTGTTAGTATTCTATGTTTACTCATAGAAAAGGAGAGGATTTATCACAGATTATCACAGTCAGCACTGTGATTGCAGGTCCAGTCAGGCCGGGCGGAGCGTGGAAAAATGTGCCTGAAAAATAATCTTTAATGATGGTAAAAAAACAAATGCAGAGACTGCCTGGTTCAAAGGGCAGCATCCAAAGACCCAAGGGCGTGACTAATTTACTAATGTATAAGATTGTCTGAGGGCAGGGGTCTCATCCCAAACGGGGGATAGGGGCTTGACTGTATATGTCAAAGGTCCCAAACCAACGGAGAACCAGAACCAGAGACATCATCTAATTTGGAATGATGCTATTAGCATCCTAATTTCCATAGCCTGCCTCCCATAGTCTCAGGTTTATGGTTCCTGCATAAGCTACCTGGGCTAAGGTATTACCTATCTCAGCTCAGTCCCCACAACAGATCACTGTTAACAGAAATGTCCTGGAATCACAAGACAGGGCTTCAGCTTTCTACTTGATGAAAGACTTTTGTAACTTTGGGAAGTCACTTGGGACAATTTTTAAATCCTTTAAGATTTTTAAAAAATATTTTCCAGATAGGTCACAACATGACTTTGAAAAATGTAGTACCTAATACCTATTGAAGTAGAGTCTTACAGATTTAGACTTCCGTCAGTTCCGCTAGAAACTTGCCTGGATCATTAGGTACCTAAATATCCTGAACAAATCTGGCCCATAACTGACTTGCAGAAAGATTTTCTATCTGCAAGCAAGGTAACAGGTAAGAGTATTCCCTTATGACATTGGTATATGGAAATACGCATTAAAGATTATAGCACTGCTAGATATTGAAGCATAGGATGGTGCATCAATATATAAGACAGATAATTAAAAATGTCATTACATAATGCTAATGGTGCAGTAGTATCTAGAAAACTGCAGACAGTAAGTGCTCAGCCTGTACCAGAGATGACACTGCAGAATTAAAGGTGCTTTAAAGACTGCAACAAAAAGGATTAAATGCATTGAAAAAAAAGGTGTGAACCAAACTTGAGAAGACTTGAAAGAATCTCAGACTGAAAAACAAAAAGGAAACCAAACTTTCAATCACGATCTTAAATGATCTGGTATGCTCACTGTTCTGATCACCTGTACTTTGTACCAATTTATTGCATTAACACATTAGACTAACACTTTAGGTATTTTTTTGTTTTGATGTACTATTTATCTATCAGATATTATATTAAAAGGCAATATATGTATATGTTTGATTTCAAAGCATATCTTTGTCTCTGCTGGTTTATTTGTTTGTTTGTCCTGAGCTGGTCGTCCTCTTTTCTCTATAACTACTGATCAGATCAAAAGAACACATCAAATGTCCATTGAAAGGGGTGTGAATTTAATGTATGGCACTGCTAATGACTGAAGATTTTGCATGGTCTTATTGTACTGATGAAATAACAACTGTTAATAAACTGTATGATAGAAGAGAATTAAAAAATACAATCCATAAAAGAGTTTTAAAAAGTCATAAATACTCTTACAACATGATACGCTATGTCTAAGCAATCTCTTCTGGATCAGCTGCCTTTATACTATTTTCTGGAAACATTTTCCTATTTCCATTTTCTTACCAGTTCTGCTTCACATATACTGCATTTGTATTTTACTAACACTTCATATTATCTCAGAGGTCTTTTGGACCGGGATTTCTCACAACATCTTTGTATCACTGCTGCTTTGTCAATATTTAAAAGTAAGTCTGTTATCCTGAAATGGAGAAATCCACTTTTGGCATGTGAGTAAAACAATTCCATTAGAAATGGGTAAGGTGAGGCAACTCTTACTAGGAAAGAGAGCTAATCTAAGAAATAATCTCAGTTTTAAGAAACCACTTTGAAATAGAGAGAACAATGATGAAAGATCACTAAGAAAATTTGACCTGAATCTTAGTTACCACCAAACATGTTACATCCCACCAACAGTATAAATTTAGGCGACAGTAAATGTATTGACAGACTGGAAAAACAAGAGCAATTAAAGCCCTCATAATCATCTCAAAAGTTTTTAAAATATGCTTCAACATTCACTAACTAGAAATGACAATTACATTTTTTTTTAATGTCTAAACAGCATTATTAAAATCCTTGAAGAAAAAGTTAATCGTCAGAGTTTATTAAGAAATCAGTATTCTGTGAAAGATAATGTTTCTTTACTCACACGTCAAAACAGTGACAATATTTAGCTGACACCACATGAACTGCAGATTTTAAACATGCTATTCCTAATCAGTGGTAAAAGAGAACTTGTGTTTTGGAATAAAAATAACCAAATCACTGGGCAGATAATCAATCTGCCCAGGTACCGCTTTCTCCCCTACACATCTATTTTCCTTTCCATGACTTCAAACATAGAATGTTTATGGTTTATTTTGAATGTCAAACCATGATTATATGATCATACATCTTAATTTTTTTTTTTAGCAATGAAAAGGAAATATCTTTGTCTTTTATGGTTCTAAGCAATTAGTGATGGATTTACATCTGATTTATTATTCATATCTGTGTTGTCTATTTTGCTATGGACTTGAAAGCCTGTGAAGTCAGGGACAGGTCCAATGAACTTTGCAATGCTAAGTACAGTGTTTGGTTCAGTACTTGACAGTGGAAGAAACTACATGAAATTCAGAAACAGTGTGGTATTTATGGCAATCTTTGTGAGACACTTTGTTTTAAAGACTTGTCATGGCATCTTTTATTTATTTATTTTTTAAGTTCTTACCATATGTAGAAATATAAGGCAAAAAACAGTTTCATTAAATAAGTATTTCATTTCATTTGGTACATATTTCAGGTCCTTGCTAATCTGTCATGTAGAGATAGAAAGCAATGGACAGAATTCTGCTTCAAAGAACCTTTTAACTTTTTTCAGTCCTACAGTCAGGTTTTGACGCTTCCTTTTAGAAATACCAAAAACACCTGAAATATTTTTCTGGTAATGAACTCCAGAAGATATAAGTTAAGGAATGCCATAATTACATATCTCTCTATGTTTCAAAAGCTGCAATAAAAATGTCCTTTTAGGAATAACATTAATATTTTCTCGATGAGAGGTACAATATTAATATTATGTACTGCATGAAAACTAGATCATTGCCTAAAGGAGTTTGGTCAAGACAAAAAAGAAATAAGGTGGAGTTGAAATCTATCAATTCTCCTGTAATTTTCCTTAGAAAGCCTTTTCCCAGCTGAAAAAAAAAATAAATTCAAATAGATCTGCTTCTTCTTTAACTTCACTGGGTTGAATGATTTTGCATTGAGATCTACAGATGGCTCCCTGAAGCTGTGATTCCCCATTACATCTCAGCATGTCTGCAGTTCAGACATTGTCAGCAGTGAAAGCACTTGGAACAGTACATAGATTAACTTGCTTTCATTATGTTCTTAGAAAAATCACCTCCCATTCCCTTATCCCTCAGAGCATGTGTCCCTCAGAGTACAAATTTTTCATACAACACAAAAACAATGCAATTATTGGCATGAGCCAAAGACACTCATGAAGACTGTAGGCTAAGGAAGCCTTTTCTTCTTTTCTGTGGGAGGGGAGAGCATAAGGGCGGCTGCCTAAGGCATTATGAGCCTGAGAAATTTTCTGTAAATTTTAGGCAAAGTGACAATGATAGGAATATTCAAGACATCCAAGTATTTCCTATGCAGTGAGAAAGTGAAGAGTTGATTTTTTTTTTTTTTTTTTAATTTTGTATCACTTTTGTCTTAACTTTTCTGACTGGCTTGGTATAAGTCAGTAAAACTTAACTGTGAAGTATTGCTGATGTTCTTACCATTGTGTAATTTAGCACTTATATCCAGGGAGAGAATAAAGGTGGAAAGGAAAATCTGTTATGTTATGCAAAAAACACTAATAGAAAAATGCATATAGAATGAGCAAACTTCATACAGGCAGAAGAAAACATCCTAGGAAAATGAGAATCTTAAAGAAGATAATTTAAAAATAATATGATGTTTGTATGCAAATAAGATACTGATGATCTCCCTTTTCTTACAGTATATTCAATTAATTTGCCACGAGGCAATGTAAAAAGCGATAACAGTGAGCTAGCAGAGCAGGGAACCTTTGAATGTTCAAAGGAGACATTCAATCATTTAAGACTCACAGTATAATGTGGTGTGAAATTATTATAATACATTGGGAAACGGCCTAGTTAGCACAGAGGATGTTCCACTCTGCACGTCTGCTTTGTGCTCTGCAGAGGATCATCCAGTGCTCCCTGCAGCTCTGCTTGCTCTGTACAGGTGAGCAGCCAGGCTGGCTCGCTGGCAGATAAACCTCCCAGATGAGCAGAGAAAACAAGAGGAAGATACCTAAAAGAATTGTATGGCTTCCTATTGAAGTAATGCTTACATGGAAGTAGCAACTTTTAACCCAAAGGACCACAAAGTGCGCAACGAACTGCAATGCAAATTAACTGTCTCTGTAGAGCAGCATCTCTGAAGTCAGGCCAGAACATATTGCCCTAAATGCTCTCACAAGGATTGTTTGGTTCATTTTTTCCTTCTTTCTCACTCCTGACAGGGAAAGTCATCCATTGTTTGTGAAATCTTGAAATTATGATGAGACAAAAAGAACTCCTAGGCCACTTCTCAAATAAGAGCAGAACAACCAACCAACAAAATGAGCAAATAACCAAAAACCTACCACAATGTTTATAATGCAAACAGTGACAAAATATTAATTTTGGTGAGGTTGTCTAAACAGTTTTGATGCACAGGTGTTGAATTGGCTTGGGAAGAAAAAGTAATATCTCAAAGGCAAAACTATAACTCATAATTTAGTTGCAGTTAACTAGCAACATGCAGTGCATTCTTATTAAAGTGCAGAAACAAGCAACAATTACTTTCACTTATTATTTTTGCAAATCTAGAACTTATTTTCTCAAATTTTTGTTTTAGTCTGAAATCTGTAGAATGAGAGACACTTGAGGAATTCTTCCTTTTTTCTTCCATCTTCTGAAATTCAAACTCTTTTTTAGGAACTGCCAGAAACAAATTTAAAAAAAAATAAAAAGAAGAAGAAGAAGAAGAAGAAGAAGAAGAAGAAGAAGAAGAAGAAGAAGAAGAAGAAGAAGAAGAAGAAAGGTATGCTATTACAGAGGACCGAGTTCACAATCATAAGTTAGTGCAAGAGGAAACAGACATTCTCATATGTCTATTTTGTAGTTGTGTAACAGAAACTCAAGAACCTGCTGCCTCTTAGCTGAAACATGCTGAAGGACCATAGGAAGTAAATTATTTCAGCAATTGTAACAGTGTAAGTTTATTTATACCATGGTATACCGTGAATTATAAAAATGGACATGGAGAAATTTTCAGAAGCTGATATGGATAGTCAGCATGCTCAGAAGGGTGGGACACTGAGCAGATGTATGGGTCTAAATAGCCATGATGATACAGTTGTTTGGCTGTGGTTTGGATTTTTTACATGTTTGAACATTTTGTATAAGATTATTCATAAACAGAAAAATGTTTGATTTTAGATGCAAAAACATGGTATGTTAGTGAGCACAAAATCAGAAATAACCCATATATAAATGCAATTTGAAATGTAATACAATTATGAAAGTGAGATAATCATCAGGAAAAAAAATCTTTCAGGTATGACTGAACTGTTACTCTGTCTATTTTGAAAATATTGCACACTTTCATTCTCAGACTGTCCAGTAACACATTCATAGCCCAAATACTGAAACATTAGTAAAGTGTACAATAAATCTCATTGAAGCTGGTAGAAATCAAGCCTTATCTGAAAATTTATCTGAAAAGCAGTCATGTTTTCTTCTCCTAGTAAAAAATCTAATTCCCAGAAACTAATTCCCAGTTGCCCTCTTAACAGCATGTGTTAATGTAACCCAATGATAAAAATGAAGAAATAATTAAAAGACTGGAAATCAATCCTTCTATCAAGTTTGATCTCAAACATTAGATTTTTTTTTGTGCTGTCTGTACTGGATTTGAACCCATGTAACTTTTCAGAGCACTTATAAAACAAACCATTTATTGCTGTTTCTTAATGTGCAGATATGAAGTGATATTACTTGCTCTTTTTCACTTTGCTATTTATGTAACTGAAAAAAAATCTGGCAATAATATCCCTTGAAAAAGCATATAAAAAGGCTTTTATGAATAATTATTCATGTTTTCCATCTGTTTAAAGTAATTAAAGTAGATGATATTTGACCCACTAACTTCAAGATTTTATTTTTGTTTTTCTCTAGCAAAGGATAGTAGCAATTCCCTTGAAGCCAATTTCTTATACAACTATAAAGAACAGAAGACTTCAAAGTGCATTTCGAACTGCAATACATACTGAATCTTTTTGGCAATGTAGTGTTAAATTGCACACCAAAGTACCTGAACTTTCACTAACCAACAGATAATGAAGCTGTTTAACAGAGAAATTAACTCATTCCATTTTTCTCCTGATCATTATCTCAAGAATGCTGCTACTTGGTTTGGAACTGTGCATATTGTATAATACTCATATTTACTAATTTGTATTCATACAAGAAACTAAACTAATGAAAATTCTGTACTGAGGAGACTCCAAAGGAGCAGTTAATGCAGTTTTTGGCAATAGTAAGTCACAGTGACAATCAGGCCAAAAAGTTCTCTATGTTTATGTAACATCAGAGAAATGGAGATATCCTCAAACTTCAAGATTGCAATCAACTCAACCATCTGCACTGTAATAACAGAGTTTTCTTAGAACTAGATTTAAATGGTTTCTCAAAGGGCTATAAACAACCTCTGCTTCCATTCAATTCAGACATGCATCAACCCTGTGAATACCTAATTTGCACATAACATTATGCAAAATGATCTTGTTATTGTGCTCTTTAAAACATATTGGACTGAGCTTAGATATAGTTTAAGCACACATGAGTGGGTATGATATTTTTTTCTTGAACTAAAATAATGCCAAACGGTACCAGAAGTCATAGACTATTATGTGGTGTCATTAACTATATTGTATTGTTCTCTGTAAAACCTCCCCCTAAAAACAGTTTTACTGTGAACCTGTACAGAGATTTCAAAATGCAGGGTAGAACAATCATGAGCGAAAAATGTTTACACTGTCATCTTTTCTTCATGGACAGCACAAATCTTTGAGCTGCATAGAGGGCCTTCTGTGCGAGGTAAATAAGGTTGGAAGAAATGGTAAAGGAGAGGATTTCTTCTAGTTTAACACATCTGTGTCAACAGGCCCCAAGAAAAGATGGATAGTGAATATGAAAACACCTTTTGAGTTAAGACATTTCTGTGGCATCTCTTTGCTTCCTATCTATTTCTTATTTTGCTGAATGCTGCTACTCACCAGGAGGCCAAGAGGGAGAAGCAAACACCACTTTCTTTCAATGGAGCAATTGAGCTGAAACTTAAATTATCTTTAAACTAGTCTAATAATTCAAGAACACGTCAAGGAATTGTGAATAATATTGAATTCCCTTCTTTTCTCTTCTCATATTGAAACAAGCAACCGAACTAGTATGCACTTAGCAAAAATTGTACTCAACTACATCTGAAATGTTTCTTTTTCATCCATTTATTTCAAATGTGGGACTTGACTTCATGACTGGTCTATCTGACCCATTTTCTTCTCTCTTTGATTTTTTTCATATCTGAGGCAGTTCAAAGCTTTGCACAGCTTTGCACTTTTCTATATTCTCCTGTGTACTACAGTTGTGTGTATTAATCCTTCATCTTGAATAGGAAATCTTTATTTCAACCTTCAATAAGTTGCAACTTTTCCAAAACTTTCTACGTAATTTTCTCCCGGCTCATACTCCTCATCTTGAAAAAGCATACTGTATTGTTTATCTAAAATATTTCCCTGAACTCTTAATTGAATTGCTGCAATCTTGTTAAGGAGGTAGTTTCCATATTTTTTTTGTACAGTGCTACAAGAATTTCCTACACCAATGCCACTATGAAATTTATCACAGAGCACTGAGTAGTCAACACACCTTCCAAAAGAGTTACTTTCCCCTAGCATTTAGAAGCAGCTGCCTTTTAGATTAAATAGATCTATTGTTTAATAATTTTCAGAAATGCCCCTCAGAAGATTAGAAAAGGAATTGTAGAAGTTATTTAACACACTCTGCTTAGAGAATTTAGATAGCAGACTGTAATTATCCAAATTGGAATTCAGCCAGCAGATGAAGGCTAATAACAATCTTCTGTGAAAAATACCACGCAATCTTTCAGGACCAGACACGCCAGCAACATCTCATCTGAAACATGACAACTGCAAGAGCTCAGTGTCTCTAACATTTTGCTTGGAATAGTACTTTAGTTCAAATTCTAGAAAGTGCTTCCAGCAAAAACAGAACCATTTCCTGCAACTCCAGTAATATATTTTTAAGTCAGCTATTAAAGTACTAAACAGTCTCATTGTACCTCAAAATGACTATGAAAAGTGCCTTGATTTAGAAAATATTCATGATTCTTCTGTGTAGCAGAGAAGGCAACATATAAGGGCAGCACTTCTCCTGTGGTTTTTGGTCTTTGGTTAAAGCTGCCACACCAGAGAAGGGAATTCTGGGTTCATTAATCAGAAAAACTAATCTTTTTAAGTTTAGTCACTGTCAACATGCAAAAATCTCTTGACAAGGCTTGCCACCAAAAGCTATTAAAAATAGTTTACCATAGGACAGATGGAAAGATCCTTTTATGAACTTAAAGATGTTAAAATATAAGACAGAATAGATGATGATCCCTTGCTTAGATGACGAATCGAAAGTGGGGTTGCCACTTTTGGTTTAGTGATGGTATCAGTTTTCTCCACATCTCCATCCTCAACAGAGTAATGAGTATGCAGGAAAATTTGCAAGACTGAAGATGTTCAGATCTTTTGGGTAATCAAATGATGCACCAATGTCAAGGTACTCCAGAACATCCTCACAAAATCAATAGGCATGCAAACACAGAAGTAGGCAAGTTTTAGAGATTAATATGCATACAGGAAAATATAACTAAATTATACCTGAATAATGCTGAACTTGGAACTCTGCATTTTGACCTCAGACACATCATTGAATTTTCTTTGAAATTATCAACTTCATGTTCCATGGCACTTCCACAATCAGGAAGAGTAAGACAAAGAGAGTGAAACCTATCCCCTACTGAAAACACTGATGCCCCTCTATATTGAGCACTGCCCAAAGTTCTAATCTCCTTATGTCCAGAAAGGCAGAATGATATTAAAGAAGAGACAGAGATGGGAATATAGTTGATCTTGTAAATAAAGAAGTTTCTTCATAAGCAAAAATTATAATTCCAGGTCTCCTTCTGGAGAAGGCAGCAATCTGGAAAGAAGGTATCAGAGTGGTATGTTTTTCATTTTCATTCAGGGTATTTTCTTTGAGCTTTGTCAGTCATTGCCGTGGGAACCTTGGAAAAATAGATTTCATTTGCCCAGCAAACCACAAAGGCAAAGCATGCTAGAAGATATTCTGTTTCCTTGAAGGACCACTGTCATGTGTGAAAGATGTTCTGCAGGCACAGCTGTGTGCCCTGGCTGGGGCACAGAGATTGTGTGGACCCAGAGCAAGGCTGGTGTATGTGAGTCATCCACCCTAAGCAATCTCTGCACAGCAAACACTGTCTAGTTTTTCAGGTGGTTATATATTGGACAAACGGGGGAAGATTTTCATGGGGGGAATGAAAAAATTCAAATAAATAAAAAAAAGCTCTTCCAGAGAATCTTAAAGACTCTATTCCAAAGCTGGCAGATAATGGAGTTTCTACATTACAGAATTTGTAAATTAGAGTCCAGACAATGACCTTTCTCTCACATTATCCTCTACTTCCTCCTCCATTCAGTGCAGAAGAGTTAAGCACAAGTACACGGTATTAGGGCAGTGGAATGATAGTTTGGGTATTTTTTGTTGGTTTTGATTTTTTTGCCATATCAAGTCAATAAGAAATTTCTTCTATGATAAAATCTCATTATCATATTAAAAATGGTTGATTGTATATGTTAGTCATACTTTGCCAGAAATGTGGCTCAAAAAGATTGAGAAATGGAGGTTAAGTTAAACTTTTAAGTATCACTGGCTACCTTTACATTTGCACAGATAATGCTACTTTTTTCTTCAGATAATCTTTTTTGTCACTGCTGCTTCCATAAGTGGATGTCTGGAAGAAAATATAGCATTGCTACAGTTCAGTATATCCAACAAAAATTTCCTTTTTTTTCATCCTTTCAAGAATTTATACATTTAACTGCATTGTGAAAGATTAGACAGATAAAGAAGCTTTCAGCAGAATCACAATACAGGTAATTAAGGGTCTGTCAGCATTTCCATTATGAACTCCATTTAGTATTAAGGGCTTAGCATTTTTCCATCATTTCAGAAAATGTCAAGCTGAAAGCTGGCATGCAGATTAGCAGCCTGGATGCAAATTTGTTTACACAAAATATTTAAATCTGCTCAGCTGTTTTAGATTTAGAGATCAGCCAGAAACTTTAAACTGTCAGGGCTTCTCATGCATTTCTGCCAAATTCCAGACCAAAGCAGTTAGGAAAGAAAAAAAAAAAAAAAAAAAGTAATTGGTTAATAAACTGTTGACTCATTGTCTTGTAAAATTTTGATATTATTTACTTAAAGCTTTAAAAAGGATTTTAGATTTTTGGTCATCTTGCAACTGTAATCTTCCTTCTGCCACCTTTATAAATTAATGATGAATTAAAATAGGATTTGAAAACTATAAGAAAACCTGATATTAATCTTATAATCTGAAATATTGTTTTAGTCGACTCACTTAACTAACCCCGTAAGGCAATGAACAGAAATAGAAATGGACCACAACCTGTAAAGTTTTCTGAGAATGTAAATAACTTAGCCACCTAGCTCTAATACCATTTTGGGGTACTGGCAAAAAAAATCTGGTGGAGTTCAACTGTTACAGCTTTTCAGTTTCATCAGTTCAGTCCCATGCAAGGTACAAACAGTTTTGTAGAGCTGTCATACCCTAAATAAACTCCCCTGTATTGAAATGAGTATTTTGCTTTTTAGCATCAATCTGGTCTGTTCTGCTAAAAGTCAATGACAAATTTTCTCTTCAGTTCGGCGGGGAAAAGCTCTGAAATAATCTACTGGTAAATATTTCAAAAAGGTTATAATTGAATGGATGAACACTCTTTTTCAAAAGTATGCTTCTCACTTGAGCAGTAAAAAGCTTTGAATGGGAAGACTTAAAGGCACCAAGCAGTGTGAAATAGAAATACTTTTAGAAACATTACTTGAGCCATCAATAGAAATGAAATAAAAAATAATATTGTCAGGTAGGAAAATAAAAGACACTAAGATTGTAAAATATTCAAGTAATAATGGGCACATTTGTAATACTGATAAGAGATGGGAAAAGGGGAAAAATCAAAGATACAACTTCTAAAAGTGCTCAGTCATCCAAGTGTGCCAGACAAAGAATAGGAACCTTGCCCAGAGCAATGTGTGAATTAAAAGCACAAAAAAGGTATGATACAAAAGAAATAGTGCAATTAAATTTGTACACATGAAGCATGGAGGAAGCAGATGAGGAGAAACAGTTGATCAAATAAATATATCCATATCAGTTTGGCACGAGGATGTTTACCTACAGGACACTGTGTACAGTTTAATAATGCAAAATATTAAAACTTGTAAGAATGAAGAAAAACATTCTTCAGAAAACACCTCAACATTGCAATGCAGTTGTGTTTTCAGAAGTGATGATTCAATGCTCATTGTATTGCATACAATATACTAAAATAAACTATCTATTTTCCATGTAGTTACCTCAGATTTATCATAAATTCCAGGAGGTAATTCATGTTTTCTTAATAATTACAGTGGTTCTGATGAGCAGATTCTCTCCTTGTTGGCATCTGTGGCACACTGACTCTTAGATTTGTGTTAACTCAGCTGTCAATGGATTTCAAAGAGGTGACGAATACAGGAGGCCCCAGAGGGAGCAATTTGGAACAGTACTTTTCACAAGTCAGATACACAGCAAACTCTCCTGACTTCATTGGAATACGCAATGTCAATGAGAACAAGCATGTAACAGTATCCCTACAAATCTAGCCCTGTTTTACTGTATGTGATTTTTTTTTTCCTTTTCTATTTTTATTTTTTATTATTATTCTACAACATTATGTAGAATCCAGAGTCCCTACAAGTCAGTTGTGGTCACCTCAGAATGATGATATTAGTAAAGGATGCAGGAGTAATATCAGATCTGTAAAATTTCTCTTACCATATCACAGTTCAACTGTATATGTTAGAGCTTGAAAAACCAAGAAGATATATCTTGGATTTCCAAATTATATCAAGAGTTGCAATTTTAATTATCTGACACTGTTCATTTATACACAAGTAAGTTTAAGAATACCTATCAAATTTTGAACTTTTTAAAATAATGTGTTTTGAAGTTTTCTTCTTTGGGGTTAATGGGTATTATTTTTGGTTACCAAACAATAATCAGGTAAACAGGCACAATATATACTGAGGAATGAAAATAAATGTAACTGAAGAACCGCTTTTCCAATCTGTTTTTCTTGGAGATGATATAAAATCCAAACAGCTTCCTGAAAAAGTTAGTAAGTCTAATCTATGACTGTAAGGCTGGGAGGATATTTTATTTCCTAGCATATTACCCTTACAGGATTATTACTTTGGGCCAAAAAAGGACTTTACAAATTATATGGAAACTGAAGAGAACTTTCTATATTTTACTGCAGGCTTTATGTTATTGGGACTTCTCCAGTGGTACTTGTGGAGTGGGAAGAGAATTTGGGAAGGGAGCCCAGAAATGCAGAGGAGGTTGAATAAATTCAGAAAAATTACAGGAGCTAGTTGATGAGCTAGATTTGAGTGTAGTAAAAATATAGGGATAGAGCTTAGGAAAATGGTGGGCTTTTTTATGGGTAGTCTAATTTAAAAGTAGCTGAAAATAGTGTAGAAACTCATATATGTTTCAATGGACTGTAACTATAGTAGTAGAAAGATTTAGGAATTTTGAAGCATATCCTTAGGAAAGTTATGGAGGTAGGCATGCAGTAGTCAGCAATGCCATTGAATTTGGTCTATACTAAACATTGATTCTGTTGACCATTTCTATATCAGATAAATAGCTTTGCAAATCATAAGTTTGTCAGTACGTCTTCAAAAAGACTGTGCCTTACATGGTTGACTGGTGCAACTTGCCACTGCTGGCACTGCAAATGCCTATACACTTCAATATATTATACCAATAAAAACCCTAATCAGGTGAGAACTTTTTGTGAGCACTGTATTGATGCAAAGGTTGCCCTTCTATTATGAGTTATTAGGTATATGTATTTCTTCTCTCCTGCTCATTAAAGCTGTCATGTCACGCACAGCACTCGTCACTCAGCACTGCTGAGTTAACAGCTGGACTTGATGGTCTTAGAGGTCTTTGCCAGCCCACCCAAATCTGCCATTCTATGCAACAAGCATTGCTGGAGTCAGTAGGAATCATATAACTGAAGTGTCAGCACAGACACAGTATTCAAGGGAAATCACAGAAGATGAGAGCACAGTCATGAATTAGGCGTAATTCTTCTTGACAGAGGACACTGTTACAGATGCCTGCTACCACAAGTGCTGGTGTGTCTGTGCTCCTGCATGCCCCTGGAGATGCAATAAAAAAGCATCTATTACTACAAGGCAAATGGATATGATTATGTGAGGTGGCCAAAGACCTACTCTTTTCTTCCCCCAATCTTTGTTTAACCATGTAGTCTTTCCAAAAGCCAGGATTTGGGCTTTTGTTTTCCACTATATTTCAGTTCTTGTGATTTTGACTCAGCATATCAGATGTCTTTAAATTAAACTAATACAAAGAATGTGTTAGAAAATAAATACAACAAAACACTGAAATTTTCCAATTTTTATGCTCTGGTTTTACTAGATAATTCAGCATTTTCAAATGTAACTCCATGTTGGAATATATGATAACCTCATACAAGTAAAACCAAATTGCATTTATAATTAAATTGGAAGTATTTTAAACTCCAATCTGTTTTCTTAAGTCTTCCTAGTTCCTCTGCAGCCATTAGAAGCATTGTGCAAATTCCAAAATGTTTTAGGGGAAAACAAAAACAATTATTGTGAAATCAGGAAACTAGGTTTAAAAATTGCTATAATTCACCATACGTAGTGAAAAACACAGGACTATTCTGGGGTTCTAAGGAATATACCTGACATTTTATTAGCATACTGTCATTACACTGAATCCAGTGGATTCATGCTGAATACTGCTGATGTGACCACCAATGAAATGTGGAAAGAGCATTTTCCAATTGTATCCAAATATATAATTCATCTTTTCCTTAATCACAAACAATTTACTTTTGTAATCCTTAGGTTTACAATGCAATAAGCGTTTTCCATAGACCACTTCTAATGAAAATGTCTAGAGTATATTGTAAAATACATGGCTTCTGTTATAAATAATATGTATGAGTCAAACAAAATATATGTACAGAAAACAGTAATTCAAAACTCAGTACGAAAAGAAACAGGAAAATCTACTCTCAGAGATCTTATTCTGGACTCTCCTTTTGCCTTCTATAGGTACAAACAACAGACAGTTTAGAGGTTCTTTTTATATCCTGTTTTATAGCCTCTATTTACCTTAGGATCAAAGCTCATACACAGAAGCACAAATGAAACGTTTAGTACAGGCTTTTAAAAGAATACTTTTAATTAGACTAAGCTTCAGTTCCCAAACAGAACTGCACAGCA
Source organism: Zosterops lateralis (assembly GCF_965231275.1). Taxonomy (NCBI): domain Eukaryota; kingdom Metazoa; phylum Chordata; class Aves; order Passeriformes; family Zosteropidae; genus Zosterops; species Zosterops lateralis. The sequence goes on from NC_139762.1 coordinate 144,865,773, forward strand.
ATCAAGAAAGCTAACTATAGTAGACTGTGAAGTTTTCGTTCTGGGTCAGATTAAATAGTGGAGGAAAGGTTTTGTAATTCAAGCAGCTCCATCTCAACACTATGTTCCATGAAAATATCTTTAGTTTGTATTTAAGTGGTTCATTTTCACTAAGGACTCCAAAGTACACTTGCAGGTATCCTCCCAATGTCAGTCCCTTCAAATAATAATACCAGCACTAAAATAAACCAGAAAATAGCACAGAAATGTTCATTTTTTTTTCTATACTTGAAAGGGGATTAGAGGTTTTCAATCTACTAAAAACAGTTTATAGAAACTATATTTGGTAAAAACAATCCCTAAATCAGTATAAATAAACATGTCAGTCAATTCTTAATGTGCCAGGACCAGTTTTTATTTACTGGTTTTAGTAACTAGTGTTTTTTGTTTTCATTAAGCTTTTCCTCTTAACGAGTACTGCTAGCTATCATTACTATTACTCTTATTTTGTTACTGATATCAATTTTGTATTATAGTAGAACTTCCTTCTGAGATTAGGAATACACAAGAAATTAAGAGGTAATATATAACTTAGAAAGCACATAAATTTCAAGTTGTTACCTGTGCCTTTGTAAGGTAACAATGCAGTCTGTTGAATTTCTTCATAACATAATCAAATATGTGGATATAATTTCTGCATTAGCATATTATGTATGCATATATAAACATATATGTATACATATTTCCATGAGAATTAAATCAAACAAGTTACATGCATAAAGATATATAAGGCTAATAAGATACATAAATAGGGGAAATAGAACAGAATTCAAGGTCAGAAATAGTGATTCAATAGCAGTAAAATCCAAGTAATCAACACAGTCATTTCTGCCTCAAGCCTCCAAATTCTTTCAGTTCTATTGCAAAGACAGTCTGTTATTTACAGGCCTTGAGGGATGAGAATTCATCACCCCAGGAATGCTTCTGTGGTTAAGTTACTTACAGTTATTTTCCTTATTTCTATGATGCAATGCAAATATGACACAGGATGCTATGATGTATTTTGTAGAATCCAAGGGAAAATGGGCAGTCCATCTCTCTATGTCTGTGCTGGCTGCATCCCATCTTGTTTTTCAACAACAGAGTTCTATGAGAGGACCAGCCCTGCTGGAATCCCTTGTTTGCCATTTTCCAGTACCCTAGGGCTCACCCGTTATGAATAACACTGTTCCTAAATCTATAAACTTACCCAACTAAGATTTCAGACCCTGGGAAGGACATGATGAATTCCCACTATTTCCTCCTTTGACATTTACAACGGTACTCAGCATCTGTAATGCTGAAATTATGAAGCCATAGTAAATCTTACACGTTCTGTGAGAACAAAGCAATACAACAATTGTAAATCTGCCCACGAATGGTAAACAACTGAATGTAAACAAGTGCAAATGTAAATGGTGTGTCTGTGTGTATACGTATATTTTAAATAATCCTCCTTATAGTCCAATATCCTTCTCCATTCTACTTCCCAGAAGAAAAGCTGGATATTGGGAAGGAGATCCTCAACATTTTCTAATACTACTAGGCTTTTTTAAAAGAAAGGAGTGTGAAAATTGGCACATTATATATCATACCCTGTTCTATTTAGGTCTAAGATAATTGCCAAATATTGTCCCTTGAATTTTAGATAAAGACAAGTATTATCTTTTGGGGTTTTTTTGGTAGAGAAATTCTACCATTTCATTGACAAGGAAACATTCTTACGTAAAGTTGATTGAAAGGCACGTGTCTAAATCTTGTAAGAGTTCTGAATTTTTGTAATAAACTTTAGCACGAAAATTACATAAACAAAAATATGAGGTAAGGTTTATAGCCTTGCAATAATTACTTTTATCAGATAGATCTCTGATTTGTGACTTAAATATTTCTTCTTCAAATATCTTGCATACTAAGAGCTCTCTTAAAATTATAGGGTTTTAAGGAAAAAAAAAAAAAAACCAGCTTAGACCAAGCTGTCTGTTCTCTGAACGCTCTTTCCTGGAAATTGCTTTGTAGTAACTGGTAAGCTAATTTCCCTCAAAGGCTTTGTTCTGTTCTTTCAACCTTAACCATTTTGGTCAGAAACACAAGCTGAATGATACGCATCAGCAAGAACTTGAAGCTGAGATGTCACAACCCCATAGAATTAGAATTGAAGTTTCCTTAGGAAAAGAAAAAACCAACCAAAAAAAGCCCAGCCAAAAACCAAACTAATTTTACAGCAGCCTTTCTTATTCCTACCATTCCAATTTATCAGATTCTGTAGAATTAAAATTTTATATACAATTTTAATTAGTTTTATAGATGCTTTCCTTATACTGTTTCTCTCTGCCTCAGAATCATGATGGACTCACTCAGCCTTGCTTCAGAGGTGCTAACATGTCCCCCAGACTCTTACTAGAGCCACCTGAAATTGTAAGTGCTCAATACCTCTGACAACTAGACAATGTCTAAGACATCATTTTTTTAAAAAAGCTACGATACAAGGCTATCTTATTCTTCATAACATTTTCTCTGAAAAGTTGTTACAACCAGGCAAAATGAGCCACCTCTACAAGATATTTTAAAACTTTTTCAAATTTCTCTGAACAAGTATGTGCTTTTCTTTCTTGTTACTAGATACATGTGCATTCAATGGTTTCAAATCTCAATTTTTTGTGGGTAGACCTTCACAATATGGCAACATTTATCACATATGTTCATGCAAGCCAGTGCTTTCAGCCAGATGAAGAGTGTAAAGAATGGAGGTTTTATATGAATGCCATAGTATGGAACAGGAAAGGGAGGGAAGGGAAGGGAAGGGAAGGGAAGGGAAGGGAAGGGAAGGGAAGGGAAGGGAAGGGAAGGGAAGGGAAGGGAAGGGAAGGGAAGGGAAGGGAAGGGAAGGGAAGGGAAGGGAAGGGAAGGGAAGGGAAAAAGGCAGCAGAATGAAAGAGAACGGAGAAACGAGAGGAACACGGGCCAGTTCATGCCTTTCCAAATGTGATGTTTCAAAAGCAGCCTGTATCTTGGGAAAGCCACAGCCGTTGGCTGCTGACATTCAGGATGTGCCAGTCACTCCACTTGCCGTGCTTCTCAATCCTTCACTAATAGTGATGGTTGGAGATAAAGGACACTAAGCTAGATGGGAAATTATCCTGCTAGACTTGTTGCTCAAAAACATCATCCCCCAGGAAAAACAAACAAGCAAAAAAAACACAGGTAGACTACAAGTTTCTGCTATGGTTCTGCACAGGAATCTTGGAAAGGAGGAATTTTAAAGACATCCACAGAATTCTTTAGGTCTGATGCACTGGTGCTTGCAAATTGAGATGCTGATAATGGAGCTGAAGCTACAGCCTGTCCCTCTCCATCCTGTTTGGCTGCCTGAAGAGCCTCTCGTAGAGGAGCGGGCTGGTTGTGTTGGGGAGTGAGGGGTTGGTTCTGTGTCAGCCACCAAACCAATCAACCGAGCACCCCAGTGCAGCCTCAGACTTGTCAGCCAAAGGCGCGCGGGAGTGACCGAGATAAAGGCAGCAAAGCCAAAGGACGGGAGACTGTCAGGAGGAGTGCCCGGAGGTGCGGTCACCCAGGCGGCTGCGGGGGCTCAGGGACTGCCGGGCGCGGGCAGCGCCGCTCCCAGCCGGCTCCGCCTGACACTGCTGCCTCTCGCAGTGGAAAAGAGGAAAGCGAACGTGAGGCGCTCCTGTGCCCTTTGCGGGTCCCGAGTGGCACCGGCGGGGAAAGGAGAAACGTGCGCTTCTCCACCGCCACCCTGCAGGGGAGGAGGCGGAGGAGCCGAGCGCTGAGCGGGGGTGAGAGGGGGTGTTTTAGCCCTGAGAAAGGCGGGGGAGAGAGGGGGCAACTTTGCCTGCAGCCCTGAAGAAAAAACGATGGGTGGCGGTAAGCAGCGGGCTGAGCACAGCCAGCCCAGTGTCACCTGCGGGGAGTCAGGGCACACAGGCACCCGAGAGGAGGTGAGCGGCTGTGGAGGAGTTGGAAAGGAAGGACAACGCTGTCCCTGCTCCAGTCAGTGTGTCCCTGCCACCCTTCACGAGTACACACACACCAACACACCAACCAACAGAACACACACACATGCAGGCAAAGATGCAGCACCGGCATCGACCATCTGGATATGAGGAAATCTGAACCCGCTGCCACTCTCCCGGCCATTCCCGCTTCGGGGACAGAGCCAGCACCTCGCTGCGCTCACCCCAGGAAAGGCATCCGCCAGTAATCCCATACCCATCATAAATCCCATACCCACCATAAATCAAGTGACTGGGAAGGAAGAGGTGGGGAGGGGCTGACAGGGCATGAAGGGAGCGGGATTGAGGTTGAAATGAGGGAAAAGGGAGATTGCAGAGGTGGCTGAAAGAAGCAGGGCAGGCTTTGTCCCTGCTAAATACTCCCACATGGCAGGTACCTATCACAGGAAATGGAAATGCTTTTCATTTTCTCATCACTTCTCCTGTCAATGAGCCGTTTAAAATCTCAGAGCTTCATCTCCCTTTCGTTTTGAAAGCTGCCCTTGTTCCGCTTGTCACAACTGCAAGAGGGGAACAGAGGAACAACAGCAGCGGCAAAGCTTCATTTTAGCCAGGCAGACAAGAGTCGACCTTGGTGCTCTCTCTCTTGGAGCGACAGCCAAATAGAAGAAATGGAGGAGTCTTGTGGAATCTGGTCATTTTCCTTGATTTCCTCTCTGATTTGCCTCCACTAACAGATCGCAAGCTTTTTTTTTTTTTTTTTTTTTTTTTTTTGTGGAGGGAGGTGCCAAGCCGAAGGCGATCAAGTATCTTTGATTTCTCTCCTAAACCCCAGGAGGCAAAGCTCACTGATGCTGCCTAATTTTTTTCCACTTTTTTATGCCCTCTTCCCCCCTTTCCGTAAGGGAGTTGGGTAGTGGAGTTTTCCATTCCCTACTCCTCCGAAGTTGGTTTTTTATCTCTCTTGTCTCGGTGGTGCTCGTCATTTCTCCCATGGTGTGAGGGGAGGGAGCTTTCCTGGGCGTCTCGTTCAGGGAAAGGGGAGAGGGCAGGATTCACCACCCCCTGTAGCTGAACAGGAATCACTCTCTTTGGCCTTTTATAAAGGATCCTGGATGTGTTTGTTTGTTTTGATGCCTTTCGTGCCTCTCAGTTTTCAGTGGTGTCATTTCTATGCTTTTTTACTATGTGCCTATTGAAAGAAGATTTTGTTGGAGATAGTTCCATGGAATATTGTGTAAGAAAGATTTTCATTGAAAAAGGAACAACTTCTCTTTATTTAGCTCTTCCTATCATCCTTTCCTCAGCAGTTCTGACAATTTCCTTTCTTCCACCCTCTCCTGCTTTCTTACTCCTTTTTTAACCCCTTTCAAGTGTTTTTGAAGGTTCCAAAAAGGCATGAATTTATAGATAATTGTGAAGGATTTGTTTTGTCTATATTAATACATCTGGAAAAAGCCTAATTTTTCAGATATGGACATGGTTCCTCTAAGCATCCTGGGATAGTTTGACACCTGTAATGATGGGAGCTGTGAATCAAGACTGCGGGGATGGTGACAGGACAGTGACAAAAATGGGAAAAGCCCGAGAGGCAGGTTATCAAGCAAAGCTGTGGAAGTGGTCAGCACGGCAGGAATGACAGCAACAGTTTGGATGTTATGATGTGGTGCTGAACTGTTCAGTAGAAGTGTTTAAGCAAGGGAGAGTATGGGCTAGAGCTTGCAGAGATGGGGTGTGGTAAAAAGGCCTTGCCAGGCAATGGCAGAGCAGATGTAAGATTTGGGGAGTCATCTTGCTCCCAACATCTGGAATGTTTTACGTGGGCAGGTATTCATTCATCGTTTGCCTCTGCTGTCTGGGGGCAGGAGCTGTGTTGACACAATGGGAATGTAAATTGAGGTGAAATGCTTTCACAGACGGGAGTGGAGAAAGAATTAATATAAACGCCCAGAATAGATGCAGTGCTGCAGTGAGTGTCAGCCAGCTCTGTGAAGCTTGGCTGCCTGAAGGAACTCGCATCCAGAATGTAAAATCTCACCTCCTGGCTCGGCAATTTCTGGGAGAACCGCCCCAGTCCAAGGGAAATCTATGGAAACTGCCAGGGAAGCTTAGGCCCTGACAGCGGGAAGAAGGAGAAACAGCCAGTTTTGCAAAGCCCATTTTTTCCCCTATTTCTTGGGCTGTCTCTGGTGCTTCACCCCAGCTTTTACCCTCCTTTGCCGAGCGTTTTTTTCCCTTCCCGCCCCCCCAAGGGAGGCGGCGGCTCTCAACAGGTGCCGGGGAAGCCGCTGGGGCTCGTCCCTCGGTCGGGCTCGTCCCCCGGTCGGGCTCGTCCCTCGGTCGGGCTCGTCCCTCGGTCGGGCTCGTCCCCCGGTCGGGCTCGTCTCTCGGTCGGGCTCGTCCCCCGGTCGGGCTCGTCCCTCGGTCGGGCTCGTCCCTCGGTCGGGTGCTGCCGCCCCGCGACTCCAGCTCACCAAGCAGCTCCTCGGAGCCCCCGCCCGGAGCCCCCCCCCGGGCCGCCCTCCAGCCCCAAACTCGGCACCGAAAGGCGCTCATGGCACAAGGCTGAACCGGGGAAAAGAAACACCCCCAAAGGCCCGGCTCGGTGCTGATAGCAAATCCCCCCCAGACCGGGGCAAAGCGCCGGGAGAGGCTCCCGTCAATAGATGCGAATAGAAAAAAGGCTGCCTTTAATTACAGTGTGCATAAACGTCGCAGGCAAGCCCCTTCCCCTTGGATAACCCGCGTCAGGATAACGCGGGATGAGGTAAAAGCCCTCCGGACCCTCCCCGTGAGACGCGAATTGCCTTTTTCAACGCGATGCAAATGGGGGGAGAAAAGCAGCTGCAAAGCTCTACAATAAAGTGTTTCATCCAAGGCAGCGGCGGCTCAGGAAGGCACGCCTTTGAATGCCACCCCCACAAGGCACCTCCTTCCCAGCCGTGCAGGCAACCTCCGTAGGCGATAACCAAGTCTAAAAACTCGGAGAGGATCGATAATGTCTACTAAATATTCCGGGAGTGTATGAGTGTGGCGGGGAGGGGGGGAGGGATGAGGATAAAAGGGTGATTAATCGGATATTAATCACTGGCCACAAACAAGGGGAGATTATTTCGGGTAGGCAGCCGACTGTGGGGAGCAGCAGAATAGATCCTTTTACTGAAGGCACGCGTGATGGGATCGGCACTTCGCTGTTTAGCGACGCCTGTGTAATTCTGCAGGTGCACATTATTCAAGCCACATATTTCTTCTTTTCTCTCTCTGTGTGTAGCATTTCCCTGAACTGTCTGCAAGCACAGACTAAGTGGAGATATTTATGCCGCTAACTAGACATTTCCTTTTTGCTCTCCTTTCATGGACCCAGAAGAAAGAAAAAAGCAAAATAGCCCCTGCCTCGGGGGGAAAAAAATAATAATAAAAAAAATAGAGAGACAAAACCCATCACACAAACTCCCTCACATATAACAGAGAAAACAGAGAAAAGGGACCAAGGGAGGGAAGAGAAAAGGTGTCGATCCTTGCACCCAGGCACAGACCAGCCTTCAAGGCTGAATTACCGAGGCACCTCTCCGGCAGCCCGGGAGCCCTGCACGGTCACAGAGAGCTGAGCGTGAGGCGCATTTCGGGCTGTGAGAAAGCTACACGTACACTGAGCTCCTCCGGAACTTTCCCCACGCAACGGGTTAAACTAATAAGTGCATCGATACAGGCATTCCCGCAAAGATCCCGCTGCTCGACCGAAAAGCAGAATTGTAGGTAATCCCCCACCCCACACACACACCCCTCACTAACAGCATCGTCACCTTAAAAAGTGAGCCAGCGGGATTTGTTTGAATATACACTAGTTAGAGGCTGTATGAACCAACTCACGTCTCCGTTTGAGCATACTGCAAGAATATTTATTGAGCCCCAGCTCAGTCACTGCATTGAACGCCAGCTCTGGCAAGCAAATACATTTCCTATCTCCGAAGAGAGCTCTGAATCAACTCCTTCTTCCCCCCCCCCGCCCCCCGCCCCTGCTTTAGCCATCGTTTATATATTTCCATTGCAAAGTACCAAGGGCAAAAATATAAAATAAGAGATAAATATATTTTGAAACACACCTTGGTACAAGGCGAGAGCTTGCAACGCCCTGACAGAAAGCAAATGGACCCCTAAAAATATATACCACTCAAATACTACCCTACCTTTCACACACGAAACCATCAATAAAAAGACGAGGTTCCAAAATGTAAATCCACTTTTAATCTCCATTTTCTTCACCAGGATGAAGTCCAGCCGGCCACATTTAGTACATCCCCTTTCCCAAAAGTCTGCTAATTTCGATTCCTTTGCACGGATTTCCCCTCTGCAGATCCCTTTCATATTATTCTCGAGAGCTCCCAATTCCTATTCCTCGGCCAGGCGCGGCGGAGTTGTTGCTGTTGATGGTGCGCGGTCACAGCTCGGAGTGAATGGTGTTTCTGGGATACCACAGCAACCTTGACGAGGACTCAACCATCTCTCCAACGGGGGCACAAAGTCTCAGCTACTCTCGATCGTGTCTTTTCCTCCCCCCCACCCCCCCGCTACCCCAACTCCCTGCACAGCCCGAACCCACCCCAATCCTGCCTCCTCCTCACAGCATCCCCCGGAGCGGCGGGAGAGCACCTCAGCGCCCGGCCGCTCTCTCCGATAAACTCCGAACCGTATTTGCCATTGAGACTCTCCCCCCACCCCCTCGCAGCCTCGAGAGGATCAGTTCTGCCTGAGAGGAGAGCGGCTCGGGAGATAACCCAGTGCCGGGGTCCTCCCGCCGCCCGCCGGAGCCTGGGGCGGCCCATCCCGCCCGACAATCACAGCCCCGTTAGTGACCACGGGGGTGGCGCGGGGCAGGTGCGGTGCCCGGGGCTGCCATCGCCGCACTGGCGGGCACACACCGGCTTGGCACACATTGCATGGCACACACGGGATGGCACACACCGCCTGGCACACACCGCCCGGCACACACGGGATGGCACACACCGCCTGGCACACACGGGATGGCACACACCGCCCGGCACACACGGGATGGCACGACCAGCACACACCGGCTGGCCCGCGCCTTCGGGCACACACCTTTGGGCACACACCTTTGGGCACACACCCCGCGGCCCCCGGGGATGCGCAGGCTGATGGTTCTGCGCGGGGACATTAATGACAGGCCGGGCGCCGCGGGCACAGCCCTGCTCGCCGTGAACGCGGCTGAAGGGGCTCCTGGCCGCGTTGGGCGAGGCCGGGGCCCGGCGGTGGCTCCCAGCGGGCCGGGAGCGGAGCGGGAGCGCTGCGGCCGCGGCTCCGCCAGAAGAGCGCTGGCGCCACCTACCGGCCGCGCCGGGGACGCTCCGCTCCGCGGGGGCGGGGGCGCTGCGGGGGATGGGGGGGGGGGGGGCGGCTGCGGGGGCGGCTCTGCCCTGGGATCGGCTCTGCCCCGGGATCGGCTCTGCCCCGGGATCGGCCCTGCCCCGGGATCCGCACTGCCCCGGGATCGGCTCTGCCCCGGGATCGGCTCTGCCCCGGGATCCGCACTGCCCCGGGATCCCCACTGCCCCGGGATCCGCACTGCCCCGGGATCGGCTCTGCCCCGGGATCGGCTCTGCCCCGGGATCCGCACTGCCCCGGGATCGGCTCTGCCCCGGGATCGGCTCTGCCCCGGGATCCGCACTGCCCCGGGATCGGCTCTGCCCCGGGATCGGCTCTGCCCCGGGATCGGCCCTGCCCCGGGATCGGCCCTGCCCCGGCCTGCCGGACTCGGACCCCGCTGCCCTCCTCTGCCCGCACAGCCACCGCGCAAGCTGCGCGGGGCGGCGTTTCCCTCGGCTGCGGGAAGCCTTGTGGAGGAGAGGGCGCGCAGGCACCGCCCGCGGTGCGGGGGCGCGCACGTGGGTGGGCGCGGGGGTGGCGCGGGCGCATCTCTGCGCGCAAGGGGCGCGCCCGCCCGTCGAGCCCGCAGTGTGTGTGGGGGAGGTTTCTCTAGGGGTGGAGTGTGTGTGTTTGGGTGCGTGTGCCTGTGGCTGCGCTTGCACATGTGAGTGTCTGTGCGTGCTTGTGTGAGCGCACGTGTGCGCACTGTGCGTGTGCCCTCGTGTGCGTGCAAGTCCTTGTGTGGTTCGGTGCGGGTGTGTGCACACACATGTTTTGTCCATCTGTCCACACTTCTGTGTTTGTGTGACTGTGCAGGGATTCTTTCCAGTGCCTCTGTGTATACGTGTATTTTGTGCACGTGTGAGTGTGGTCTCACAGGTCAGCGTGTGTGCCTCTGATGTGCTTTTGTCTTGCATGTGTGTGCACACGGGTTTGTTCACCCGGATGTTCATTCATACAGGTTTGTGTGTATGAGTTTTTGCAGGATGTGTATATGGTGCATGTGTGCACATGCACACAAATGTAAATGCATGAGCTGTGTAAATGCGTATTCTGAAGTGTTGATGGACATGGGTGTGTGAGCTAGGAAATTTTGGTGGCCAGTCACAAAGCATGCATCTTTACAGGTGTGCCCACAGAGGGGTTTGCATTCCTCTCTGTTGAAGTGTGTGGGGATGTATCTTCCAAGCATGGATGGAGTACATTTGTGGAAACATGTATCCTGGTTAGGAACTTTAAATGTGAACTGAGGCTGTCTGTATAGGTGTAAGTGCACGCACAATTTTGTATGACGACATATTTTTATATATACACATGATATATGTAATAGTACCACAACACCATAAATAATAGTATTGAAGAAACGTGGAAAGGTAATGATTCACCCTTTACTTACAAAGCACAGTGTAAAAGAGGAGGTTTGCATGGTTGTAATTCTGTTCCCATGAGGGTGTCAGCCTTTCTTCCACCTGTACTTAACCCCAAACCCTCTTTCAGTGAGGCCAGCAGCAATTCAGAGTGTGGCTCCGCATGTGGCTGGCTGAACTCACCTCTATAGCTCCAATGCACAAGGAAAGAATACCTTCAGCTACAAGTGCTGACACTAACCAGCCCCAATGGATCCATACATGTTTTGTTGACTGGGGAGAATCAAAGATACATGTTTTACAGCCTTGTGTACCATCCACAGCCTTCTCTTGCAGACATATAAGTCTTGAAGTGTGACTGCTGTAATTGAAACTTGGTAGGCTTGTTTGCTTCCTCTGCAGTGACACAAATTTGATTGGACAAGTGATGTGTGTTGGTGTTAAGGGCAATGCCATGTTAGGATCAGCATTATGAAAAAATTTAATTCAAAAATTTCAAAAATTTTAAAGCAAGTGGCCTTTGTTTTAGCTAAAGAGGGATAGGTGAAAATCACTTTGTTTTAAACCTTTCAACTGTATTTATTAATTACAGAATCCGTCTCTATTATATACACGTATTTACATTTATACATGTAACTGGAATCCATTTTTTCAAGAAAAATTCAAAACTGAAGACCTGTGCTTTCAGAACAGCATAGATGGCTACACCTTGAGTATTCATATTTTGGGGTGTGTGTCCTTGGAATAAAATTCTGCCTTTATTCCCTCAAGAACACTTTCTGCCTCTGAAATTCAAAATCCCTTGGGATAAACTCTTTATCAGTTGTAGAGGATAAGAAATAGATAGTGAAGATATAGACTTGTTATTTCTAATCAATGCATTGCATTGCTAAGTACTTCAATACCTAACTTATTTAGAGGTCTTACTTTAATGGCATTAGAAGTCACATCTGTTTGATATCCAGCAAGATTTATGCTGCAAGTTATCTGTATTACTTCTGAGAAGGAAATATTGGTTCATCACTTGGATGCTAAGCATGAACAAAGAAATGGTTACTGTTAAAAAAGGGACCAAAGATTTTTTTGTGGTGAAATCATTACTAATTTTCAATGACCCTTAGGTTTCCAAGCAATTTAGATGCATTTTAAAAATAGCACTTTAGCTACTAAGGCAAATGTTAGGTACATTTGGTAGTAATAATGCTAGAGATGGACTAGAATTTCTTCACCGTTCAGCCCCCACCCCAACACTCCAACACTGTGACGTTGCATTTTTCTTGTGATTTATTTGTTGTTCAATACTAGTGTTCCATAACCTTTTGTGTGATTCTGGGTTCAAGTTGTAGATTATGCTGTATGTTTCATAGCCATAATAAGTCCTCCTCCATCTTACTTTTCCTTCCTGTCCTCCTTCCCTCTCTCTGTCCCCTCCTTCTTTCCTTTCTCCCTTCCACTTCTTTTTTTCTTTCCTTCCCTTCTTCCCTTCTTTCTTTCTTGCCTTGTTGTGCTCTTTTACTCTGAATTTCTTCCTCCTGTTTTTTCTTCCTCATTCTTTTTCTTTCTCTTCTTTCTCACTTTTTTTTTTTTTTTTTTTTTTTTTTTTTTCTCTTTTTTTTTTTTTTCTCTCCTTTCTCACTTTTGGCATGGTCAAGCTTATTGATCATTTGGGTATCAGTCAAGGATGAAAGTGACTTGGCAAGGACCATTAAGTCAATCACTATGATTAAATACTCCCAAGAATTTTAAAATGTGCTGAAATCAGAAATGGGCAGATACTTAACTGTCTGACCTGTCAGGCACATGAGTATCAGCACCGCTAGTGGAAAACTTGTATCACAGACCTGACAGGCTGTGATGCCTTAGTTACACTATCTGTAGGCAGGTGCTCTTGCCTCTGAGTCTCCAAGAAATAAATACACCAAAATAGTTCCACGGAATAACGTGTTACTATTGGTATTCACATTTTCCCCGTTCACAGTTCCCTGTTCACTTTGCCAAGGCAGATCAAATTTAAGTTTGATAATTACATTACGAATTCCTCCTACATTCTCAGCTGCATTTGTTATTCTTCATTCACTGTCACATACTTTTGTGTAAGGTAGCTGAATTTTGTTCAATAGCTCCTACATTTTGCTTCCAGGTAGCATCACTCTAATTGTGAATAGACTTACTGCTTTGCTTTAAAAAATGCAGTGGGGTCTTCTGTGACAAATAATGCTGTGAATTATACAGTGCACAATGCTTGCAAGCACAGACAGCATGTGTAAGCATGTATAAAACATATAGGCAGTGATATTTAAAAATGCCTACTTGATTTGAAATACAAAACTCATTCACTCATATTCATATAATTCTTTTGAGAATCCTGACCCAATGCAGAACATTCTGTATTCCCATAACTTAGTCCATGTGATTATAAATGCTGGTATGATTGTTGGCTCGAACTCTGACCCAGAACCCAGACTGCATGGTTATTAGTGAGACCTAACATTCTTGAAAGCAGTTGGAAAGCATTACAAATATGCTGTAAACTTCCATTTCCTCACTTAGGCTTTTGAACATGTGTTGGAGTCCTTCAGGGGAGGTCATAAAGTGGAGGACACCATTGTGCCACCCCCACTTCACTCAGACTAGAATAATTTTACTGCATGAAACAGATCATGAATTTTTGAAAGAAAAGACTCTGTGGAGATCATTCTGCAAATACTGGGATACTACTATGTGCTGCTGTCACTGTTTCATATTCACAGTATAGGATACAGTCATAATGTGAAGATAAGTATAATAGAACCCAAACAATAAAAAGATGCATTAAAGCAAGTATAGGGATAGAGAGAGCTGCAGAAGAAAGTGCCATGTTACTGACCTCCTCTTGACTACTTAAGCTTTCACAAGTGTAAGGTTCTAAGCTGCCATAAACACAAAATATCTCTGTTCAAGAAAACTAAAAAGCAGCAATATTCGAGAGTACCCACTACAGTCATGACTTAAAAAATAATATTTCCTTCAGATGCACTGTGCACAGGAACATGGGGTTCATGTTTCGGTATCACAATTAGCTGTGATTTTGTTAACTCCCAGTTTAATATTCCTTGTATTCTGCTAGAGGCCATGTGAAATCTGGAGACAAGAGAGAGAATGCAATTCTCTTTTATGCAACATTTCCTGATTTAGATGTTGCAACATATAACACTTAGTTCTCAAGTGGAAGCCAAGGAATAAGTTTTGTTCTACTGCTACAAGATTTTTCTTATCTTAGTGACTAAATTTATTGTATTGTATCAACCATGATCTGTCAAGACAATGTTGTTGTGTAGTTGTGTTTGTCTGAGATTCAGACAACTGGCATTCTCAAAGAAGCAGTCACTACTGTAATGTTCTGCCATCTCTTGACAGCAGAGTTTGATGATTTGGGAATCCTTTAGGGTATGGAAAAAGCAGAAGTGTCTGAGTTCTTTACACAGGCAATATGACTTTTTACACAGTATGTGCTGTGCAATTAGCTTTGGCAGAATTTATATCTTGATCCCTCTGTCTTGACTAATGTTCTGTTCAGATATCTATTTGAACACTAGCTGTATTACTCCTTAGCTCCAGTAATTTAAGACTTTCAGTCAACCACCAAAAATGCCAATGTTTACTCTGCCCAATGCACTGCTTTTGTGGAGTTATAAAGTAAAAGAGAGTATAACAACAGTGTGATAGCTCCCACCTGAATGTGATACAGTACAGCATTGTGCAGTGGAAGCTTTCCGAGGGATGCTTGAATGGTGAAAGTTTAGAAAATACATTAATATGATCATTGCACCAAATGAAATTATTTAGTATACACTTTAAGACAGATTATCACCTTGAGTTCTGTATACCATGGACACAAAAAAGGGAATTTCCATAACTGGAAATTATTGCATACAGTGTCAGTAGAACGGAAAGGAAGAAAAGGTAAATATTGCAGGGGAAAAAACTGTGCTAGGAAATTGCTATGCTTTGTCACAAATAAGCATAGTACTACTACTGCTGTATGTAGAGGAAAAGAAATCAGGAAAGAGTAGTGAGGTGCTGTAACAGGAAGAAAAAAATGTTGTTTATTAAGTGGATTGTGTAGGTAATAAAGTTGGTGAGCTGGGGGAAGGATGTTAAACTGTCCTTCCAAATTCCACTTTTCTGTTTGGATTTGATTGAGATATAGTTAAAGTATATTAAAAATGTCAGTTATTTACTGTGATTTGGTAATAATGAAATGTAGTGTATGTACAATCATTCTTCATTGATCAAATCTGAAATGCATTCCACTGGTGAGTGTAGATTTTCTCAGTAGACTTCTATTTGTTAGATGGTGGGGTGAAAATAATTGTTTATACAAAAAACTTTCTTGCATCTCAGGTTTTGCTTTAGTTATTTCTGTGACTGAATTTTTTTCTGTATTATTTGTTGTAATGTTTTGAATGTGTATGGTTCTTGAAGTTTCAGGGAAGATAAGCACTGTAGTTATAAAATTATTCACTATTCTTGATAATACTTGCATAAGTTATGGATATAAATATTCTGGCATATGCCAGAGAACAAATCTGCAAGTCTCTGTTTCCCAGTTATTCTTCATGAAGGATTCTCCTTGGCTTGAACCAGAATTCTGGGCATGGACATGTACATAAACTAAGCCCATAAATTATTGGTAACCCAGACTCTAATTTCAGACTAAAAATTGCACAAAAACAGTTATAAATAATTTGTAGCTAGAAAGAAGACAGGTGTTTTATCCACCTGCCATATATTCTTTAATAAACCATTAAGAATATAAAGACTGTTGACATTACAGACAATTGATAACCTGGTTTAGAGACATATTTCTGGACACACAACTAACATATACTAATGGCTTTTGGATGCCATATGCTGAGATTATAAAGTTACAGATAGCTCAGGAAATTTTGGTAGCAAGCATTTGTAATTACTAATCTTGAAGGAAAGATCTGCAAACTGGAATTTAAGGATATCTGATAAACAACTAAGATTAATTTCAATTCACGACTGCATTATTAATTTGTCACAGTGTTGAAGGTAGCCTAGTAAAATATTTCAGGCTTTGCTTCATATTATTTAATGTTAGACATTGATTAGAAGCTGAGGGAGGGTCAAAGAAAGTGTGTGGGAAAGAATATTGGACTAGTATCAAGCTATTTTGTTTCAGCTAGATATTTAGTATGCATGAACATAGCTAGACCCTTTTGCTATCTATTTCTCTCTGTACTCCATTCTAAAATGATTTATAATGTTTGAATTCCTTCCCCTTTTTAGCTGAGTGCAGTATTACAGCAGAGTACATCAGTACTGATTTTAAATAGCATTTCACAACCAGCTCTGTCTCTTGCTTTGTTCTCTCTATGGGCATCGTGTCACTTGGAGAATGATGAGCTAAAAGTAATGAGTGGTGATGTCGTGATGCTATAATTTTTTGTGCAGCTTGAAATGCAGATATCTGAGCTGACCTGTGTTAAAGGATATGTTGAAAGGCTCACCTCCCCTCATACAGAGGAGTATGAAGACACCAGCTCTTTCCCTGAGCCTCAGGGCTGTCCTGGGGGAGCCACAGGTGAGACACAACACCACAAGTCCCTGGGGATCACCCTCCAGGACAGCACACAGGCCGAGGGGTCCCTGCCCTGAGGGCCAGGGCTCATGATGTGATACAAGGAAAGAGCATGCTGGGATGCTGGAAGACTTACTATGGAATGCTTAGGGCAGGAAGCAAAGGTGGGCAGATGTAGGGATCAAGCTGGTTTGGGTAGGAACAAACGTGCAAAAATGGAGAGAGAAGAAGATAGAGGGAACCTGTTGACAGTTTGCTGGTTGGTACCCTAGTCTGTGCTTCAGCTGGCAGGCTATGCTTTTCAGTCCTATACATCTAGGGTTTATGCAGTTTGATGCACTTAAATATGCTGCTTCTTACCTAGTTATTGGTTTCATTAGTAGCAAAATTTGTAGCAAAATCATTGTTGACATGATATGTGCACTAGTTTTGATTCTATAACTATTCTGTAATTACTCTTTTTTACATAAAAATATAGAATGTATTATATTATCCATTCTCATGAATGAACTATTAAGTCCTCCAAATTCAGTTATTAAAAATAAAAGTTATTAAAAATAAAGTACTTCAATAAAGTATAGTATTAATATATAGAGGCACTAATTTTTTATTTTCCATACTGATCTATTTTTACTGCTTTAGGATTTCCAGTTTCCCACTAAAGTGTTAGCTACAGTTCTGAAAGAGTAATCAGTTACATTTTTTATTTCAGGCATATTGTCTAGCCATATATGTGCTTTTTATTATTATAGAAACAAAGACAAATAAGACTGTAGTGTATTGTCTTACTGAATGTACGACCATATGCATCTCAGTCTATTTATCTTTTTAAGAAAATTGTTTAATTTATAAGCAAGTAGTGTTTCGTCTGAAATCCCAATAGCCTCTGGCAGAAATATTTTAGAGATCCAATAAATGGTATACAAATATTATATACTAAATGAGAAAATAGATTTTCACTAGAAGCTTTGAAGGGCTACAAGTAAAGAAAATAATGAGATCCATAGATATTGAATATATTTAAAAATTGACAATTGACTCAGATGACCGTAAAAGAATTTTTAGTAGCTCTACAATCATTAAATGGAGAAAGTTAAATTTAAATATTTCAGTGTTATTTCAAGAAAATATGTTGGAAGTAATGTTGAATATTTGAAAGACTATTCAATTAATTTGTTTCATCACATTAAAATGTTGGAATATGCCTAGAATCAGATGGGAAATAAATAGCAAACTGCAAAATAGAATTTTATATTTTTTTTTTCAGAATCATTAATAGATAGTATAATAAACCAAGCAGTTGGTTGCCTGAACAGAGAACTCCTCTTGGAGATCAAGAAGAAAAAGAAATGGTGTCATGTCTGTAAACAAGGTTAGGCTTCACAGGGAGATTACAGTGATGTAACTCACAGACACAGAGAGAAAAAAGGGCAAAGCTCAGTTACAGTTGAAACTGGCCAAAAACAAAAGAGACATTTTGAAATATAGCAAGAGAGGTCTAAGGAAAACATTTGATTGATATTTAATTGTCAACTGACAAATAAGGATGAAGAAAAGATGGAGGCATTCAATGTTGGTTTTTGCCTCAATCTTTGGTATTACTGGCAAACCCCTGGGCTACTTGATCCTCTGAGTTGGAGGACCACAGATACAGAAAACAGTGACTTTCCACTGGTGGATACTGAAGTTTTAAGGAAGCAGTTGTATCAGTTGACTGTCCGTAAGTGCCTGAGCCTGATGGGGCTTGAGTACTGAAGGAGTTGATATTATGGAAAGTCCTCTCTTGATCATCTACCCAAATTCTTGGAAGTTCAGCGAGGTCCCTGCTGACTGAAAGCTGTCCAGTGTTACTCCAGTCTACAAAAACGGTGTGAGGGAAGACCCAAGGAACTGCAGACATGTAAGCCTAACCTCAGGTCCTGGAAATATTATGGAGAAGATTGTACTGGGTCACACCGAAAGTCATTTAAAGAACAATGCAATCATCAGGCACAGCAAACTTGGGTTTACAAAAGGAAAGTTCTACCTTATTTAGTATCTTTCTGATTAAGGTCACCCACATTGTGGATTAAGGGAAACCAGTGGAAGTAGTTTTTCTGGATTTCAGTGAGGCTTTTCGATACTGTCCCTCACAACCTCTTTCTCAATCACTTGTCCACCTGTAGGATGAGCAAGTTCAACAGTGAACTGAATGAAGAACTGGGTGGACAGGTTTCATTGAGTGGGGTTACATCTGGCTGTACCAAGTGTCCCTCAGGCTTCAAATCTGGGGCTAGTTCTGTTCAATATTTTTATCAGTGATCCAGGTGCAGGAGTTGAATACATACCCTTAGTAAGTTTGCTGATGATACCAAACTGAGAGGTGCCACTGACTCATGTGTGGTGCCATTGACTCATATGAGGCCCACATCATTAAATGTAGAATTTAGGGGAAATAGAGTGAATATAGAATGGAAAAAATATAAAAATGGAAAAAATATAAGAGATGAGAGAGTATTTCTGAATACAGTGAAAAAGTTGGAACTTGCTAAATTTTACTCTCTGTAATGACTGTTTAGTGAGATTTTTATGTCATACTTACTAGGACTAGACACATGTTTCTATTCTCTTAAGTGAATTAATCATCTAATACTTATTCATGAGCCTTTCTCAAGGGGACAAAGCATGTTTTTCTCCTTTGATCAGTGTCCATACTTTCTAGGTAGTCTGTCTTCTATGCTGAGCATCCAGTCTGACTCCAAAATCCTGGCAAGCTGTCTACTCCTGAGATTTTTGCTAAGCAGAATTCCTTCCAGGCATCTTTTGGAATAAATGACTCATCTGTGTTTCTTAAAAAAAATTGTTTAAGAACCAAGGTCCATGAGAGAATTCTAGGCTGATAATCCTCATAATAAAATAATTTCCCTTTGGGTGAGAATCAGGTGAGAACTCTTGATGTGTTTTTTTCATCATTCTATAATTGCTAATTCTGGAAACTCTCTAGTCAGAGGACTGGCTGTTGTGCATCTGACTGTTGAATGCCCAGGTCTCTTTGTGTGTTTTGCCTGAAGCAAACACTTTGAGCTTAGGGTTTAAATAACTTATCTTGGTGCCAGATACCTTGTAGCCAAAGCAAAGGCTTGTGTCAATGAGAAACTGTAAATGCTGTAAACTGTATCAACTTGCCTTGAACTCAAATGTAAGGGTGCTAAAATGAGCTAAAATAAGGCATTATTATTATGTATTGGTTAGTTCTGTGATGGGAGAACTCTGCATAACCACTTCACAAAGTATGTGAGGACTGTGATCATCAAAGGGACAAAGATGTGTGTTGTTGCATACAAGATGATTTGGGGAATATGCAAGAAGCACGACTTACAAAATGAGGAAAAAAACCCAATATAAACAGTTTTAGAAGCAGTTGAGAGCCTGCTTCCCCTTGGGACAACCAAATAGCCTAGAAACATTAGACATAGTTAGAATATAAAGAAGAAATAAAATTAATGCCCTTCAGTTATAAATTCTC
Organism: Zosterops lateralis; assembly: GCF_965231275.1. NCBI lineage: Eukaryota > Metazoa > Chordata > Aves > Passeriformes > Zosteropidae > Zosterops > Zosterops lateralis. The sequence goes on from NC_139762.1 coordinate 144,885,603, forward strand.
TCATCAAAGTCTCTTAGTCTTAATCATCTTAATCTCAGCAACTGAGAACCAATAACAACCATAGCCAGCAGTGTCATCCTGAAATCCTGGGTGTTGTATACTCATAATAAATTATATACATATTAATCAATAGTATATTAATGTTACTGACTGACAGTTTTGTATACGTTGTGGTGATTGGTAATACAAAAAACCTAATTATTAGCATAAAGTGTGTTGTTAATGAATACATTTAGTAACATTTGGGTTTAAAGCTCTAAACTGGCCTGATTTGTCAGTCTTATAAACCCTATATAGCATTATCTTAATTAACTAAAAAATAGATAGACATACCCACATTTTATACGTGCACATACATATATAGAAACATACTTGTTCAATTGCAATGACCTAAAATTTGAACATTGAAACATTGACCATTAGAGAAGGAAAACTTGTGGTTTTTTTCAGCCAACTCATCTTCTGCATATATTGTTTTCACCTCTGGATCCCCCAGGTCTAAGTTTGTACCCTCTCTTGCTTTCTCACCCAGACTCTTCATTGCTGCTGTCATCTCTTCTCTATGCTGTCCCTAAGGACAGAAAAGATAAATTCTTTTTTGGCTGGTAACATTCATGGAAGCAGTAGCTGTTCAGCTTGTGGATACTTGCTTAGTCAGAAGGACACTCTTCTTGTCCCATGCTTAGTACTAAGTTTTCTATTCTTACCAGTCTTCAGATAATCCTAGATCCATAATTTAATCATTTCTAAAATGAGGGGTTTGTTAACAAAACCATTGAACATGACAGCTTTCATAGCATCTCACTGCACAAAGTGTTTGAAAATTAGATTAAATGGACCTCTGATCTTCTACATCAGATGCTGTGTTCCTGTGAAAAAGATATGAGTCAAACAGATGAAAATAATGTTGTTTTGTATTTTTAATGGATCTGTGTAAAAGCTGTTCAAAGCAAATCAAATCAAATCAAAACTAGCATATCTAATTCAAAGCTAGTAAAAGTGAAAATGTTTAGCAAGTTATGTGTTAAAATCTGTGGGTTCCAGGGCCAGGGTTTCTTCTTTGCAGTTGCTGAAGCCCTCTTAGATGCAGCCTAGGAATCCAGGGGTCTCTCCATCCCACTTCCATGGCTGCTGCTGCTGCTGTTCCTGTCTGCAGGTCTGGCAGCTAGTGAGGCTGAGCCTGTGTCCCAGAGAGTCCACGTGTAAGCACATGCTCATACACACACTCACACACACTCACACACACACACTCACACACAGACATGCAAAGGGCTCAAACATCTGCTAAAAAATCACACACACGCACGTCCAGGATTAAATTCCCTGGGAAAAGATAAACACAGTCAAGTCTCTCTAGATGCTGGGACATTTATCTGTAGACATTGTGACCTACAGCCCCTTCTCCATTTGCTGCCACTCCTGTGGTGTGCAGCACTGATACATATGATAGAGAATGAGAGAACGCTAAGAAACAAGGTAAGAAAAGAATTTAATAAATTCTGAGGAAAATAAGGGATCTGAATACCAGAAAAAGTTGTTACAGTCCTCACCAAAGAGTATATAGTGTTCTGGTAATATATATTTTTTCTAGAAAAGACTGAAGGTGAGATTTAATTCCAGTGGAGGGTTTTGGTTTGTTAATTATTTCCTCTCTTGATTTGACCCCTTTTTGCCTTTGAGCAAGGAATTAATTAACTTTGCTATCATTATGGAGATGGCATTGAAGAGGTTATATTAGGGATGCAGTGTAGGGTATATCTATTTCAACTTTAGGTCAACAGATAGTAATCATGGAATGGCTCTGTATCACTTTGTAGATTGAAGAATGATTATTTCTTGCTGTTGTATCTTTCCACAATGATTTCTTGCCTTCCAGTTTGGAGCTAGAACAGCTTTTAGCCCCTTAATAAATCCATGAAAAGCCTTCTGTGTCTGATTGTGATGCTCAGTAAAATGTAGGAAAAGCACAGCAAGAAAAATGCAGAATTTGATGTTCTGGGTTAGCAGGGGAAAGAAGAACCGAAGACGTATATTTTCAATTTGTTTTGGATTAGTTGCAAACATTATCAGCAATATGTTTCTGAAGGTTCTACTGGTGTGAATCTAGCAATTCTGATAGTTGGTTTAACAGGAAGTTGAAAGGAAATGTCAAATTGAAAGGGATCATAAACCTCTCAGTGGATTTGAAGTAGATGTTAGATGCATAAATGCTAGGACCTATGGAGTCTAATTATCAACAGAGCTTTTTATTTCCATACTTGGAAAAAAAAAAGTAAGAAGAAAGGGGAAACTTTAAATGAGCATCATTTAAATCATTAAATGCTGACATATGAAATGAGTTCATTGGGTAAATTAATTGCTTTAAATTTTACTTTATTTTTAGTGTCTTTGTATACTTGCTCTAAGCATAGAAGAAACCCACTTTCCATTACTATCACAATGCATCTTTTCATCAACACTAAATTATCTTCAAATGGTTTAAAGAAAAGGAGGGAAAAAAATAAAAGGGCTTTCACAAGGGACTTAAAAACAGGATTCTGCTTTAAAAGCCTGAAGCAAACATTGTAAACCTTAGAGTTACACATCTTTTTTCCTCAAGTGTGAGACTGATGCTCATTAGGGAAAGTTTCCTACCAGCAAAATAATTAAAAAAAAATTATATGTAATAAAAAAATCAAGTTATCCAGTACTTGCAATCCCTAAATGTAGATTTTAATAAGATATGGCTACTATGGAATAATTTACCTGAGCACAGGTCTAGAAAAGCCACAGAAAAAATTATTTCCATAGCATATGTAGTGTCTACTCAAATGTATTATAGGCACAGACTCAGATTTCAGGCAACTTAAAACAGAGCTGAAATTTTCATGCAGTCTCTGTACCATAGCTCGATGTACCATAGATAAAAATGAAAGAAAAAATTGCTTTTTCTAAAATTAAAAAAAAAAAAAAAAAAAAAAAAAAAAAATCAACAGGGCAAAATATAGAAAGAAAATTAAAAATGGACTAGTAAATTGTGCTTAAACCTTCAATATCACAGAATTTCTACATGTTGCATAACTAGTATATTATATAAAGGACTCTATTACTATTCTAGACAAAGTTATTCTTCAGTAATTATAGAAAGTACTAGTGTACTTTGGGGTTTTTAATTTTCTTTCATAATTGACAGACTTTTCAATGTGAGTTGATATTCATAAGCTTTCTTTTGACATAGGAATGTGTTTGTCCTGTAGCATTCACATACTGAGATTAACCTAGATGCTCTCTTTTCAATTGGTAGTTGCTACTTAGTGCAAGGCTTCAAAGCATACAATGAAATGTACATTCTTAATTTAAGATGGTATCATATTAATTTAGTTAAGATAGTTTGCTAGATAACTAGCATAAATCAATATGCTCCCAGCAGAGTCAAAGAAGCTGGTCTTTTTCATAATATATTTAATAATGTTTTTAAACAAATAAAAAAAGAAAAATGTATTTTGTAGTAAGAATTTAAAGGACAACCAAAATAAATCATACTCTGTCATAAGTAAGTTTGCTGATGATACAAAACTAGGAGGAGCTGTTGACTCCCTCCAAGGCAAAAAGACTTCAACAGATTAGAGGATTGAGAAATCACCAACCATGTGAATAAAGTCTAAGGGCAAGTGTTGGATTCTGCATCTGGGATGGGGCAACCCTGGGTGTATGGACAACTGGGGAATGAGTGGCTGGAGGGGAATGCCATGGAAAGGGACCTGGGGTCAGTGGCAACCTGACCATGAGTCAGCAATGCCCTGGCAGCCAGGAGGGCCAGCTCTGTCCTGGGGACATCAGTCACAGCATCACCAGCTAGGGAAGGGAGGGGATTGTCCTGCTCTGCTCTGCACTGGGGCAGCCTCATCTCAAATATTGTGTCCAGTTTTGGGTATATAAGAAAGATAAGCTATTAGAGAGTGTCCAAAGGAGAGCAACAAAGGTGGTGAAGGGCCTTGAGGCGAAGCCATATGAGGAGTGGCTGAGGTCAGTTGGTCTTTTAGCCTGGAGGAGACCAAGACCTCAGAGGATTCTGCAGCTTCCTCACAAGGGGAAGAAAAGGAGCAAGTATCAATCTCTTTTTTCTGATGAGCAGTGATAGTACCTAAGGAAATGGCATGATGCTGTGTCAGGAGAGGTTTAGGTTGGATATTAGAAAAAAGTTCATCACCCAGAGGGTGGCTGAGCACTGGAACAGGCTCTCCCCAGGTCATGGCACCACGCCTGCCATAGTTTATGAAACTTTCTTTCATGCTGTGTCGACTTCTGAACCTGTGTATCCCAACTTCTTAAACTGTGGAATACTGGATGCCACGAAGTTCATGTTATACTGTAATTTCTTATAGACCTAGACGTTTTTGAATTATAAAAGTTTTGTTTCACAGTGGTGTGGAGTGTGGCTTTTTTTCTTTTAGATCTCTTGTCTAACACATCTATGCAGTACAAAGACAGTATGTGCCAAAAAAAGAGCAAGTGTTGCTGAGTCTTTTTCTATATATTGAGCTCCACAGGGGACAGTGAATGTGCGTTTTTCCTTCCACAACTGCACAAAGGCAGAAGTAGAACTCAAATAAAATGGTCAAAAGTGTGTTTTACCAGCTGCCTCTGGCTTGATGATAGGTGTGTTTCTCGCTAGTTTTCTCCTCAGAGAATGTCATAGGAAACAGTATTTCAGCATGATTTATTATGGCTCGACGAAACACTGAAAAATTGGTGAAGGAAATGCAAGTACAAATACGATTTGTGCTCATATAGTGTTCTTACTATAAATATTGTTAATGCTGGTAGAAATGCAATTTTTAGAAAATGTATTCTGAACATTTTCAGTACAATGTGAAAATAGCATTAAGATGTATTTTGAAAGGGATATTATAAACCAGCCATTATTTTTTATTGTGCCATTTTTGGCATGAATAGAGTTAATTTTCTTCATGGTAGCTTTGTGGGGCTGTGTTTTGGATTTGTGCTAAAACCAGTGTTGACAATACAGGAATGTTTAAGTCCCTGGTGGAAGTAGGAAGTATGTGTGCCCATCTCTGATCTTGTCTCCTGGGTGAGATCTGCACTGCAAATACCTTTGCTTCTGGATGGACCCCTCAAACCTAGGTCCTAGACTGTCATGTACTGCCATAGGCATTATATAGCATAACCTATTCGATTCTGTTGTATGTTATCTCATCCCATCCTATTCCCTGAACCCACTGTGAATCAAAGGAAGAAGAGACTATTAAGTGTCTGAAATGCCAGGGTTTTTTCAGCTCCAAAAACACTTTCAAGGACACATATCAGAAAGATTTCAAGTGGAAACTTTATTTTATTTTATTTTATTTTATTTTAATCTTATTTTTCTGAATCTGTTTCAGAGCCAATGCTCATTAGCATTAACACAAGGTGATTTAGCCAAGAGCAGGCTGATTCATTCTTCAGTTTCGCTTGGAAAAAATATCTCTTGCAGTCTGACAAAGGCAAGTCACAGAGCAACAAAATGCAGCAGCAGCAGCAACAAGGCAAGACCAATTGGTCCCATTTCCCAAGAAGTGGAAACTTGAAAAATGACGACCAGGAGTGACCACAGTGAGACTGAGGAGATGTGTGGTTCTCTGGGTGTTTTTGGAAGTATGACACATACTGGTGACAAGCCTACTTTTTTGCCTTCAAAAACTTGTTCCACTGTGAGTCTCAGCCACTGATGCATGAGAAGTGCTGCCCTGTGCTCATACTGCATGCAGAGAGAGCTGAAGAGTGGCAGCTCCTGATGGTGCAGCAAGCCTGGAGCCCACCCGAGCACAGGCTGCTTTGCATGAGTAAGAAACCTGGGAAATGAATCCAAAGGAAGTGCAGAGCTTGCTCCCACTACAAAAGGCTGAGATACAGCTTTCTTTTTTGTCTCATGGATGCCGTGAAATCCAGGTTATGAAGCAGAAAAGGAAACTTATTTCTTGTACTATAGTTTTCTGCAATCTAAATTCAGAAGACCTGAGCAAGAACTTCACTGTTACCTACATTTGATGACATGACATCATGACGGGTGGAGCCTGAGATGTGTCAAGGATGCCATCATCCAGCAGTAGCCTGCCAGAGTCCAGTTCCACATAGCCATGACCATGGATCCAGCCCTCCACTGGCTAGGTGAGCACCCACTGTGTGGGTGGACTCTGAACATGTCACTGCTGATGTCAATCTAGTCACTTTAAAAAATGGGTGTTTCCCCCTAGGAAAGAAAATACCCACAGCTCACATTAGTGAGCTTCCATTTGGAAGTTTAATTAGGAAAAGTGCTAAATCAGCCCAAACACTGAAAAATCCACAACAGATGAAACAGTGGTGGTCAGTGTGATGCGGTTAGTGAGATTGTTCTTTATTCTCCAGCAGTGTGCATAAAGGTTGCTGAATTTTAAAGAAATTCTGCAGGCATTTAATGAAGAGTAAGGTTCTCATTGATAATACTGATGTGGGTGAGGAGGTGGCTGGCAAGATGGTCACCTGACACTGAAAGGCATCTGCTTCTCTGTAAGACTCCCTATGACCCTTGGGATATCTTCAAAAAAGGAAAGAAGATTTTGATTTTTATACGCCCACCTGGAACCACTTAAGAATCTTGGTGTAATGAAATTAACTGATGGTGTTTTTCAGATATAAAGGAATTTTTTTGTTTCTTTTTCTTTTAATTAATAAAACTAAATAAAGCAATCTTCTAGCATATACATGGTAATACATTTTCAAAACAGGTTCAATAAGCAGAGAAAGCAATGAAAGAAGAAACTATGTCTATTCAGTTAAAGAATCTCAACATTTTGATGCAAGCTGAGTGTGATGAGACAGGCCCTTGCATGTGTCCAAACACAGATCTGATATATCAGCAGGTACAGAGGGGCTGGAGATTAACTCCCTTGCCATGAGTGGCCACTATGCAGAGGGCTTTGAGAAAAAAGACCATCTTTAAGCAGCAAGGATTTCAAACAACTTTGCATTTATGAGCTAAAACATATGCTTTGGAAATTAAGTCCTAGCCAGTCTATTTTAAGACTGTACTTTGCTCTATGCAGAGGACCCTACAAGGCAAATGAATTCTGACTTTACACACCCTGAAACAGTCGTAGCAGTACTAATTGCACTCCTATACTATAGAGAGTGCAGTCTCATACATTGCACCCCACAATAAAAAAGGATGTTGAAGTACTTGAACACATCCAAATGAGGGTTACTAAGCTTGTGAAAGGGCTGGAAAGCCTGTCTTCTGGGAAGTGACTGAGGACACTTGGTTTGCCCAGCTTGTAGAGGACAAGGCTAAAAGGTGACCTTGTTGCTCTCTATAGCTGCCTTAGTAAAGGAAGAGGGAGATGCTGAGCTTTTCCCTTTGGTACCCAGTGACAGGACACTTGGGAAAGTTTCAAAAGAGCTCCAGGACAGGTTCAGATGAAACAGTGTTGATAACTTAGGAATGTCTTCATTATCGCTGAGCAGTGCTTACACAGCACCAAAGCCTTTTCTGCTTCTCAACCCATCCCACCAGCCAGGAGGCTGGAGGTGTACAAGAAGATGGGAGGAGATACAGCCAGGACAGCTGACCCCAACTGATCAAAAGGGTATTCCATAACATATGGCATCATGCTCAGCATATAAAGCTGAGGAAAGAACAAGGAGGGGTGGGACATTCAGAGTGATGGCATTTGTCTTACCAAATCACTGTTACTCATGATGCACCTTTGCTTTCCTGGGGATGGCTAAATACCTGCCCACCCATGGGAAGTGGTGAATTAATTCCTTGCTTTCCTTGGCTTTTGTGTATAGCTTTTGCTTTACCCCTTAAACTGTCTTTATTTTGGTCTATGACCTTTCTCACTTTTACCCTTCAATTACCTCCTCCACCCCACCATGGAGGGAGCAGCTGTATGGGGCTAAATTGCCATTTGTTGTTAAACCACCTATGAAAGTCTTCAGTAAGGCATATTTTAAATTCTTAAATTGCTCTTAAATTTTCACATAACAGCATTAGCTATTGAGATTCTTATGTTTCAGCATGTGCCTAAAAATATTGGAATTTTACTACAATATATTTTTTTTAAACAATTTATCTGTTGTAACAACCTGATAGGACTTACCCAATAGACTAAGTTCACAGTTTAGGATTCAGATGATATCTTATGTAAGAATAGTAGCTGTGGGTAATGTTGCTAATTGAGCACAAACAAATGTGTTTCAGAAGAGCAAACCTTTGTTGTAGAAAGCAAAGCAAGTTCAACAGAGTTTTCTTTAAGTATCTATTTCATGATACCTCTTTTCTTTGTTCTTGAACAGAAATTAATTGATTTGTTCTTTTAACAGGAGTAATGACTGAGAATTCGAATAAATCTACTAGTTCTCAGAAGACAGAGAAGTTTGTGGTTCCTCTGACTTTTGATTAAAAATAAATATAATATTTTATCAGGTAATGAATGCCAGCGGAGTGTGAGCTTTTGCAGATTTTAAGGAACAACATCTAAAATACTAGAGAGACTCCTATTTACTAGTCATTGTAATTGTATAATTGTCTTTGTAGGGTTGAACAAAGGAACAATGTAATACAATACAGACATATTTGTTCTGAGACTTAACTGTCGCAAAATAAAGAAATATTACAGGTGTGAAAGGTAAAATATTACTGAGCTAAAGGTAAAATGCCTGTCCTTTGCAGTACTTGAGCTTTTTAGATGAGTTGCAGTTACAGCAATGATCTAATGAAATGTGTGAATTTCTTTAGGATGGAACAATGTTGAAAAACTCTCCTAAAGAATCTCAGAGAGCCACATAATCAAATTAATTCTTTTTTTCTGTTTTTCTTTTCTATGTGGGATGGATTCTACCTGCTGATGCTAAAGTGATTATAATAACTAGGCATTTTAGAGCTCTTTCATCATTAATACCCTGAGGGAAGAATCAAACTCACTCCTTTCCTAAAAAATATCACCTACTAAACAGACCAGCGTTATTGCTAGAATGGAACCAGAATTCCATCCTGAAGACTTCAGAATAACAATGTGGGCTTTTTAATGAGATTTAACAGCTAACTACGCAAATTCATTGGAATATGCCCACAAAACTTTATGGTCTGTAATGGCAAAAGGACTGCTTCCACAAGCAGGTGTGTAGGTCAACCTATTAAGGTTTCTGTGCACACATATATAAATACATAGCTTTAAGTATATGCATCCTTGAGAGAAGACATTTATGCAAGATCCATTTGATCATTGCTCATAAATTACCACTTAGGTCCAAGGATTTTATTTATTTTATTTATCTGTACCTACTTCATTTTAGCACGCTGCAACGAGAGTGCAAGACATATCCTTAAAAAAAATATAAAAAACCAGTACCCCATACCATATATGCCATCTAAAATGCAGAGCAATAGCCCATTTCCCATCCACTATTGTTATGACTTGAGTATTTACTCAGTAATCATTTTTCTCAAGTAAGTAAATAAATTCTATTGGTCTTACAGAATACAGAATGAATTTTTCTTGACATGGTATATGAAGCTCATAAACTGAAAGCAGAGAAAAATACACAAATATTATTTAAGTTCATATGCTTAATATCTTTCTGTTACTGTGAATTATCAAAATCATACAAGTTTTTTGGTCTTAAAACACAGTAGGAAACCCCCCCTTTTTTTTTTTCCCTCAAAAACTGACTGCAATTGGGGAAGATAAATCAAAGAAATGGTTGCTAAACTTTAGGAAACTAAAATCTTAATTAATTTGTAGGCTGATAGAGATTTTGTTTAACTTTTTAAAGTTGAATAATGAGGTAAGGATGTCATAGAGCTGTTCAGGTTTAGTTAACAGGATCAAAAGAAAAAGTAAAAGAAAATTAAAATAGAGAATGAAAATAGAAAGGACCACAAACAAGCAGAAAATGAAAACATAAAACCGTTGCATAGTACAGAACAATCTTGACATTCCCTTTCCTTTTTAGAATGGATTTTCCCATGTTATAAACATGAAAATAATTCATTTCAGGTCCAAATCTGATATGTCAATTGCCAGTTCTGAGCTAATAAGAACATAATTATGCCCAATTATATTTATAGTTTTAGAGTTTTATTTAAACAGTAAAATATTGTATTTCTCTTGTAAAACATCATCTGTATCTCCAGTAACATCCTGTGACTTTACAAATGCAGGAGATGTAGAAGATTTTTGTTGGGTAGACAACATACTTGCTTTGATTTGAAAAATTTCTCATGTGTGTTTTGGTTTTGTTTTTTACATAACTGGGTGCTACAAAGCCCATACTTTCATCTTTGGCAAGTGTTTAAAAAGAAGTAACATCTAAGTTCCCAAAGCCTTTAAGTGCAAAGTATTTCTTCAATGGGAAATTTCATCTAGGAGCTCAAAGACTTCCTGTTGCGGAGATGATGGATTTTTGACACTCAAATTAAAATTATGAATCACTCATCAAAAATCTGGAATATGAAGTGATCCTTTAAAATAGTTTCAAGATTTTTTTGAATATTGTTGACATCCACTTGATTTATTTTTCTGACTTAGATAAACTGTCAACTGACATCTTTTCTTTCTCTGGAAAGTACAAACACAGAGATTGACAAAGTTAGAGGAAAGAAAATATTAATTAGCATAGTGAATATGGGCAGCCCCGCCAAATGTGTATTTTCTAGGAGTGCATCTTTGATGGATCAATATGTTTTTATTTGGAAATGTTCTAGATGGATACCTAATGAAGTTATCCTTTGGGCTCATAGTACTGTTAGCTGAAGCATGACAGAATGCTCATAAAGAGTGCATAGATTACATTCTTAAATGTTATCAGACATAAATCATAGACCCACTAATACGAGTTTTTATCAAATGGATGTTTCTTTTTATTAAGGTTGGTTTAGCTAAAGATGTTTACCTCATAATACGTTGCATTTTTTTCCAAAGTTACTGAATATGATAAAAATTTCACTGAAATATTTTGAGTCTTTAGATGAAACTGAGATATATCAGATTTCCTTACACATATTCAACATGTGAAACTAATCAACTGATTGCTTACTTTTCTTCTTGCATCTGTAATTTGTTGTTTGATATCAGATACACTAAATTGTTCACAAGTATGCATACATGCATTCCAGTAAAAGGAGAAGATCTACCTGATAAAAAATCAAGAGGTACATTAACTTTTCTTTCTGGAGAACCATGAAACTCCCTCAATAGGGATGTCTTTGACCATTTTATCTATTTCTTTTCTGTTGAAACATGTTTAATTCAACAACACTCCTAAAGACTCTGTGGAAATATGCCACCTTTTTATTTTCTTGAAGCCTTGCTTAGCCAGATCTTACTAGTTTATGAAATCAGTAGACCAACCTGAATAAAAAAGACTATCATAAATTTTTATTTGTTTAAAGGACTTTAAAACTAGCCAATAACTTTTAAATTAAAAGGTCTTCTAGTCCATGAAGATATGGTCCACACAGCTAATAAGTCTGATGCAACACAGTATAATTGTAGGGACAACCTTTAAATAAATGACTTATTTTTCAGAAATCCAGGCAGCAGTACTGTAATTAGAGGTCCAGAAGCTCTAAGGACATTAAAAATTTAAGCGTGGAACCAGCTTCCTTCACAGTGTCTGTTTGTTAGCAGCCTCTTCTGTGAATTGAATCAATATACAGTCTCTGTATAAAGACTTCTAACTATGCCTATAATTTTATTTTTATCAAGGTTAATAGTTCTATTAAAAAAAATTTGCTAAGTAAAAGAGAATAAATTGTTAGGTGCAGAGAAAAAGAACCCCACACCTGTAATTTGTGTTTGAGGATTATTTGCTTAAATGGACTGATTTCACTGAATGTCTTTTCTTTCATCTTTCTGCTGGACAGTTCAGATGAGCAAATTCATACTCCATGTGCTATTGATTAATTATTCCCTGTTCATCATTATTGCTTCATCTTTGGGTAGTTTGGATAATTAATTTGTTATGTGTATAAGGACTATGGGAATAACTGAACCTTTTAAGAAAGGTTATTAATTTGTGGAAATAATATATCATATAAAATGCAAAAGAATTAAATACCATATTCCTATGGACATTAATGTCAGAATACATTTTTTTTCTTTACTACAACCTCTCAACTGATACATTTTTGAAATACAGGATACATTTTTTGGAATCACAGGACCTCTAAATACACAGAAAGTGATAAAATATTTGAGATGGCTTTCTTGTTACTTAGAAAATATTATCCTTGGTGCTTCATTTTAATTTATTACTGAATAATTTCTTCCAAGCATAAAGCTTGCTATTTGTGCAAGATTTATTGTACTAAAGATTCTATTTACACCTAATGATACGGGGTTTTTTTCCAGAGACATCTGTGTTTTGAAGAAACCCAAAGTAAAATCTCTTAGACAACTTTTATAACCTGTTCCTCAGAGTACCTGTAATTTTTTTCATGTAACATGACTACATATACACTAATATTACAGTTGTTCTCTGTTTCACAAAATGATGAATTCTGTCATCTGCTAAGTAGCATTTGTGTTGTACTGAGTAATCTTGTTCAACTGAATAGGACACAGAAATATGTGCTCAGGTTTCTGCTGAAACTAGTATATATCATGAATGTCAATGAAATAAATTTATTTGAATGGCATTGGGGATAGACAATTCACTACATTCTAATTATTCAGAAATAATTTCAAGCCACAGTTCCCAATTTCTGAAAAATACATCCCTTTAATATCACATAGTTGTGCCTTACTTATACATAATCAATCTCTCTGTAGAATTGTTAGAGGGCTATCTTAGTATTTAATGCAAGGATTTGTGATTACAATATTTAGGTGTGAAGGTTTTTATATAATCACACAAATTTATATTTTGCCATAGTTCTTGAAAATATTACAGGATTTTTTAAGGGGGAGAGCTAACATTTTTTGGTTGCTTTATTCAGTGTGATGTCTGGGAAACTTAATGTTTTTAAAACCCCAGTGGTTTATAAGATTCTTTCTCTAGTGGCATTTGTCTTTACATAAATCTCTTGACACTGGAAGGCAAGACAGTTTTCCAAAGCATCAATTTGGTTTCAAAACTCTGGGCTTTCTTTTAAATAATTTACTTTATTATGAAACAAATAATGGCTACGTCCAGTATCTAAAGTATAAAATAATCTAAATTTTAAATATTCAATTGAGCTCTGACAGCACTCAAGTTTATAAATCTGCTGCTGCTACAGATTTTTTATTGATCATTGTCCAGCAATGGAAAAACATAATTTATATTTACTTAACTCTTTATCTTGAAGACGCTGATGTTAGATTTCATTGCATCTCAGCACATCAAGAAAAACTTGTTATCTACATGTTGTACACTTGTTCTTTTGCTCAAGTAACATAGGTTTCATGTCTCACATAATCCTTTTTTCAATATGTGCCAGAGTACACTTTAATTAAGTAGATGAACATTTGCTGAGCTGTATGTAAGTGTTCACTGTTCAATGGGAAAAAAAAGTAACATGGCATTAATGCATTCTCAGCCCATTGCTATCATCCTGAAAGGAGACATAGACATAGTAAACAGAGGAAATTAAGTGAGGATTAACAAGACCTTTAACTGCCTGGAAAAGCTGGCTGTAGGAGAGAACAACAATTGTTCTTTGATTATAGTTTTCAGAGAAGCAGTTCTCTGAACTCATACATGGCATGATTATCATTTCAACCATATTTTTATGTGCTATGTGCATTCTTACTATCTTCAATTTACTGTAGAAACTCCTATTTTAGTCTAGGGAATCTCATAAAGAAATTAAGATATTCAAGTTGAAGGAATTTCATGGTACTTCATCCAGTAACAATGTGACATTGCTCACAAGTCCATATTCTGACTCTTTTGTCTATATTGGGAATTTAGGAATAAATTCTGATTGTTCTGATGATTGTAAGATCCTGGACTAAAAATAAAAATAGACTAGAAAATTTTATTATTTTAAGAGAAACATGGCAAAATTAAAAGTTAATTGGTGTACCTAGACTGATTAATAGCTGTGTTATTTAATTAATATGAAATCTGAAAAAATATATGGGATTTACAAGATACAACAGGTAAAAGTAATGAAAGATATATTTGCATATAATTTCACCAGTAACTACATTAATAATCTGCTTTTAAGCAGAATATAACAAGACCCTGTTAATTCCAAAAGTAGGAAACCAGGAAAAAATGAAGACAGGAAAAAACGTAAATTGTGTGGTCATATTCCTGTATTTGTTGAAAATTTTTCATTTTACAAATATATTGGAAAAACTGCTCATAGGTGTCTATCTTTGCTATTGAACTGGAAAGCTGTGTTTAGACTGGTGTTTATAGTCAGTAAAAAGTAACAAATCAAAAGTGTATATTGAATGATTGTACTGGTTTTAAAAACTCACTGGAGAAAAGTGCTCAAGCTCCACCCCTGGGGGGAAACCAAAGAAAACAACACTGCGAGAAGTTAAAAATGTTAGAGTCACAATTCTACTGAAGCAAAACTCACAAATAATATGGAGAAAAATGGTTTACCTACAAAACCAGCAAAGGCAAAACCCCACCTGGGCCCCTACCTCTCAAGCAAAACCAAAATTGCCCTTTGGCTGGGAGATCAGAGAAGGCTATTCCATCTGAGGGGTTTTACAGCCGAGGTGATGGTATAAGGCCCAGTGCACCAGTGGAGGTGTTGCTGCAGCAGGGGAGATGTTCCTGCAGCAGTGGAGGTGTTGCTGCAGCAGGGGAGGTGTTCCTGCAGCAGTGGAGGTGTTGCTGTGGCAGTGGAGGTGTTCCTGCAGCAGTGGAGGTGTTTGTTCCTGCAGAAGTGGAGAAGTTGCTGCAGCAGTGGAGGTGTTGCTGCAGCAGGGGAGGTATTGCTGCAGCAGGGGAGGTGTTTGTTCCTGCAGCAGTGGAAGTGTTCCTGCAGCAGAGGCTGTGTCAGGGTGGGCAGGGCTCCCCAAACACTGTCGCAGTCTGGTCCGGTGGGGAAGCTGCCACAACCTTCCTCACTAGAAGTGTCTTTAAAAAGACACCTAGATCGATGGAGGCACAGGCACTCTCAGGCAGAGAGTGGTTCAGCTGTTTGTGCACCCTTAGGTGCACAGTGATCAGTCTTTAGGTGCACTATCAAGTGCAGTGATTTGCTCTTTGTGAGGCTGCCTGAGCAGCAGAGCCATGTTTGCCACTCTGGGTGATGCAAGGGTAAAAGTCAGATGAGGTCTTTCCAATCTCCAGGAAAGCCTCCTTATTCCACAAAAGCCCACAGGGAAAGAAGCCCCTGGTCCCAGGGAAGAGGGATTATATAGGGTAGCCAGGGGTGGAGTTTCATAACTTGGCCAATGGGGAGAGGAATTGAGAAAGGAACTAATTAGGGGAAGGATCCAAAACAGACCAGTCAGCTGGGGTAAAACAGAACCAATGGGATATAACTGACTAACACATTTCTTCACCGTAACGTAGAGAACTCTTTGCCACGGTTTCTCCTTTAGCTCTGGCCCAACTGCTCTCTTTCTAAGGGGGCATGTTTGTATTATTGTCTGGTTTCTCTCCAGAGGAGTGTGCTTGTATTAACACTGTGGGGCTTAACAGCCTCCCCACAACACCAGGGTGGTTCCAGCAGCAGACACTTGTCCTCAACCTGGCCAGCAAAGGATGGCTGACCTTCTATTTGTGCCTGCTGCCCCAAACAGACAGTCCATTAAAGTGACATAGGTGGGTGTGGAATGATCAATCTGGTCACCCACACACAGTGCTAGACTTTGCCTCCTATCTGTCTGGAAAATGATGGATAGAACTGAGAATGTACATCACAAATGCAGGTTTGAAGAATGATTTTAAAAACATTTCTGAAAGTGATTTCCTTCACTGAAGCCTGATGCTATTGTAGAAATTACATGTATCACAAGGCAATCTACAAAGAAACAGCAAATAATGTACAAATACCTCAATGTACAGACAGTTCTGGTGAGTTCTTGGTTTTGTGTTTCTGGTTTTTTTTTTTTTGGTTTTTTTTTTTTTTTTTTTTTTTTTTTTTTTAACCTGCTAGAGACAGGTATAAAAGAAATCATAGCTTGAAATTATAAATCTAGTGAAATTAGAAATAAAAGGTATGCTTTTTGACAAAGGGAAGATGCAATTAAATCAAGTAGAAAATGGTATGGAGCACCAGTCCTCACACAGCAAGTTTATTTAAAAGGATCTTGAGGGTCCTTGATGCCTTGGGAAGGCTGACCTGGAACAGAGACTAGACAGTGCTAAGAGAATAAAATAGGTATTTGTTAAAAGGCCTTTAAGGATACACCTTGGGCAGTACAAAAGCCTGGCCAGGGCTACACCCAAGGTGGACCCAAAATGGTCACAAAATGGACAACTGGTCACAAGGTCTCACACTTTTATAAGTTTTGGTTCATTGCATATTGGAGTTTAATTGTCCAATTGCAGCTTCAGATTAAGAAGTCCCCTCTTGTTTTTCTTTTCAGTCCACCATTGTTTATGCTCTTGGGCCAGAAACTTGTACCTGTTGTCCTTGATCTTCAGCAGGAAAAAGGAATTGTTTTGTCTACCTACTCTGTGAAGAGAGGTTACTAACACTTAATATGAGGCTCAGAACTACATCCCTAGGCACCACAGAATCTGAAAAATTTAAGGCATCACCCTGAGGTGGGTGCATGGGATAAATGCAACAACATTCTCAGGAGGTTAAAAAACTAAACTTTACTGGCAAACTTCAGAAGATCAGAAATTTAGAAAAACTTTTTTAAAAATCCATTCAAGCAAAATAAAGCATTTCACTGAGAACAGACTTAGCAAATACTACTCATCCAACCCTAAATTACCCATATTTCAAGAAGAGGGAATTAGGGATAGGAAAGAAGAGAAGGAGAGAAAAAGAAAGAGAGAAAACCAAGATACAGCTGGTGTCTTGGATCCTGGTGTGGTTTTAGCTGCCATAAAATCCAGGGACAATAGGGATACAACCATGTGTGTCTCCAGGAAAAGAGTTTTATCTACTCCAGCCTCTTGTTGCCACCCCCAAGGTGGGGCTTCCAGGCATGGGGCCACTCTTGGGCTCAGCTGGGGCTGCAGGGATGGGGTGGGGGCATTGCCTCCCATGTGCCAGGTGTGTCAGTGACTGACAACTGCTCTGGGCTGGACTAGAGGCTCCAGAGGGATGAGGTGTGGAGCAGTGCATGTCCTACTTCCACAGAACTCGCAGTGCTTCCCTCCCAACACTTCAGTTATTTAGAGCCAGTAATAATTTTCTCCAGTCTCTCACAAATGGTAAAGCTTCCTTTTTCTGACTGAGTGAAAACTGGATTTTTTTTTTAAAGAGATGATTTATCATTATGCAATCACTGAGATCAATAAAAATTACCTTTTACAGAAGTCAAGCTGATAGTCTAAGAGCTTTGTCTGGATCAATCCAGACTGAGTTACAGCCTTCCAACAAGTCAGCAGACAGATGCTATATCACTGCAATGGGCTACGTGTCATCTTAACCTTGCCAAAAGATAAGCTAAAATTTATACACCCATGAAATTACTTTAAACTAATGCATTTTACCTCAGAAGATAGGGTGAGCTAAGTGTGCACATATGGACTATTGTAACTCACCTCATGAACAGTGACTTGTAAAGCTGCTCTAAATTGTTAGCTTTTGATTCTGTGCCCCTGTGCTTCCTTGGACAGGAAATATTCCATACTTAAAAGTTTTTACAGATTGGCTCTCCATGGGTAGCAGCATTTTTATGAGATGCAATGGATCTGTAATTCTGATGGGAACAAGCACTTTTTAAAATAGGAACGCAAATCAGTTTTGAGCCCCTCACTACAAGAAAGACACGGAGAGGTTGAAGTGTGTCCAAAGAAGGGCAGCAAAGCTGGTGAAGGGTCTGGAGCATCTGATGAGGAGTTGCTGATAAAGGTGGGATTGTTTAGTCTAGAGATGAGAAGAGACAGGGGAAATCTTATCTCTACAACTCCCTGAAAGAAGGTTGTAGCCAGGTGGGGATCAGTCTCTTCTCCCAAATAATAAGCAATAAGACAAGAAATGGCTTCAAGTTGCACCAAGGGTGGGGGGTGTTAATTTGGATATTAGGAATAAATTCTCAGCTGAAAGGATTGTCAAACATTAGAAGAGGCAGCCCAGGGAAGTGGTTGAGCCACCACCCCTGGAGGTATTTAAAGATGTGTAGATGTGGTGTTTAAGGACATGATTTAGACGTGGACTTCGAGCATTTGTCTACGTAAATGGTTGGACTCAATGATCTTAGAGGTCATTTCCAACCAAAGCAATTCTATGATTTTATAATTCTAAGTGCAAATGAATGTAGGTCTGTATTAAATTAGTTATAGGATCAGTTCTTGTGAAAATCATACAATTCTTAGATGGCAATAATGCTATGCATTTGATATAATTTGATACTTTAAGACCTGTGATAAAATAATTTATTTTTTAAATCCACCATCTACTCCTTGTGAACTTCTAGAAAACAATCTTTCTCTCACAAGATGACCTCAAGGGTAAACAAAATTAATGAAAAGGTTTGATCAGAAAGGCCTTAAAATTCAAGAATCCTACAAGGCACTATAACGAAAATATTTTCCAACGTGCAAAATGTTGAAGAGTTCTAAACTATAAGCTAAACCAATGATTTATATTACGACAGACAGATAATTACAAATTCAGGCTGAACAGATGACCTGTTAGAAAATAAAAATCATATTTACATTTACACTGGTTGCTAATGCTGCAAGAAGTAACAAGTTTTTTAAAAAAAGAAATTAAAGAATGTTTACATTTTTCATAAACAAAGCATTGCCTGAACAGTGCTACAGAGTGTGTCTGCACATTCATTCCTGCAAATTAAAATTTGAAAATAAAAAATAGATTATATTATCTCTACTTTTCTCAAGCTATACAGTGAATCATCAAATGTTTTTCAGAAGAAGCTGTTATTCTCACACAGTAACTGACTTCTGTGTCACTCTTTCTTGTTGAACAAAGGAAGTCAACAACCTTCATACACTCTCGTAGATGCACTTCTTCCAAAACAAGGGTGAAACACCTACCCGTATGTCTGTGTAAGAGGCTAAAAGTAGTGACACCTGCTCTGCAGATAAACATCAGTCTTCAGAGCTCTCACTGCAGTGTCTACTGATGCTCTGCAGTTTTATGTAACCCATTTTCTTATTTTCCATATGGCCAACAACCTTGAATGAAAACAGGATCTTATCTGCTTATTGTCTCTACTTGAATTAATAATATTCTGTTTGTGATATCTCAAATTATTGCTATGAAAATGATTATAATTTCACAGAAGGCCTTGGTAAAAAATAAGATGTAAATGCTTCTAATCAAAGACAGTCTTCATGCAAATGAAACTCTAATTAGAAGAGGAAACAATCTGTTTAAGCAGACCAGCATGAGAAGAGCTGCTCAGCATTAAATATAGTTTGATAAAGACATTAGTTTGCAAAAAGATACTGGAGTAAGTAAAAGTAATTGAGTATTTAATCTGGCTTTTAGGATATAATCCTAGAATATTCAATCCATGGACTGAATTTAGGAATTGGATTTAGGGTTGAATATAGCTTGAATCAGAATAATTTTTGCTGTTAGGGCCTCTACAAAAATAATCTTTTGTTTTCTTACATGTATTGAAAGCTGCTTCATTGAAATGGGGAATTCATGTTAGATTATCAGAGTTTAATCTATTTGCACACAGAATTCTATCACATAGTCTAAGAAGATTGTCTTGAAATGCTGAAGACTATTACACCAAGGTTCCAAGAGTAATTGTCACACTGGATATAAAAAAATAATTTAGATTAATTATTAGTTTGCATATTTTTTTTATTTTCCTTTTGAAGGCTCTTCTGTTGTCTGAAAAATTAACATTTTGCAGTGGGGATTCTTTATTAATGTTTCCAGCTGTAAAGATGGGGCTTTTTTCAGCTCTGTTCCTTCAGGACCCTTCAAACCCATCATGCTGAGAATCTTGCAGGCATGCATTTATCATTAGAGTTGGTAGACACAAGTATCATAAGCAGACACTGGTATAATAACAAAATGTACTCTATTAGGCAATACAAGTTTTTAAGACAGGAGATCTCCAGAGAAGCAGACTGATTTCATGCAAAATGTAACCAAGACAAATATTTAATTTCTGAACAAAAAATTCAAGATCATGGAAGAGTGAAGTTGAAGAAAGCCTTGGAATAACTTCATATGTTTTCATAACTGAAACATTCAGATCAAGTCTTCCCATTATTTTGTCTCCTCACGTTTTCTTGAAATACCTTTTGTTTGCTTTGACCCTTTGAATTCTGGTTTGTCTTGCTTTTCTCAGTCTTTTTTCCTGACCAATAGAATGTGATCACAAGATGAAGGAGAGAAACCCATGGCTCACAGGATATAACATGTGGCTGGGTTATAGAGTTTGGTATATCCTGACTGGGATGAAGCAAGTATTTGAAATTATTTTCCTACACTGGTTTGAGAATTTCCTTACCAAACCAGGCAAAACAGGTTTGTGAAAGAAGTCATAGTTTCTGTCTGTTTGTGGTGGTGATTCAGAGCTATAACCAGTTCTAATAGGAACAGAACTAAATGACCTTGATGTAACCAAGAAACCACCTCAAAAATGCAAAAGCAGACTCAAAAGCCTCCAACAAAACTGTGCTACTGTGCTGTAAGTTTGGAATGCTCAATTAATTTTCATATCTGGGATAGAATAAAATTATATTCATGGCTTTATGCACAAAAGAAATTCAAAGAATGAAAAAAAACTATAATGCATTGTGCATATTCCATTTATGTGAAAAAACAGATACATGATGAATATATATTTTATATAATTTATGGAGTGCATGGTATGGAAAAGTTTGTTTAAAATCTTATATTATGAGAGGACTATTGGAATCTAAGCATGTTGCCCATTGAAACACACCTGCATGCTACAGCTCCTTTAACTGATAATTATAATGAAGAAATGTTAGCTAACCCTTTAACATAATGTTTCTCTATTAAAAATATAGATTTTATAAATGTACTCGCATATGCCAAAACAAGTTCTTATATTTATAGGGTATACTGGAAAAAAAAAAAAAAAAAAAAAGTCCAAATAAACACCCAAAACCACCAAAAAGCCCCTAAACCCCACAAAAGCTAAAATCCAAATAAAAGACATATTTGAAATCAGATATTTTATTATTAGAGTCAAGCAAAAAAAGGGCTTAACCAATATGATCAATATTTTTAATACTTTAAAAAAACACGCTAAGCAGTGAAATTTGTGAGTTTGGGACAAACCCATTGAAGGCAGTGTCACCTGGGAGAAAATCATGTAATGGGAAACTCTTTTAATTTGCCCTTGATCATGCTATTCTATCTGATTTTACTCTTCCCAACATGGACTTCTTTACTGTGTCACTCAGAAAGGGGGTGTGGAGGTGGGAGGGTATGAGAATCTGAAGTCTGTGTCAAAGATTGCTTATGAACTTCACATTTAAAGTTAATTGGATAAAATGCATGATTACCCTTGGGAACATTGATCAGTAAAAAAAGAAAAATCTTAAATCTCAGAAGAAGCCTTGTCATATGGAAGCCAACAGGCTTCTTTTTGCTTATTCTCTGTAGAACTTTCCTGGTAACTAAAAGTATTCCCTTTTTATCAGGAAGGCTAACTACTCAGCCCCAGGCTCTGCAGTTTGTTAATTCAGACACTTTCTCAGAAAGCAGAGCTATGGGTTCAAGGCTTCGCAGGGCAGGCAAGACTTAATATCTCAATTCTGTTACTTTCAGTAGTTAAGGTGCTATTACTACAAGACTGCTCTGTAAAAAAAATGCTATGTTTGTTCCACTGGTTCTGTTTGATCAAAAAAGTATTTGACAAAATATTCTTAAAAGAATGTTTTGATGTGACTCATGTTTTGTTTTGCTTGCTTCTGTTAGTTGATGCAGCCTTTGGAAATGCAGGTGGAGAAATATATTGGTGGGGAAAAGTGACTTCTCCAGAAAATCTTGTTGGAGAAGCTGTGGAAGGAGTCTGACTGCCTCATTAGGAGGTCCTGCTGAAGCCAGGAAACCACTTTCATGTGGTAGGTAGGCTGCATCTGACCCTAGGTTGCTTTTATGTTTTTGGTCAGAACCTCAGCTGATAAAAAGCTGATGTAAGTCTGGATGATATCAGGCCTGGGCCTTTAATATTCATTGGTAACACCTTGAATCCTTTTAGTGGTATCTTGTCTTCATTAACTTTCTTTTCTGGTGACACATCAATTCCAGTATTTGGACCTACAGCTGGCTTTTTATATTGATTTTTAAAATTAATTTAGAAAAGGTTGTGAAGTTCTTCCGAGTAGATATGAAATGATTTATCACGACCAAGAACTATATGTCTCTTCAGTGGAATTGAAAAGAATTCCAGTGGGGCTCAGCTCCCATGGTTAACTAAGAGCTCTTCTGTATATTGAGCTACACTTAAAAAGAGCAGGAATTACTAGAATTTATTTAGGTATATTTTATCATTTAGATATATATATATTAAAATAAAACTACACATTTTGTATAGCCTTTGGAGAATCAGCATGCTTCATATAACTAAGGAATAACTGGTCACCTTGCCATTTAGTTATTTTAGTTCACTTATTGTGATTCCAATTCTTCTGGAGAGAGGCAAGGAATACACTTGAACCCAAACATTGATCTAAGAAACCTTACACACTTGGGGATAAAAGAATTAAAGTCCCAATCTAATTTTAGCTCTTATTTAGTTGTGACAAGTAGATCTTTGATCTGAAAAAATGATAAGTAGGCAAATTAATGGTAAGTTTTCCTAAAGTGGCAAAAGTGCCAATTATGAATATAGCACTTGTTGACACCCCATGTGATGATAGCAAATTCAGAATGAAAAATGATGCCCTCTTCTCCCCTGACTTTTGCAGTACTACTTGACGTGGTACTGGGGTGTAGTGCACTAATACTCTCTCTAGTCTCTTTCACTGTCAGAGCTATTGACAAAACTCTTCTGTGCTTCTTCATCTCACCCCCATGGTACACCTATCCCTCACACCTTTTACTCCTTTCCTCCTATTTCTCCTCATCAATTACTTTTCTAATCCATTTCTCCTGTGTTTTTCTGGTTTTGTGGGGTTTTTTTTTTCACTTTATTCAATCATCCTCTGTAAATAAGGTTATTTCCATTACAGGTAGAGGGGCCACAGGTTTTGGGGTCTCAGGATGTGTTTGTACTTGTTTTCTTTTAGATATGTTAGCAGTTTAATTATCAGGTAACTTAAAATATTTGCTTTGGCTTATAGTGAAATGAAGTAGTTATTCTGTGCAGATTAAATTGTCTCTGAATAAAACATAGTATGGATGAGTGGACACAGAATGATACCAGAGGCTACTTCCTAGTACTGAAATCTTATTACGGGTAAACACTTTATATATGCAGCCCAAAAATTTGCTGTTCATACAGTTTAAATCTTACCAGTCTATTCAAAGATTTTTATTCTGTTTTTATCATTTGATTTCATTTCATATTATCAGATTCAGTTATTGTAGAATAAGGAAATAAGAAGTAATGCCATTATTAAAAAAAAAAAAAATAATCTTTAGAATCCAGTTATTATGCATACCTCCTGGTACCTAACCCATTTTTTCTGAGTTTTGACCATAATTTCATTGCTTCTCTGTATCCTGAGGTAAATGGCTTCAATCTAATTGGGGTATTGCAAGTCATCAGCATCCTAAGTCCTTTCATATGGAGGAGTATGGTGTTAATTATGATGGTTTCTTCCTCCTCTCTCCTGAATTTACTTAGGGCTATTTTTATGTTTTTGTTAATCCCACTTTGCAGTTTGATCTCTCTCCTGTGGTCTGTAACCATTTCATACATATGGTGCATTTTATATATAAAGTTTAGTTTTCCTTTGTTCTCTTTATGAACAAACCCCAAAAACCAACTCCTATGTCTGCATTTATTTGAGTTTTTTATAGCCCTGAGGTCTGGAACCTGTGTTCTCTTTGCCACCCCCATGCTTGTACTTCTATTTATATAAAAACTGCAGCTACACTATACAAATATGAGTGAAAATAAACCAAATTTGGTATAGCCCCAGTCATTGGAAGGGTTGCTGTTACAGAAAAATCAAATTTATAAAGAGATCCAGGTAGGATGAAGAAAATTCAGATAAAGTAAATTTTGTAAACATCAGTCTGGAGGTCTCAACTAAGTCATTACACAGCCTGTTACTAACAATGTCAACCACATATTTACGGAGCTACAGAGCTAAAATCTTAGTTCACAAGCAGAAATCACAAATAGCACCAGGTATTATTCAAGATAAAAATCTGTTTTAAAGTTAACAAGCAGCATAAAAAGCCCGAATAATCAGGAATCACTGAACAAAAAGACATATGGACAACCACGAGTATCCCAACTGACAGAGCCAAGCTGCTGGAAGACACCTTTGCACCCTGAAGGCTTGCTACGGTGCTCTATTTTATTTTTATATCTGCCATGTTTTCATTAGAGTGTTAAAATATTTTAATTGACTAAGTTCTTGGATTCTCAAATAAAATGTCTACTTTTCACGCCCAGGACAAGATTTTTAATGCAACACTCATTTTTCTTTCAAACAAGGAAAAGAAAACATTGATCAATTATTCGACTAGAACTTTTAAGTGATTATTCTGGGTTTTGTCAGTGCTTAGTAACTCAAGAAGGTGTATCAGTGTCTTTCTAAAATCTATAAAAAGGAGAAAGATTTAGTCCTAATTTACTACTTTCTACTATAGAAATTAGTATTCATTAGCTTTTGGGAACTAGTTTTATATACTTTGAATTCAAACATCTAGAGAACTGAACTAACTTCCACATTCCACTTTATGTTTTTGCTCTGCCTTATTCTAGAGCTGGACTGCCTTATTTGTGTTGTTTTGTTGTGAAAATTGTAAGTCATAAATTACAGCTTTTTAAAGCATTATAACCAGTTGACTTTGTCCTATTTGCTTTGTAAGCAGGAAGATAATCAGAAAAGTAGTTGGGAAAAGTCTCAACAAATACTACAGAATTCCTAAAAGTATCCTTCCAAAAGTTGACTTAGCTCCTCAGCTGAGACCTGGTGAATTAATAAAATGGAGAAAACAAAGATGAAGAAATTTTATAGCAGCACAAAAGTCAAAATCTGGACTTGTTTAATGCTTTTATTTTTTTTTTCCCTGTGTGTTTGGAGGTTCTCATTTAACCTGTCTTTGATATCTAAATTCACTCAGTGAGAGATCTGAAACCTCCTCACACTTGTATACCTCCTGGTTCTGTTGTCTTATCTGTAAGGACAAATATAAGCAATATGATTAATGCAGTGAGTAGTATTTAGTATAATTTAAATGACTACTAAGTAATTAATTACATCTCCAGTTTAGGCATTTAAGTAAGGGGTAAATCAAAGCTTTTCAAAAGTCTATTTCCTTTATGGATGAAGAAAGAAGCAATTACTCCATGAAGAAAATCAGAGAATCGTAAGGAGTAGGACTAAAATATGGCAGCTTTGAAGACTCCAAAAGGTCAGTCATACCAAAATCAGAAAAGAATTTCAACATAATGCTAAGACCAAGCTATAAAAAATCTATGTAACAGGTAGCTTTACCAGGAGCAGGATAAATTATGGTGTTTTTTCTGCCCAGGATTTTATTTTCTGAAATATTTATTGTTGTGGGGAGGAACAGGGGGACGGGCAGTTGTTTTTTATTGTGTGTTCTTTTTTAGTGATTTCTTTTCTTTGTGCAGTTTCATGCTGAGTTCCAGATAGACGGCTCTCAAATACTATGTTTGCTTATCTTCAAAGAGGTTGCAAAATGTACAACAGTCTGAATGCTGATTAAGGTGTTTTGTCTGCATGTCTGAGTTTAGCTATGACTTATCAATAATGGCCAAGCATTCAAAACTTGAATTTTGAATAACTATTATTTTTACAATAAAAAAAAGAGAGAAAAAGAACTGGACTGGTCCTGTTGATACAACTATCTACTGCTATTGTTGATGTGCTTTATAATCCATGTTGTAGTGGAAAACATACAAACTTTCCCTCTTTCTTAAAATAAAGGAAATACTCCTTTATTTCTTTGAATCTTGCTCCTAGGATAGTGTACTGGCTTTCTACGTTCTGCAGTGTTTATTCTGTTATCAAAATCTCCAGACTATCTTATCTCTCATTCCTGTCTCTTGACAACTTTATGTTTCTTTTCATCTGCAGGGATTTTATAGTTTTTGATGATGGCACTAAGGTTATTTGATGTTTAGCGTATAACTTGTTTTTCAGATTGCATTTTCAAATCTGCTTTTCAATGGTGATTCAATGCTAAAGGAAAGCAAATAAAACTCCTTTTGCATCTTATATTTATTTTCCTGATACCAAAATTCCACCAAGTGAAATTCTTTTAAAATGTTTATGTTCTCATTTCTATTTTTGTTGAAGTGTTTTCTTCTTTTTGATAGGTGTTTTGTAATTTTAAACAGTTTATCTTTTCTTCATTTCACTTTATACAACATCATTTCTTTTTTTTTTTTTTTTTTTTTTTTTTCTTAATGCAGGCTGAATTCTTACTTTCCACTTTTGAGTGAACAGGTTTTTTTACATATTTCACAGAACATGAAATATTGGGGAATATTTACAGGGGAATTCCTCAAGCACCAGTAAAAACTATACAATCAATAACAGAACAAAGTACTGTGATGACGAAGATGATGATGATGATGATGATGATTGAAGAGAATGAAAAGAAGACATAGTTCTTCCTTTCATATTAAAATACTTGTCTTTATGCATAGGTCAATAAGCAAATTAAGCTTTGGTGTAATTTCCATTTTTCTGTCACAATACTGAATTGAGAAAACATTTTCATTTTAGACAACCAGATGAAAGTTTAGCTTTCAATTTATAGCATCTTACGTAATAGAAATGTAGCATTTGGAATAGAAAATTTCAAAGTCTTTAAATATCATAGCTGTCTTTTCTGACATGCAAGTAAACTTTTATTTTTTTATCTCTCTTCTGGATAGAGTTAATTTTCTTCACAGTACCTGGTATGGGGCTGTGTTTTGGATTTGTCTTGAAAACAGTGTTGGTAACACAGGAAGTTTTTTCATTATTGCTGAGCAGGGCTCACACAGAACTAAGGCCTTTTCTGCTTCTCAGCCACCCCACCAGTGAGGGTGCTGGGGGTAAACAAGAAGCTGGGAGGGGACTCAGCCAGGATAGCTGGTCTCTCCTGACCCAAGAGATATTCCAGACCATATAGCATTGTTCTTAGTAGATAAAACTGGGAATAAGGAGTGAGGGGGTGTTTTCAAAGTGTTTGTGTCTATCTTTCAAGCCATCATTATGCATGCTGGAGCCCTACTTTCCTGAGCACCTCCTTGTCCATTGGAAGTGGTGAATGAATTCCCTGTTCTGCTTTGCTTACACAGGCACCTTCTGGTTTCCCTACTGAACTGTCTGTATCTCAA
The DNA here is from genome assembly GCF_965231275.1 of Zosterops lateralis. Classification (NCBI taxonomy): domain Eukaryota; kingdom Metazoa; phylum Chordata; class Aves; order Passeriformes; family Zosteropidae; genus Zosterops; species Zosterops lateralis. The sequence goes on from NC_139762.1 coordinate 144,913,148, forward strand.
ACAATGTGTTTTCTCACTTTTACTCTTCTGATTCTCTCCCCCATCCCAGCAGGGGAACTGAGCTGCCACCTGGGGTAAAACCACAACAATCTCTGTCTGCAAACAGAACATCATGATGCTGCCCACTACAGAGTACTGCTGTGAGGATACATGGAATATTGTGGAAGATGAAATATCCTGTTAGTTAGCTGCATCTAAAGGAATACTTGGCATGTTGGTGTTCAGTCAAAGATCAGACTCGATGATCTTAGAGGTCTTTTCCAACCTTAATGAGTCCATGATTCTATTAAATAAAGCATGCGGAATTGTCTATGTTTTTAAGACTTCAATAACTTTCTAAAACACAACACTAGCATGTTCCTCAATAATTGAATAGTCTCAGGATGCAAAAACCACTGCAGGGCTGTGTAACTAATTACTTCTGACATACACAAGTAGCAAAATAAAAACTTTAGGCCCTATGTGGCTGTATAGGGTTTTTTTTTTGCATATGATCAAGAAGATGAATACTGAATCAATATCCATCTTACTCATTTACTCAATTAGAAATCGAAGGAAGTATCTTTTCTAATTTTGAATCTCTGAAACTTCACACAGAAATGAACTCTGTTCTTCAAGAAGGAAATTAATGTAGAGATGTAAGCATAAACTCAATATAGAAAAACACACTGGTGATAAAATTCTGATCAGAAATAAAGTGTTTAGGTTTCAAGATCTAAGCACTGGATTTGTATATTGACAGCAATTACTGTCAGCAGTTTTGATCAACAAAAAAACTAAGTAAATAACAAAGTAAATAATCTTAACATGGTGGGTAAATTATGTTCACTTTAAAAAAGTAAAATCAATCGTTGTATTGTAGCTCACCAGAAGCTTCCTATCTTCTATTCCCAGCTCAGCATGATTTGCTGATGTTAAACACCAGGAAAACCTATACTGAAAATGGCACTGCTTCTTAACCAATTCACATGGTCTTTGATACTAAATTTATATACATTAATAAGAATAAATATATCAATAAATTTTAATAGATCATCCATCTTAAAAAGCAAAGGAAAAAATCTTAAAAAAAAATAAAGAAAAAAGTGATGAGTCATTAGGATAAAGCAGATAATTTTATCAAATCCATAATTTTACTGCAGTATATTCTAACAGAGAACACTTTAAAGATCAGAAAGGGTATCTGTCTCAACAGACTTGTCTTTCTCAGTGATGTGGTAATCATAATTTTCCATTTCATCCCTTGCTATCCATAAGCAAACTAAAATATATCTTAAAGTCACTTGGATTCACTATTTCAAACTCTTTCTAAGGAAGTTTATTTATGATTGCTAAAAACATATTGTTTCATTTTCTGAAGCCTTGTCTTGATTTCCCTGGTGACCCCTGAGAGGAATGTATTTCCCTTCAGCTGTCAGTTTTTCCTATGGTGCTTTAGAGAGAGAAAGGTCTCCTGTATTGATCTTCTGTGTTTTTTGATCCTCTGAGTCTTTTAATTTCTTCTACGAGGTAATTTCTGAAGAGATAAAAATGGACTGACTCATAACTTTCTTTTGAATATGATGAGTTTTGGTTTTGCAAATGTTTTACTGCTTTTACTAGTGTTCATCCAGGATAAGGCCTAAATGTGTGCGTGGAAAGGAGCTGCACTGGATTTGGAGTGATTTGCCTCTGGCACTGTAGCAAACTCCCTGAGAAATGAGGAGACTGCGGGTGATAAAAGGGAAATAAGTGAATTATAGATGACTGTGCTTTGCATCTCCTAATGAAGAACTGATAGAGATATCATATGAGTGAAGAATTAAGTAGGAGCACTGCTAAGAGGATTTCACACTAGCAATACATACTACAAGACTAGAGAACATCAAACTCCCCTCCCTTCTGCCTGTGCTGGAAAATTCCTTTGCTGAAGATCCAGCTTGTTCTAGCTTACATGCAAGGCTTCAGAGGAATCCTAGAACTTCTTCAATTAACTAATGCCTCTGTGAACTAGAAAGATTTGGGTTTTCTGCCTCCTTCAAACCTGTTTTCCATATCTGGGTTTTAGCCTCTTGCAAATTCTGTAACAGTGCACTTCTCAAGAGGAGCTGGAAGTTAATTACATCTTCTAACTCAAGTTAGAAGATCAGCCTCGTTGTTGTGTTCCGGGCCATAGAGAAAACTGTGAGTGATCCCTTATAAACTCAACTGTCCCTTGCATCTGTTGCTTAGAAAAAGAAAGCAAATAAATTGTACTAATAAATTGAATGCAGCAGTTTAATTTGTTCTGTCGGTCCTACTTCTATAAGATGTAACTTATATGTATATCATAGACAGACTCTTTTCTTACCACCCTCAAATAATAAAAAAATTAAAAATCCTTTTACTCTTCAAAGTAAAGCAGTTCTAAATTGAAATGAAACAGAAGAAATATAAGGAAGTATGCAACAGGGTTGACTGACACAAATCCTTGTCCCCAAACTCATCAAATCAGGCTTTAAATGGCAAGTATATTTGATCCAGGCCCACAAATATTACTTTTCAAGTGATCTAGAAATCCATGCTATTTAATAATGGCACAAGAGTATTATGTATCCTGTGATGGTAGAAAAATAAAATGATAAATCTTATGCCAAATGTGCCAGAAAAACTAATATTTTTCAACATCTTATTGAAAATCTTATAAAATTCAGTGTAATTTATGTTTCTAATATTTTGGAACTTTGTTAATTTCCATGTTCCCCTACTTCAACCTATTCAAAGGCATAAATTCTCCTCATTTACAACATGAACTGTAATTTAGTGCTTTTTTTCCTGTCATTTTAGGAAAAGAAACTACAATGCTCTCTGTCATCTAATCTATTAATTTTCATGTTTGTACTGGTACAATGGGATGCTTGCCTAACAAGACACATGAACAAGTTTCAAAGCTGGTCATAAGACCTTTGTTTTTCTTTTCATGTCCTCTCTTCTTCTGTATTCATCAGACCAGAGCATTTAACTCTGAAAACCCTTCTACTTCTTGAGCCATCTGCTGTGACAGATAACCCAATCATGTAAGTTATTTCACCAACAAATTGAAGTTTATTATTAAATTGAAGTTTATCATTAAAGTAATTTTTGCATCCCCTTCATCCTTCCTTGCTGCCTTCTGATTTATATCCTTTCACTACATCATTGTCACTGAGATACGTCTGGAATATTTTCAATAATTTTTAACTTCTAGGGTAAATAATAATCTTAATAATAAATTAATAAAAATTATTTGATAGCAGATTTCTAATAATATTTTTCTTCTACCAGCATTTTCCATTTATTGCTAGTGTTTATTTCCCAGATGATTACAGTCCTTCATCTTCCTTCTTCTTTGCCCCTTTTGCTTGCCAAATTGCTTTTTTTGTCCTTCTCACTCTCCTCTCCTTGTGGCTCTGATGCATACAAATTCATTTTTCAAGATTACATGAATCTGATTAACAACTGATCAGGGCTTCAGGAAACACAATTCAGATTAAACCAACAGGGATCTACCACTAATGGTGGTTCATTCACCGTAAATTTTCAACAATATCCAGCAGAGGTAAATCTGAATGGCCCAGCCGATAAGTGTGGGGCAAGGATTTTTTTTTTTTTTTTTTTTTTTTTAGCTTGTGAGAGGAACAAAGAATCATTGAAATACTTATGTTTTCCTTGTTATCTTTTATGGGGAAAAGTTATATAAAGTGAAGCAGTGAATCCTATGAAGCAGCAGAGTAAAGTTAACCATATTGGTTATGGAAAGTGCTTTGAAATCTTCCATCAAGCCCTTATTAAATAGCCAGTAACTGCAAGAGGTAAGCATTCAGTACTTCCTCTAAATGTTAAGTCAATAAAAGTTAGTTATCTGTTTAAATTTACACGTCTTCTGTCCTTAGAGGCAATAAATCTAAAGCGTTAGGAAAATTTAAAATGTTTTCTTTTTCTATGATAAAATCTTGAATTGTTAAGGTTCTACTATTCATATCTGAATAAGTCCCATGCTTCAAAACTCTTTTTCAGAGTAAATCCTACATTGTATCCTTTTTCCTGTGATTCTGGAGGAGTCCTTTTCAAGCATTCTCCTTTATTTGGGTGGAGCATTATAAGGTAATGCATTATTTGAAATAATTAGATAAATGTCTTATCCTACTTGAGGACTACTAGTGCTATACCCTTTTAATACTAATATTTACTATTTCAAGTGCTGCTGAGTCAGTAAAGTGAATGACTCACTGGCTTTTTTCACATTATCTTTTGTTTGCCTTGGATGTATTTACTTGAATGTGTTTAGTAAATGAAAACCAAACAAACCCCTGAGATTCAGAGAAATTTATACGTCAGAAATGTCGACTGACTGAACAGTTTCTGAAAAAATGGAAGACAGGCCAGTGACATAATCCTTAATACACCCATGTGGCATTTACTGGCACCAACTTGAATGGTACTTCAGTATGAAAGGTTGAATTAATAGCTATAGTTATTATTTAGCCCAAGGAATGCTTATAGTATAGAGTCTTCTGTTGGAAAGTTGAAATATCAAGGGGAAAAAGCAATCATCTGGCTGCCACAAAGGGCTGAACCTTTCACAGTCAGGATATGGTTTGACATGGCTTCTTTACCTAGTGCCATTGCTGCCATTTTCCCCAGTTGTTTCCACTGGTAAAATTATCTGTGGGGAAGGATTAGGGGAAAAAAAAATACATTTTCCTTCACTTTTTTTTTCTCTCCAAATTGTTTTTATGCAGATTGGTTCCTTCACCTGGCATTTCTGGAGCTCCCCAAAATTCCTACCAACACAAGGTGGTACTACAAAAGGAAGGCCATGTGCATGATTTGGAGGCTCCTTGCTGCTTGAAATACAGCCCAGGGAAATCCATGTAAGTCACAGCCTTATCTATAACCAAGGTAGGAAAAGTAGCTATAAATAATAAAGAAAATTAAATTTAAAAATAATAACAAAGTATAATTTTCTGAGTTCCTTAAATTAACCCACTAGTTTTGAAAAATGAAACAAAACAACTTGCACATAAAATGTACAGGTGGCAAAAATTAATTTGCACTCATCTTATGCATTGTTCCTTTACCACGTTCACCAAGTTAAAAAAATCTTAAAATCTGTATAAATTAATCTTTTTTTAAATTTTTTTATGCTTGTCAAAGCGATAAGGGTTCCTAAAAATAAAACTCTTAGAAAGATTCTTTAAGATTAAATCTTCTTAAAGATTTAATTGCCCTTAAACATAAACTTAGGAACCTGATTTTAATCATCCTTTTTTGAAAATTATGACTTGTGCCTTAATAAAATGTGTTATTAATTGTTATTATTTGTTGATTTAGTCCTCTTTTCTGACTTTTCAATGTAGTTATTTTACAGTATGAATGACAGAAAGATACAGTACTCTATGGAGAAGTTAGGACATACAAGCTCTGACTGTAATAAGAATTAGAAAGATGATTTTATATATTTTTCACATTTTGGAAGACTGCAAGCCATAGCACATAGCAATAAAATTTGATGCAATTGTTTTTTAAAACTAGAATCCCAGACTTCTAATTTTATCGTGTACCTTTGTCAAACAAGTTTGCTTAACAAAATAAAAATTGTTAAACTACAATTCAGCCTGACAAAAAAAAGTAGTTAGTCTTAAGGGCTCGGTGACACAGAGCGGATCCACATCTTTATTTTACATAACATAATTTTTAATTCACAATGTGCTAAAAGTTGTTAAAGTTGAAATGTAAATGTTAAAATACCCAAAATATAATCGGAGAGAAATCAAACAATGTTTTATGCAATAAAAAATAACAAATGCCTGTTTATTAAGTGTCAAGAGACATCTTACATCTAACTTGTAACCATATGAAAAAAAAAATACTCCCATCACATGATTGCCTCTTATTATTACATCATTCAGTTAAAAGTTATTCACAAAATGCCTGTTTGGAAGATGTGTACATCGATTATGAAGTAACTAATAAAAAAACCCAGTAACATTTCAAACTTCCATAACATATAATGTTGACTATCATATATATAATATAATAATATAATATTAACTGTCATTTGTGATATAAACCAATCTACACTTAGAGAGCAAAAGAATAAATGTTTTAATTTGGAACAGGATTTCACTTGATCTGACACTATATTAAGGCTGAAAAACGCATGGGAGAAATATATTATCATATACATATATGAGGTTAAAATGTACAGTGAAATATTTTTTTCTAAAGAGAAATATTGCTATCTTGAAAAAAGAAAGATATTGGTATAACCACATGAACCTTTTATCTATATCATTACAAGGATGAGATTCATTTTTTCCTTTTGGGAGTGAACTTTTCATATTTTATGCTAGTTGTGGTTGAGTCTGCAAAAATTTCTCACATTAGGTATCGAGTCACTTTTTTTTTTTTTTTCCAGTTTTACCAAATGCCACAAAATAACATTGAATATGAACATATGAACATTCCAAATTTTGCTGTTCCAAGTGAAACAGAGGGTAGCCTTAGTGTCTCCCTGTGGAACTCCTTCAGCTCCTGTATCTTTAACCTTTTAGCCACAGATCTTACAGTTTGCTGATATTTTAACTGTGATATATTAAAGAAAAAAAATAGCGGGAGCAGGAAGTTGTCAAAGTTGTGAATTTTTTTTTTTAATAGTTCTTGAGTTCCTTATAACCTCATTATATCTTTGTGTTATTACAAGCTGCAGAAGTGGATCTGTGGCAACCATGAGGATCAGCAAGGCCAAGTCCAAGGTGCTGCACCTGGGTCAGGGCAGCTCCAGGTATCAATACAGATGGAGAGCAGCCCTGCTGAGAAGGATTTGAGGGTGCTGGTAGGTGCAAGGCTGGACATGAAACAGCAATTTGCACTCACAGGCCAGAAAGCCAAACGTGCCCTGGGCTGCATCCAAAGCAGAGTGGGCAGCAGGTCTAGGGACAGGATTCTGCCCTTTCCACTCTGCTGTGGAAGCACTCCACTTTCCTGCCTGGAGTGCTGCATCCAGCTCTGGACTCGTCAGTACAGGAAAGAGTGGACCTGCTGGGAATGGGTCCGGAGGAGGGTCATGAAGAGGATTATGATCAGCTCTCCTGTGAGGAAGGGCTGAGACAGCTGGGGCTGCTCAGCCTGGAGAAAAGAGGAAAGAATGGGAGGGGAGGGACGGAGACCATTATTTATCTTTTCAGTGCTTTAAGAGGGGTTATAAGAAAGATGGGGACAAGAGTTTTTAGTAGAGCCTGTTGCCATATGGCAGGGATAATGATAATGGTTTTCATCTCGAAGAGGGTAGATTCAGACTAGACACCAGGAGGAATTTTTTTATCATGAGTACAGTAAAACACCAGAAGAGTTTCCCATGGAGGTGGCAGATGGCCATCCTTGGCAACATTCAATATCAGGGTAGATGGGGCTCTGAGCAATCTGATCTAGTGAGAGATGCTCCTTGTTTTTGCAGGGGCATTGGATTAAATGACCATCAAAGGCCTTTTCCAACCCAAACTGCTCTATGATTCAAACTATTCAAGATCCAAAGCCTTAAAGTACTTTTGGGACCTCTACAGAACTCTGCCACAGAGGAAACCTAAGAAATTGAGGATATGAGATCTGAACTAATTTAATGAGTGTATGGAGATGCCTTCACATAAGGTGAAAGTTTCTTGAAGCTGTTTCTTGAAGAAAATTATTCATGGACTGCATTCCATTGTTGACTAGGATTTGATAATGTTTCAAATGTTATATGCTTGAAGGCTCAGGTAAAGGCCACATTATCAAAGTGTCTGCACTTGTCATTTTCTGCATTTAATTTCTATTCTAGGGTTATAAAAAAAATACCTACTTGCTGTGGAGATTTATTTGTTACAGAAGTTTATAAAAACTATTGTAACAAGAGGTGTAATAATAGCAGAAAATTCAGCAAGAGGTAGATTGAATTATGTAGTATTCAACCTAGTTGTTGCAGTGAAACAAGCAAGTTTTACCTCTAGGCAGGCCAAGATCAATCTGGGCAATTTTTACTCCTGATACCCTGAAGAGTTAGACACTGTGGACAGCAGTACTACATTTTCAGGGCTACATTAGCTCTAAATGGTTTGCAATTCATCTACCTGAGCAAATAGTAGGTATCTTGTGCAGAGGAATCTAAGACTGTCTGGAAGAAATAAAGATTTCCTGATTTTTATTCAGGAATATTCTAGGTGTTTTCAGCCCAATCAAATTGCAGTGAATCCAGTAGTCCTCACTGCATGCACATAGGATATTGCCAGGTGCACTGCAAGGAAGGAAGGTCAAACACTTGATTCAACATTGTCTGCTATGGTTCCATGACCGCCATGTAGTTATTAGCAACAAATATTGCACAAGAACCTTGCATCCATGGGGCAAGTGAAGTGTTTAAGTGACTCCCTGGTAACTCTGTGCTGGAGTCCAAAGACTAGCTCTGCCACCCCAAAACTGGTGCCAGAGGGACACAACTCCCAAGCAGATGACGGGAGCAGCGGCTTAGAGCTGTTACTCTACGGTACAATGTTGGCAGCAAGCACAGGCTGGAGACAGGAAAGAGGTGGAGGTCCTTCTGCTTGTTTATTCCAAGAGTTTTATTCAGGGAACAAACTCTTGAAGAGACGAGAGAACCCAGAACCTGGGGTACAATGACTTTCAAACCAGGGAGGTCCAAGGGGTGGGAACCTGAATGCCACCAACCAGGAAAGGGAATGGGAGGATCATAAGGCTGGCTTACATTACAATAACCAATGAGGGGACATAAGGGGAGGGCACAACCTGGACAAACCAATGGTGCACTGAGTAATACAGAATTTTCTAGAACTAAAGGCAGAGCCAAACAAGGATTGTCAATCAGGTAGGTGGAGTATTAGGCAAGGGGTTTGGTTCAAGGGAAGATTGGCATGGAATATTCAGGAAAGGTGGGCAGGGTCAAGCTAAACTGACAGCTTGCTCTGTGGAGTCAGCACTGGTTCCACTGGCAGTGAAACTGTTCTGAGCGTTATCAGTGATTCCCTGGGGTGCATGGTGCAGGATACAAGCAAATTGGCATGAAACACCCCTCACTAACACACCAGATATATAATGCAGATGCACCCACTCATGCCTCTGGATGTTGTGTTTGGCCATTTTTCTATCAGAATAAAATGGTTTCTGCTTTCTTTGGTCCTCATGTTGTGAAAAAAACCAGCATTTGTAGAAAAGCTTTTTCTCCATAAAAGGATCAATACTGGGTCCAGTGCTATTCAAAATCCTTGTCAAATATCTGGATTACAGGACTGTATGCCTCCTGAAAAAGACTACAGGCAGCATTGGATTGGGAGGAGAGGCAGATACACTGCAAAGACAGACCAGTGCATGGAGACACTGCAAGGGGCTGGAAATGTAAAGTACTGCACAGGAGAATAGTCTCCAGCAGAAATACAGGTTGAGGTACAGTTCTGCTAAGTGCCTCTGTGGACAGAAAAATGAATATTGATTCATGGAAAGGAATGGAGGAGCAGCGAGGAATGCAAACCTGTCCTGCATCTGTAAGATAAAAACCAGCAGATAAAGATGTGTGTTTAGTCCACTCTACTTGGAATATCGTAGGCAACACCTGGAAAAATGTGTCTCCCTGTGGGTTCCCCGAGTTCAAATAAGGAGAAAAGAGAAAAACTGTAATATTGAAAAGTGGAGGCCCACCACTCTGGTGATTAAAGGACTGGAGAACTCGATGCATGAAAATATTGAATAAATTGGCTTCATTCATTATGAGAGGAGGTTACTGATAGATGTGCGTGAGTCTAATCACTGTCTTCCAACACCTAGAACATCATTACTATAAAGATGGGGATATTTCCTTTGCAGGAATATATGGTGGCAGGACTACATGCATGTGTTTCTTTGGGGGAAAATTCCATTTGGATATAAGAAACATAATCATGTCTGTGGGAATAACAAAATCTTGCAGTAAGTTGCCCAGAGGAGTGGTTTGATTTCTTTGCTAGAAATATTGAAGACAGTTTTGATAGAGCCATGAATAGTCTAATTTAATGCCTCCTTTCAACAGAAAGGTGAAGATCTGATCCCAGAGCTCCCTTCTAACCTGGACTTTTCTATGTTTATGTCATTTTTCTATGAAATTTCTTGTATATATATTCCAGTTGAAGGTGATTTGAAACACAGGGTCTAAGGAAACATTGCTATTAGAGCTGTATGTCTGCAAGAAGCTTTAAAAATTCAAAGAGAGAAGTCTGACAGAAGGGATAAAAAAAAGACACCCCTTCAAAGAAGCCATCTAGAAACACTACATCCAAAGTCTACAGAGGTTAATAGGAGTCTTTTCTGTGACTACAATGGGCTTTGCTTGTCTCTTTAAGTGTTCTGGCTTATTCTATTCTGGTGGTTTTTTTTGTTTTGTTTTTTTTTTTTTTTTACTCTACGCCTTTTTTTTTTTTTTTTTTTTTTTTTTTCATTGTGGATGTCTAAGAATGTTTAAGAATGCCTAACATTGTCCATATTCCGTCTGCACACTGGACTGGAATTTTTTCATTTCATACATCATTTGTATGTGCTGCTGTGGTTCCATGAAAAAAAAGGGTGTTAATCTTTACCACTTTGGAGACAAAAAAAAAAAAAAAAAAAAAAAAAAAGACATGTATTGTTATGGAATTGAGGAACATTAGCTGTGTGCTTTAATAACAGAACATATGTTGCATAAAAGATGACTTCTATCTTAATTTTAATGAATAAACGTAGATATTTTAACATAATTTTGAAATTATATCTGAAAAACCAGAGAACATGTCAATATAACTATTCATGATAATATATTAGCAAGTGTGATTAGTTCTAATTTAGTAGGCACTAATAAAAGTTTCACAAGCCAAAGGATTTGAATTTGTAAGGAGCTCTCTGTTAAAAGAAATGGAAAGAGGGAAGGGAAATTCTTTTAAAACACTGCTTTAAAGACCAACAAAAGGCTCTTCCTGTTCACTGAAGCTGACTGTGAATGTAAGGATAGCTTGAGTCTCTGTCTAGCATGTTAATCAAAAGAACATCTTTAGGAATAATAAGATACTTTTTTTAGCATGTACAGCAGATTACCCATTCAATAGTTCAGTGCTATTTATCATCAATGTACAATTCACTAAGGAGATATGAAATTTGGGCTGTATGTTTAGGGGATCTGAATATATAATTTCTAGATATGCAGAAGACCCTAAAATTAACAGATTTGGATCCATTTAATAACATTTTACTTGCCACAAATCTAGTGACAAATACCTATCTAGGCATTATTGGTATTTAGGAGCAAGAGACAAGCACATCTAACCTTTCTGCAGGGTATATCCTGGAGAGATATCTTAATTGACCACAGAGGCATCCTAAGTACCTAAAAGGCTAATATTAGTTGCAATCAATTATGTTCTGAGAGTAAACTGGATGTATTAAATATATAAAAACTGAAATGGTAGAAACAAATGTTTTTGAGCCTTATACAAAGTGACTAAAGAAACTAAGAATTCTTTCATTGACCTTAAATTATTTAAATGTATCTATTAAATAAACCCACTTACCGAAAGGTGATGGTATAGTGCTAGAGGTAGAATATTTTCTTTTAGAATATTCTTCTGATAGTAGAAGAGAGTAGGGTGTTAGTTTGTTCTTGCTTTCACATTCTGCTGATTTTTGTAGGAAAAAGAAGTCAATCTTTTGGTATGAAAGCTACTGTATTTTTTATTTCTTTAAAATATAAAATGAAAAAGCCTAATGTTGAGATTTGATAATTTTCCGTGTGACTGATTTCCTTAGTAAAAGGTCTGTACTTTTTGTAGATAATATAGGATCAACCTTTCGTACAGAAGATATACAAATATTGGAATAAAATCACAAAAATATATCAGTGCATACTCATAGAAAATCAAATTAAAATGTGCAGATTTGAACATTTGGCAGGTGATTTCCTTTCATACATTTTTATATGTGACAAAAATACTGAAATTGTATTATGTTTAAACAAAGCAGGGAACCTCTTAAAAATAATGAGAACCTGGACAGAAGCAACGCAGATCCAACCAATGGTTAACATACATTCTCCATTTATTCTGTTTAAAATGGAAGGTTATATACACTTCAGTATAGTTTACAATTACAATTATATTGTCATTGGTTTACAGCATTAGGAAAAATGCAAACAGGCATTGTTTATCTCATTCTTAAGTCTTCACACTGCCAACTATACCTATTAATACCTAGAAAAATCTCTGTCCTTCACTAATATCCTAACATAATTTCTAACTCTGCCACAGGCTTCACAGGCCTGGATTTGGGGCCCAGGCTGGGGTAGCTCAAACCTCAATCCAAATATAAATCATGCCCTCGTTCTCTGAGAAATTCTGCTACATTTAAATGCAACAATTTATATTACATTTGAATGACAGATACTAAAAAACCTTAAAATCCCTATGCTAATTATATTTTACATTCATAAGATATAAATTTAAAAAGAGATCTGATGTAAATTCCATTTACTGTTTGAGAATAATAACAATCATTTTGATGAGGTAACACTGAGGAATTTATTTCTATTTTGGAGGATACTACACTGAACAAGAATAACTTTATTCTTCTATTATTTCTTTCTGCAACACACAGAGAAGAGATTGAGAATAACAACAGTAAAATCAGGCTAATTGAATAAGTCTAGCCTGTTTCCTATTAAATTTATATCTGATGCCTATTATGTGACCACAAGACTTCTACAAAGTAGAAAGGAGCAGATTTTAAAAAATTGCAATTGTTTTTTTGTTTTTATTTTACAGAATACCCCAGGGTTAAAATGAAGGAAGAATGTTCATGGTTAATATTACACTGGCAGCTGGATCCCCCTACAGTTGCCCAGCCTGTTACATGAAGTCCAGAAGACTCCATTTCACTACTTGGTTGTACTGCTTATTGTCTTGGGTTGTAGTATAGGATGTGCACAAAGCATTCTATCACCATCTTAATGAACTGTTGAATCCAATTGTTGGAGCAGTGTTTCCCAGGCCTCCTCCCTCTGGGCTATCTTCTGTTAATGGCCCATCAATGCCTTGCTGCATAACTCATAGATAACTCCCTCCAGGAGTTATCTCTCTTTAATGGGCCATCAAGGACCCACTTCATGACTCATCATCCCATTGTGAGATGCTCCACCTAGGGGGAGGATGCTACATTCCAACAGGGGGAGGAGCCAAGCATTCTTACCTGGATATAATCTGGGATTTGGGACAGTACAAGCAGCCCTTACCCACTGGAATCCCCGTGGACCAGAGCTACCAGACCTTTCTACAGGATCACTGTTTCAGGAAGATCACCTCATCTGGACTGCTTCCACCATCCTGCTCAGTTTGTATTCTGATTCTGTCAGTGGTCTTTTGTATTTTTGCATTTATTTTATTTTATTTTACCTTTTTACCTCTTTTCTTATTAAATTGTATTTCTGACTTGGAGCCTCTCACTCGTTTTGCTTTCAAACCACAACACTTATACTGTAGTAATGCATAGAAACTCAGTGGGCCAGTTCCCAGGCACAGTAATTTCAACTAGCAATAGAGTGCAATATACAAGTAAAAAACATGCAGAATTTAAAATATTTTTCAATAAAATATTTTCCGTATATTTCACTGCATTCATTTTATGTTGGAAATTACATTTGCCATTTTTTACTTCAACTGGATGGGATAATTTTTTTTCTAAATAGTTTTTATTTATGCATGTATGATTTTGACAGTCTTAAAACTTTCTTTCTTTCTTTATTGTTTTTCTCACTGAATTTCAAAAGATTTTACATCTGTGCATTAGAAACTTCCTGCTGAAATCACAGAATCACAGAATGAGTAAGGTCAGAAGCATCCAAAGTGGGACCCATCTGGTCCAACCTCCCTGTACAAGCAGGTTCAATCCAGATCACACTGCACAGGAATGTGTCTGAATGGTTCTTGATCATCTCCAGTGAGGGAGACTCCACAAACTCTCTGGGAAAATACGATTTCTTATTGCAAAGATTTGGGTACCTTAGAGTCAGTTTTTAGTTCTTCTTGAAGTATTTATAATCAAACCACCAATGCATAATAGGTATTTTAATTTCTCTAACAATTGCTGTTTTCCACCTCTTGTCTTTGGCAAAGAAAATTCTTTTTAATCCAAAGAAAGATTGACAGTAGTTTCTACCTGAGCTACAACTCAGCTACTTGCAGCATTGTTCCTTTCTCATTTTTTGTTGCAATGATGGAACCTTTCTGGGGAAGTTAAATTTATCAAAGTACCAGATGTGAGGTTCTATTAGGGTTCAATGGGACTAAAAACAGTCAGGGCATCTATGCACCAATTAATGTTGGAAAAATTATATATAATGATGAGTCTATAAGCATCTTTATGAATTTATAGATAAAGCAGTTGTGCAGTCATCTCAAGATGGACTTGCAAGGTACATATACTTTAAGAAAAAGGGAAGTGAAAATATGAAGTGGGCAGTGCCTTCTAACCAAATAAACTGATCATTAAACCTTTAGAGATCCAAGATGCATATGATTTCAATTTCAGCTTTTTTGACTTCAGAAAAAATTTTGTAGTTATGCCTTAAAGATCAGCAGCAGTAGCCTTCATGATTAGCATAGCTCACATTGCAGAGCACATCCTAAAGGGAATAGTTAATTTTTCTGGCATGAAGCAGGGGTAATTAAGCAACTTGCAAAAGAGAATCCTTATGTTTGCTTCCATGCAATCTCTCAGATATTATTCTGAAGGGATTTTTTAATATAAAATATTCCTTCAAGGAATAACTGACTCAGATAGATAATCTGTTTCTATGTTCTATGTTCTGAGAATGATTTCTGCTGGTTTTTAAAGCCTAAAAAGTCTGGTTCTGAATTTGGAGTCTGTTCAGATTTAAGTCTGTAATGTAGATGTGTGTGATAGTTCTGGCTTCTTTTTTTCCTAGCCAAGGTTGGGATTAATACATGGGAATTGTAGGTTTCGAGTTTGGACTTAGTTGTTTATTTTATCTTCTCTATTTACAGACTCATGAGCCATTAGCTCAATCTAGCAAGCTAGAGAAATGAGGTAATATGAAGTGCTTCTAACTCTTTCCAAGGTGATTTAAGCAATAATTACCCAATAACGAGGTGACACCAATATTATTTATACTTTTGACCCAATAATGACCACTCAAAGCCCGCAATGCAGATCTTTTTCAGCCAATTACAGAAAACCACCCAAACCCATGAAGAAGAAGGTGAATAAGGTCTTAGACAATGCCCAAATGCTCCATCTTGACTCACATGTCAAATATACTAAAATCTTAAATCTAAGTTTTTCACCCTGTGAGATCACCCAATATTATTCAAACTACACACCCACAACCCCAGTGCTATCTCTCAGTCTTGAGAGCCTCAAGTCAAATGTGGACCTTGCTTGAGGGTCAGCACCTTTCAGCACAGAAAGCCTGAAATTTTCAGCCTCCAGGGTTCCAACAGTTGTGAAAACTGAACCAGAATCCTGCTTCAACTGCAAGCTGAGTAAATTAAGATCAAGTGAACAGATTTAGATGCAATGAAAATTCTACACTCTCCAAATTAATCTGAATGTAATTCTTTTGAACATAGATATATGCACTCTTCATAAAGATTGCAGCCTAAAAATATCAGTATGAGACCCTGCCAAAAGGAAATGCCAGAATTTGGAAATTTATTTAAATGTTCTGGTAAATTAATCCTTCTCCTTTGTTCAGTACTAGTGAGCACATTGTGATTTTTCTCAAGCTTGTCTAAAAAAAAAAGTATATTTTCTTTTCACAGAATAATAGCAAACAGGATTTTATAAATATGCAATATTTCAGATTTTGGTTCTGTGGATTGGGTATGACCAATTATAGACACATTATTGCTACTTCTTGGTTTGACTATTTAAGGTACAGATATTTGAGTGTTCAAAATTGTGAATTAACCGTATCTTTGTTCTCAAGTTTTAAAGAATGGCTATTCCTATTGGTGCGTCCAGTGGAAGAATGGCCAAGAGGGTTTTGTTTGCCTAAAAAATTTTGTGAAAACACAGATAAACAGACCTTCAGAGAGAAAGAAACCCCTGTCTTCTCTTTATGTGAGAGGGGCATAAAATAGGCCTATCAAGAGAGCTTCATTTCTGCAGGTTTTTTACGAGGAATTCCACTCATTTTTAAAAGCAGAAATACCTTTTGTGAGCTTGAATTTTTTCACACGGGCAGCCTGATGTGGAAGAAAAAATGGAGTGGAAAGGGCTGTTAGAGATAACTTTGATAGCAATAATACGGCTAATGTATCACAGAAATTTGGGATCGGGGTGCTTAGATAGGTCAGTGAAACTAAGCAAACTCTCATTTTATCTTTTCTTTTAAGCATTACCTGAAATTGAAATTATAACATGTTAAAGACAGAGAATGATGATGGCACTCTCAAGAGACCAGAGACAAGTTGACTGAATATATTCCTCATTTGGGATTTAAACATCAAACTGTGATATGAGAACAATTTTCTGGATGGGAGAGGGGTAAATGGTCCGGTACTGGATGGTTTCTCTACTAGATAAAGCTGTTGGGGAACCAAGGTAATGGTTTCCTGATCATCTCCCCCTCCAAGATACTAGAGCTGTTTTATTATGGATCCACAAGCAATATTAAGGTACTTTATTTTCTAATATTTTTTCCATGTTTGATATACAGAATCAGAATTTACTTCACCCAATTTTAACAACAAAATTAAGAATCTATGGAAATATCCCCAAAGGCTAACTGTAGCCCAGTGATTTTAATCTCCCTCTGATTCATCTGTCATTAATGAAGACAATTCAGCATTTATCCCAAGGGACAGTACACTACTGAGGATACCAGGAAGATGTAGTTAATGATTTGAAAGATTCTGTCTGGATATCAAGTTAATAATGTTTGTTCTAAGAAGAAAATCTACTGATTTGAACCTAATTTTTTATTTCACTGGCCATTTGATCAAAGCTGTGAAGTAATACTGTAGGATAATAATTTAGAAGGAATAAGAATCAATTTTAAAATTGATAAAAGTTTTATTTCCCCCTTTATCCAAAATCATCAATATTCAGGAAACAGATCCTCCAAAAAACTGGAAAAGTTCAAGGGTGTGTTTATTTATTATACTCTCATTTTATCATGGTTTCTATAGTCTTTTTTTTTTTTTCTTTTTAAATTTACTTTCTTTTTTTCTTGCTCTCTCTCTTCCTCTATTCTAAGGAAAATGAAATAAAAGAAGACATGGCTTTGGAGCACACTTTTAGGAGTCAATTTGATCGATGTATCATGTGCACTTAGTTCCCATTCTTAGTTTCATTACCTCCCAATAACTTTTCACTTTTCATTTTATGATATTCTTCCAGAGCTATTCACTTGGAATTTACTTATCAAAAATAAACAAACAAAACCCCAAACCAAACCAGAAAAAAACAAAACAAAACAAAGAACCTCAAAAAACCAAACCAAACCAACCAAAAAAACAAAACCAAACCAAACCAAACCAACAAAAAACCCAAACAAACAAACAAACAAAAAAACAAAAACAAAAACAAAAACAAAAACAAAAAACCACAAAAAAAAACCAACCAAACAAACAAAAAAAAACCCCAAAACAAACAAAAAACACAACAACAACAACAAACACCCTTGCCAAACAGAAACACTGAGGAACTGAGGAATACTTTTTTAGCATAGAAATGACAAAATAAAAATTATCTCTATATTCATTCTAATATCAATGTTATTTGTTACAGTAAAAGACATAATGGGTGAGATTTTACCAGACTATAAAAGAGGTAGTGTTGGGTTACAGACATTATTAAACCTGCTCTGGCATTCTGATTCCATAAGCAGCTGCCTGTACTTGATGATTCAAATAGCACCAAAGGCCGCCATAAAACACTTGCCCATTGTTTAATATCGTAATGAGAGAAAGAAGTTCTTTCCTGACTCCCACAGATTATCAATTTATGCCCTGAAGCATACAATTTTATTGTAATTATGTTAGCTTGCATAGTTGTAACTGTTATTAATGATCATAAAAGTTGTAGCTTTGCCATGTAAATGTATTGGAGAAAGAAATAGGACAATGTAAAAGGTAACTAACCTTGACATCAGTAGCTGTGGGAGCCCAGCAAACAGGTCATTTGCTGAAGCGTTGAAAATACAGTTCTGGTTCTAAGAAGTACATATCTAATGCAATGAGGAGGAGAAAAGAGTCCACATTTTTAAGAGTCATTATGATTTTATGGATTGTGAGTAGGTCGTCTAAAGATTTGAACGGAAAATGTGCAATGGGTGGCAGAGTTTCAAATTGTCAGAATGTTTAGGTGATAGCAGTCTGAATTAAATGGGATTAACTGACTGAATATTCTATCTGTGAAAAAACCCTCTTCAAGTTGTGTGGGATTTGTTATGTTTTTGGTTTGGTTGTGCTTTATTTGTTCATTGAGGTTCTTCTTTCTGGCATTATGTTTGCTTTAGTTGTAGTTTTGGATCACTAGGAAAGAAATAGTACTCTACAGCCTCTAAAGGTAATTTTGAATGGGTATCAATATGCTGGAAAAATTAGAAATTAAAATTATATTGGAGCCTATGCAGAAAGGAACCTTGAAAAATCTGAGAAAGGGCTAAATGAAAATATATCTCCAAAAATGGAAAAAAAAAAAAAAAAATCATGGGATGAAGTGAGGTTTTGCATTCTAATGGAAAATCGTTTGAGTCCAATGTGGACAAGTCTAAATGACATACCTGAAACCTACATAGAAAGTCACCAGCAAAACACTTTATACAGAAGCTATGCCCTGAAAGGATTAAAAGAATAAAGGAGTTTAAACGCTTTTATTTCCTTATTTCTGTATTCAGATTTCCCAGCATGGTTCATTATTCTTATTTTCCATCAATTTCAATATGCAAATATACTGTGTTGCAAAGACTAATCATATTATAAAAAATAGGAATTAAATATTTTGAATTTAACATTGTGGAAAAAGCCAACAACTGTTGATTCTTAATAGGTGGAAATGTATGATGCTCTATGTCTTTCCATTCCAAGTTATGTTAACACAGTTACAGTTTTCCTGCAGTATAATTGTGACTAAGTGAATAAAATGTCAGTTGGGATAATGAAATAAGAGTAGCAAGATGGTGCCGAAAATTAACTGCCAAACTAGCAGCTATATTAGCATATTAATGTTTGTTTCAGTCTTTGACTTTAACAGGTTTGAAAAATAGCAAAGAAAAGCACTTCTGTACTCTTTGTTCCTTGGTAGACCCTTCAGAAGGAGTCTAGCAGTGCCTGTTTGGAGTAGACATTTATGATTGAGAGAGCCAATTTCTGAATATGTTATTACAAGAATGTTTGACATTTTGCCTGGGAAGCTGTTCTCTAGTCCTGAAAGAAGAACACGCATGCTTTTGTACCAAGGAAACAGAACCATCTTGTTTCATCTCTGGGGATGCACCCAGTAGATTAACACTAAACAAGTAATGAAAAATCCTTTTTCACAGAGTGTCCAGTAACTGCATGTGTGACACTGTAACTACACATGACATGCTTTTCTTTTAAAATCAGTGTGTGTTACTACTGCTAAATCTTAGTGGAAAAAGAATTAATTTTGGCACAGGGTTACATCCAAGAAGCAATGAAGTTGTCGCTTATATCAATACATGGCCATAAACTAATAATATGTCAATATCACAGCAGTATCAGAAGACTCCTATACATATTATTGTACTATTGTATTGTATTATAGTGTTATACTATATATGTTGTTATATAAATTATATATATATACTGGGCTTTGTTGTTGTCAGAGAAAATTATTAATATATTTAGAATGAATGTGACCAAATTATATAAAGACTGTAGAAGTCACATCTGACCTTGCTTGGACTTCTCCCACCCCAAACTCAGGGTTTTTGAAAGATCAGGAGGCTCTTAGGCTATTTTTGCAAATGACTTTTTACTGATATAAAATTGCATCATACCCTAATATGGAACCTATACTTGACGTTGTAGGCAGAGCTGTCTGTAATTTCTCTAGAAGACTACAAAAGACTCCACCAGAAAATAGATGGATGATTCACAGTGTACTTGAGAAACTCATCTGCAGATTGATTACTCCTGTCTCATATTGCACTGCTCCCTGTGTAAACATTGCCATTAAATGGAGCTGGAGCTGTATTTGCTCCAAGTTTTGTTGACTGTGTTTGTCTGCAAGGTGTTGTGGTTTAGCAATAATACTCCCCAGGTCAGTACTCCCACAGACACTTTCCAAACCATGCACTACTCGCTTGGTCCCCCCACTACCTGCCCCCCTGAGGAGGGTCTGAGAGGAAAATTGGAGGCACAAAAAGTAAAGATCACAAATTGAGATAAAAACAATTTCCTGGAAACAGCAGTTTGAGAAAACTGATCAGTAACATCAACAATATTAATGGCAGAGAATACAAGGAAAAAAATGTTATTGCTTACCATAAAAGACCCTGGCAATAGACAATACCCCAATACTCCCTCCAGCTTGACACCAGCATTACCCAACTGTTCCCTCTGGCCTGAAACCAGGGCCACCGCCCACCTCTCCCTCTACCACTCTTACTCAACAAAAGGAACCCCTTTTCCTCATAAGAGACTCCCTTCCCCCTGCCCTTGGCAATGACATCAGGTGGTACAGAATAACCTCTGGGTCCTGGTCATGTCCTCTCCCGGTTACTGAAAAATTAACCCTGTCCTGACTGGAACCACACACAAAATTAGCTTCCTTTAAAGACTGGCAGTTTAATATGAGTGGAAAGGCTTCCCCAACTTTATAACATTCCTTTGCAGAAGATGGCAAAGATAAGGCAAATAAGGGAGACAAGGAAGAAGCATTTATATAATTTTACATTGGCATGACTCTGTCTATATTAATTCTACTCAGCATCTTGATTTTTTAATTATTATTTTTTTCTTTCAAGAAGTGAAATGTTATCTTACATTTTTGTTTGGTTCAGTTTTTCCTCCTCTACCCCTGGAAATGTATTACTACTACACATACTGCATTTTCTGAGGGAAGATAAAAAAAAGGGAGAGTCTTTTCAGGTAATCTCTGCCCATCATTCTTTCCTTCATTCTCAGTTACCAAGGTGAATAATTTTTTTTAAGTATTGGAAAATTTGAATGTCTATGTAAATTGCAGCATAATTTAAATATTTTTTTATATTCTTTGGTCTCTCTATAGATATACCTGTTCTACACATCAGAGAAAAGTAAATTTATCAAAAGAATTTAATAAGCATTGACATTTGCAGTGCATCAAGACCCTTAGCTACTGAGTCACATGACATATTTCTACTGAGAGGTTAAAATAATACAAAAGTGCTATAAAATACAGTGAGAAATCTCAGCTCTCATCAGAAAAATTAATCTGCCACCAAAGTTGAAACATTTTTGTGTAAAGTCCTTCTGTAAATGTTCCTGCATAAATTTGTCATATAAACATAATAAATGTGTGCCTAATGACCATTTCAGTCTGAAATTTAGGAAAATTTTCAGCAGTGGTCTCATGAGCCCTGTTTAGGTTTACATTACTAGCAGATTTCCCAAAGTGTGTTAAAAGAATTTTGGAAACAAGTCAAGAGCATCTCCTTATGGAAATCCAACACAGTATACCAAGTACAATACACAAAGAGAGAGAGGGGTATGTTCATGCATCTGACATCAACTGAAGTAATTTATAAAATCAAGCTTTTCTTTGGGAGCTGTAAGCAACAGATTATTTCAAAAGGAAAAGTTGCGCCTGCAAAAGGTTTTTGAAGTTACATAATAAAAAGTGTTCAGGATCAAACAAACAAACACACAAACAAAAAAGGTTTTCTATTGTTTCTCAGAATTTTCAACTCTATGTTCAATTACTTTTCAGACATGCCACCTCAGATATTTCATGTAACTTTAGTCTACACTTAATTCTTGCACAATAGTGAAAGGAAGAAAATCTGTGGCAATTTAGGTTGACCGGAAAAGGACAAGATCTATAGTTAGTACTCATTTGTGCCAGTGCAAACATTATCTATGCTACTTAGAATTCATAGGGATAAGGTATGGAACATATAAAATTATCTGTGTAATTTGAATAAAGGGAAATGTGGTACTTAATGTACCACGAATAATGAATACATTATAACCAAAACTTCAGTCATGCATCCTTTGCTACTTGAATGCATATGAAAGCAACTATACAGGCTACTGAGAGGAATTTAAAACTCTTACTTTCTTGGTACCTCAGGTTAATTTTTACCAAGATCTTTCTTTAGGACTCCATTTGTTTGTATATTTTTTTTTCCAGTGGAAAAAAGAAATTAATATTTTGTATCTGTTATCCAAATAAGGTATCAAAGAAGTTTTCACCAAAGTCATAAATAACAGAAATAGAATTCTAATAAATTTTAAAAAATCAGTTTGTCTAAGCAGCTTTAGGAAGAAAAGTAGTAAAATTTTGTGCAGATGCTGAAAAATCATTATAAAGTTGATTTTCTAGGAAGCAACAAAATAAATCTTGGGAATTTTCCCCCAGGTTTAGTTTTTCCCAGAGGCTGAGGATAAACCTGCATAAATGTATTTCTCATTTCTATGGCACCTAACCACCAACAACTATTTTATGACACTAAACATTCAGTAACGATTCATTAATCATGAATGAAAATATCTGAGGATAAATACTAGGGTGAATAAAATGAGGAAGGGATACTTGTTTAGAAAATATTTATCAGTGAAGAATTAAAAGTACAAAACCCACGAAGGTGATGTAGAACATTTGCTAACTATTCTTATCAGTACAGAGCTGAGTTAAAGCTGTTACTTGGTTATTTTATTTTTCTAATTTTATATTCTTATATTTCCTTCCTTTCTTTAATCCCTGGGTTCATGGGCCTTGGAAGGATGGATCCATGAGTGTTGTGGTGCACTCCTGATCTCCCCTCTAGTTCCCCACACAGTTGGTTTGACCCCGAGAATGCTCCCACCACTTCTCCTGTCCATCAAGTTAACCCTACCCTTTATTGCAGATCCCTCTGTGTCAATCCCCAGATGTCCTTTCCTCTTGTCTGCCTGTCAAGGCTTGTCCTCTCCCTTTGTTCCAGAAAATTCTATGTTTCTCAATACCCAGTTGGTACCTTAATTTTGTACCGTCCCCTTTGTATCTCCCTATTGGCAGTGACCTTTTGTACCACCCCTTGTGAACCCCACCTATAGAGTTCTCATTGGTAGATGTTCTGTTCCACCTTTTGTACCACCCACTGCACCAGTGTTCCCAGTGCTTCTCTCTCCTTGGCCCTTCAACATTAATAAACCTCGTTGGAACCTCACAGAGAGAGCGTCTCTCATCTCCTTTGCCTGGATCCCCTGATGTCACCTCCTTTGCCTAGCTTGGGGTTGCATACCCCAAAGGTTCTGCAGCAGGCACTGTCTGTGTCCCTGCAGTTCCCCACACTCGTCATAGAGCTACCACCCTACAGCTAGCTGGAGCTCGGGGAACCTGACAGGGAGTATATGACACATGAGTGTTGCCAAAACTGGCAGACACCATAGCTATGCCACTCATGATCATTTTGGAAGGGTCATGGTGATCAGGAGAGGTGCCTGGGGACTGGGAGAAAGATTTGCTGGAAAGCAGCTTTGTTAAGGGCCTTGGGATTCTGATGGACAACAGGCTGTCCATGAGCCGGCAGTGTGCCCTTGTGCCCAAGAGGAGTATGGTTTGCTAGAAAAGAAAGGCAACAGAAGAGGGACTAACTCAGCATTCCAACAAAGAACAAATTCTTACACTGAAACTTTAAATGGAGCTTTTGGAAATGTTCTGGGTAATGATTCAAGACAAAAGGAACATTAACGTTATAGGAGTGCCCATAGATCAGTAAATCTGAGAGACTACGTGAGTTAGGCTTTTTGCAAGGAATCTCACATAACTACAGATATTCACAATAAAGACTGGTGCACAGGAGCTGGTAATTTTAAACTCTCTTCCTGGCAGTAGAAGAAAACTGCTACTCACTGTCTGCTGCAGTTTAGTATATGCTGGATTGCATTCTAAGAGTATCTGATTCATTACATTACCTATGCAGCAAAGTGAAGTCATAATAGACATTTACGTGTCATCAAATTAATTAATCCCTCCCAAAAGTATAGTAATAGATCACTGGGTTGACTGTTAACTGGCTGCAGTAACAAGGGGACACAATGAGAATGAAAAAGCTGGTTTACTGATACTGGGTCCACTATTAAGAGAGTAGGAATCTGTTGGCCAATGATAAGAAGGTCAACATGCTAAGCTATTTTTTTTTTCAGAATTCTTGACTAAAATATCAGCTGTAGCCTAGAATTAAATATAATTAAAACAAACAAAGACTTGAGCCTTAAATAAACCAAGAATAGGCTAGAGACTACTTATACAAATTACGTTTTCATATTGTAAGAGTGATGGACTACTTAGTCTATGTAGTTAAAGAATTAACTAGTGAAATCCAACCAAAATAGTAGTTATATTGAGACTTTACACATCAAAGATCAAAAAGGCAATTGCTGTGCCACATTTAAAGAAAATGCAGAGAAGGAGGAGCTGTGGAACTGTTCAGCTTTTAATATTCATTTCTAAGTAGTAACTGGAAAAAATAATTTAACAAACCTGGAGTACCTGCAAATAAAAAAGAGCAGAGCAATAACAACAAAAAAAAAAGGTTTATCAGTAACAAACCACCTCAAAACACTCTCATTTACTTCTGTGATAGGATAATAGTCCTTGTAGACAGAACAGAAGTAATAGTCATATGAGTTGGCTTTTAAAGTCTTTTAACATTCTGCCTCATGATAGCACTAAGAAAGCTGAGGAAAAAAAGGGTTTGAATGAAAAAGCTTGAGGGTGGTATTCCAGCAAATCTGGCAAGGAAATTGTGTCTGTGTTGTAGTCTTGAGTTCACTGCCAAAAGGATGGGGGTTTGCAGGAGTCAGTAAGTAAAACAAAGCACTAAAAATCCTGCTTAGGAATGAGTTGGATTCTTCTCACTGGATCTTCAACAGTGGAGTAAAAAGCATCTCACAAATTTAAAGCTATATAATCTATACATAATAGAACAGAATGTCCTGCCAGAGGCAGCTGGAAAGATTGGATAGTCTCTTGAGATGCCTGCCTGTGCATCTTCTTTCTTTAGCTCAAATAAATTGATGCGAGAATAGGTGGCAATATTTTAGCCTACAGGTTTTATTTGTCTGTTTGCTTATGCCTGTAACGGTTTTAGCATCAATGGGATTATTTGCAGTTAAATGCATTCATTTCTGGAGTTTTTGTAAATACATCTAATTGTTAGTTAAAGACAATGTGTGATTTAGTACTTGCAGGCAATTCTTAGGTCAAAGGCAGAAGCAGATATTTAGTTATATGTATAGTTAATTACTCAGACATAAATTAAGAAGCATCAGTCTTGTGTTTTCATGAACAATGCTATTTATAGACAACAGAAAGAGACGGACTGTTTTTCAGAGATTTTTAAGGTTTAATGGTGGATTTCTGTGCTTTTAGGATTATAACTATGTTGTATAGTATTTACTAAATTAAAAAGTTAGGTTTTAATGTTAACACTACAAAGAGTTTGAAGTCTAATTCTAGGGAAGGTTCAAATCATGCTCTGTGTCTCTAACTACACCATATGGTCTAAATGCTGAGTATTTTATAAACATGCTTGAGACAGCTCTAAATTAGGTCATGGCTAAAACAGCAAAATCAAAGTCAAATTTGGGTCAAAAGGACCTGCTTGTCCTTTCTGTGTAACACAGAAATAATTCAATGCATAAATCATGTATATCTGCATAGATGTCTAATTTGTGAATCATGTTTTTGTCATTAAAATTTCACATGTTGTGTAAAGGCACAATGTTCCATGAGTATCAACTTATGCTTTACAGAGAGAAAAAAATGTCCTACTTAGAAAGAAAAATATGTAGCATAAGTATTAAATCCATAGTTAATAGGTCCTTAAGGTTTTTTGAGATCTTTCAGCTGAAGCTGGATTTAAATTCCCATGTTCTGCAGTTCATGACTAAATTCATTCTCTGCATCTGTTGTTATGACTTTTTGCTGGGTAGTCTAGTTTTCTGCAATACTGTATATTAATCCAGAATACTCATATATTACCTTATACATATGCAATAGCTGTTAACACTGTAAAATGGGGTAATTTCTTTCTTCAGAGGCTCTTAATCTTTTGATGAGTATTGCCAGTATGATACCACATTGATCTAGAAACTTGGGGCAGCCAACTGCAGAGGACAGCTAACATCTCAAGAATGTATCTGCATAAAGCTCAGTTTCTTAATAAAGCTTGTCTCAAGGGTGTTGGAGTGGCTTAGTATAAAGGTGATATTCAGCTTACCTAAAAGTTTTAGATAATCTAGAAGTTACATATCTAATGGAACCATTGGGCTTTGTTTATTGGAAGGAGAGCTGCCACTAGGGACATAACCCTTTCCTACAGTGAATATTTAAAGCTGAGTCAATACTGACTAGGGCACTCCCCAGTGTGCCTTGCTGCGTTGGTTTTTACCACTCCCCTTAGGGTCTGTCCACATACCCAGATGCATATTTTTACATTTCCAGGGGGAGAACAACCTAGACTGGCCCTGGCATGGCTAGGGAGCAGTGACCTTCTAAGGAAACACTACTCAATAAAACTGGGGCATACTTGGGGGGCTATACTAGGGTTGGTCCCTGAATGTTCCCAGCTCTTTCTAGTGCCTAGACTGAAACTAGACAGCTAATCATATAAAAATACTTTTGGTTATTGAATGCTTTCTTCTTTTTTTCCCACATCTTAAATATATTTCCCAATCTGTTAATTTCCTAACAATCCACTGAGCCAGAGCATTGACGAAAATAGGTTTATCAAGATATAAAAGATTCAGTGTTTTTTCAGTTTTAATTTCACTAAAAGATCTTTATAGATCTGGGAAACGTTGTATTTGTCATTCATTTTATTAGTACCAAACAAAGCATTTGATGGCTTGGAAAGATTATCTAGAAGATACACATGTTTTTGCAGTACCTTAATTTTAAGTAGCTTTTGTTATTTCTCAGAAAGTAGTTTTATAAAGCAATGACTCATTAATCCTGAGTGCAGTCAGTGATTTTTGCAAAAAGTCGATACAGTATTTATTTCACATGTCAATATATGGTACCATTCAAACTGCTTAGAAGTCATGTCTATATTCTAATTTGTAATCAACTCTTTTCTTCAGAAGTCTACAATAGTTTAAATATATAGCATTTTTTCCTCCTATAAATAAATTAAAATCAGAATCATTTCTAAATATATTAAAATGTAATCTAGCATGATGTGATATGTACTGATGAACAAATATAATCAAATTTCAAATATTATGAAAAATAACATAAAACAAATAGATAATACAAATAACTTTTATTTCAAGGTATCTTTCACACAAAAATGTTAACAATGCAAGTGTTTTCTATTTCTCACACTTGTAAGTATTGCTTTTCAGGATATCCACAGTGAAATTTTTGATATAATTATATGACATTTCATCAGCCTAGATGAGATTATTTAACATCCCTAATCATGTCTTGTAAAACTCCAATGATGGGGACTCTACCATATCTTTTGGGAGTTTGTTCTAGTCCTTGCCTGTTCTCACTGCAATTTTTTTTTTTTTTTTTTTTTGTATCAAGATTAAATTGGACCTGATTCCAACTGGTGCCTATTGGGCATGGACTTTTTCATGTGGTTTCTGTCATGAAGAGAGACATCCTTCTGTGTAACTGTCCTTTAAGTACAAGGATAGTGCTATGAGGTTCCCACAAGCCTTCTCTTTCCAGGGACAAAAGACCTAACTTCTTCAGTTGTTCCTCTTAGGGCTGGTTCATCAGCCCTTTGATCTTCATGGTGACACTCCATTGGACCCTCCTCCGTCTGTCTATATCTTTTAAATTTGGGTAGCAGAAATGAACAGAGTGCTTCAAGTGTGGCCTTGCAAGTTCTGGGTAAAGTGAGATGATCACACTTCTACCACTGCTAATGTTGTTTCTGCAGATGCAGCCCAGGATCCATTTTGCTCTCACTGTTGCAGCCACACACTGGTGACTCAGGGTCAGCTTCTTGTCCACCAAGGCCTCCAGGAGCCTTTCAGTGACACTGCTCCCCAGCCACACAGATCATGGCCTGTTCTGGGCTCTTTGGTTTCTGTCATCCCAGCGGTGGAACCTTGCAGGTGCTTTTGTTAACCTCATACAGTTCTTTCTTGCTTGTCCTCCAGCCTGTCCAGGTCTCTCTGTAAGATGTATCTTTGTTGGGGGTCAGATTTCTTAATTTTTTTACTTAAAGAATTTTTTCCCATAAGTTGCTAGGAAAATAACTACTGGGTACTTATGGATACTTAAGTGTTGCTTCGCGTATCTGTCTCTCAGGTCAGCTCAGCGTCAGCTGGGCCACCCTGCTAGCTGTGATACGCCCAACAGTACCTTTGCGTGGGTCTTGGCTCCGCAGCACCTTTGCCTTAGCTGTCTCGGCCGTGGTTAGAAAGAGGGGACACTCCAGGCTCAGGGAGAAAAGGTTTTATTCGGGTAACTCAGGGGGCAGCCCCTGGTTCCAGGCCTGTGCCTCTGGGGAGTGACCCCCAGCCTCGGTTACAGGGGGTTTTTGTTCCCCCAAATCTCAGGGGTGGACACCAGTTACAAGACCAATCACACAAAGCCAGGTGGGTAAGGTCAAAATGCAATACACAACATTAACAAATCAGGTGAATTTGGGATGTGGTCTTGTGAGACCCACCAATCCCTGTCAGACACCTCTCCTGAAGGTTTTGGGGTCTGGGGGATGGTGGACACGTGGGGGAGAAATACAATGGGATGGGGGAAAATACAATAGGATGATCGAAACCCAGGGCAGAGGATTAGAGTTGTCTTGGCAACTCTTATCAACCTCTGATAAGCACAATCCAAGACAGGAACTTTACCAGGCTAGGGTTAAAGTCCAAATCACATCAAACCTACAACTAAGAAACTTATGATACCATTCCAGCACCCCCACACTTAAGCAAAAGAAAAGAAGTGGCCAAAGTCAGGAGAGGAGTGCAGCACAAGAATACACTTTTGTCTCTGGGAGTTTCTCTCCCAGGAGAGAGATACTGTGAGGTTTTGGGGGAAGGAAAAGGATGGGGTGGGGGCAGGTGCGCTCTCTCGATCTCAGCATCAGAAGGAGACGGGTCAAGCTGTTGCTTACTGCCCGGGCAATTCACTGTCGCCACTGAAGTCCAGTCCTAGGGATCTACCACCATCTGCTTATATGTCCAGAAATCCTGAGCTCACTTTTTTCCTGCCCTGCTGGGAGCCACTGTCCCGCCCCCGTCACTTCTTCGACACTGCTCTGAGTCTTTGCTGCGCTGTAGCCCCGCACTCCCTGCCCTGCTGGGAGGTCCCCACAGCTCCAGTCACCACCGTGGAGCTTCTGCTACATCTCAACCACCAGCCTGGGATTTCTGCTCATTCCTGCCATTCCAGCTTGGTGCTCCTCAGAGCCCTGCAGGGGCACCAGGATGAGACTGTCCCAGGGTTTTGTGAAGCAAAGCCTCTCCTACCTCCCTTCCCACCTCGGCTGAGAAGTTAGTCATGAGGGGTTCCTGGTTCTGTTTTGTTGTTAATGCCAATAGTTATTGTCATTTGTTTGCTTTGTTATATATACTAATAAAGAACTGTTATTACTGTCCTCATATCTTTGCCTGAGAGCCCCTAATTTCAAAATTATAGTAGTTCAGAGGGAGAGGGTTTACATTCTCCATTCCAAGGGAGGCTCTACTTGTCTTTCCACAAACCAAGACACTTCCCTCTCACATTTGTGCCTCATCACCAGTCTGGTGTCATCAGCAAACTTGGTGAGGCTGCTTTCAACCCCATCAACCAGAGAATTTATGAAGATACTTAATATTGTGAGGCCCAGCATTTATCCCTGGGGGACCTCAGTTGGTAACAGACTGCCAGCCTGAGTGAAAACCATTGATCACCAACCACCTAGTGAGTGCAGCCTGTTAGCCTATTCCATACCCAAATCACAGAACACCTATCCAAGCTGTGCCTTGACACTTTTTCCAGGAAAAGGCTGTGGGAAATGGTGTTGAATGATTTGCTGAAGTCCAAGTAAGCAAGTGCTCCGCTCATGTTGACAGAGTATGCTATTTTGCTGTAGAAGGTGATCAAGTGAGTCTGGCCTTAGTAAAGGCACATTGCCTTTTCCCAACCAGCTGTTTCATTGGGTTTCTACCAACAGACTTTCCTAAATCCTGCTCCTGTGGAGGAAAAGGATCAAGTCGTCTGTGCTGTTCATTATTTGTGTGAATTCTGTATGTTTGCATAGGTGCTGATAAGGCACTGTTTTTTTCTCTATGATGTCTGTGCAGCCAGCTGTGAGCATGCTGGATGTGTGCATGTGTGACAGGCAGTTCATACAGCAGGCTATGAGTGTGGTGTGAGTGTGTGGTGTGAGTGTGTGATGAGCCTTTTTGCTGGCTGGACTCTGGAAACAGGGAGCACAGCAGCCTCATCTCCATCAGGCTACCCAATCCAGCAACCTCTAACATGGGAATATGAATCTTCAAATAGATTTCAGGTGTAATACCGGTAAGAAAAAGGGTATTTTTCTACCACATGTGAACCCAATATGACTCAGGGGCATATGTGTCTTTGAGGAACAAAATAATGGTCTGGCTGAGATTTCTGATTTTTCTTCCTGTTTGCTTTTTTGCTTAATTGCTATTTGAATTCACTCAGAGGTAAAACAGTTTATTTATAGCTGATTGGTCTGGCTTATCTTACAATGGAGATAAAACTATTTAAAATAATGTGGGGATAAAAACTTGTTTACTTTATACAGACACTGCTTGAGTAGAATAAACATTTCAGTGTAAGAAGTTTCAGTTTTCAATGTGGTCTCTTTACAGCAGTATAGATTTTTGGCAATCAATATTTCCCCTAAAATGCTTAGAATAATTAAATAGTAAAGATAACTACTGAGAAAAGTACAGCAAATCTTTACATTTATCACAGAGAGCAATTCTTGATGGCCAGACTATGACAAATTCTTTTTTTTGATGTGACCACATATTATACATGTATAGCAATTACCAAAATAAAACAAACAAAAAAGAAAACTTATTGCTTTCAGGAGAACTAAATAGATCCCGAATGCTGTTGTCTTCATTGTTGTTTTTATTCAGAAAAGAGATTATTTTGGGGTTGGCCTAATCTCCTTTCTCCAGAGGTAGATTCCTTTAAAGAGTCAAGGGTTTAGTAAAAAAGCAAAGCAAACAGAGAAAAATATTTAGTAAAATGTTTCTGAGAAGAATTTGTACCAATCACCTACTCTAGGGAAGAAAAGAATATTTAGATGGAACATGGAGGATATAAACTCAAATCCTTTATTTGTCTGAGGAAATACAGGCTCATGTTACACATAAAAGTTCACTAATGCCCTTATTATATAGTACTTTGGGACTTCTTGGGCTTTATAGCATGGAACTAACTATAAATTGCACAAACTAAAAAGCTGGAGAAATTCTGTGGAGGCTAATTGCATTTTGCTGTGTTGTTTTTCAAGTCAACTTCTTGTTCCAGTAATTTTATGAAACTTACACACACACTCGTGTGGGTGTAGCACAAAGGTACCATGGAGGAAATATGAAGATAAGAAATGGCTAATGGTGATGAAACAGATGTGATTATGAAGTTCTGAGCAGTGAGATGTTTAATTATATTCTTACATATCTATATATTGAAGCTGTAGGTACAGATGTTCTTAGTTAGTGTTCTGGTTTTTATTAATTTTATTCTTAAGGTTTGTTTTTTACTAGTCTTAGTCATAAAATACCAAGAACAGTGGGAATTAAAACAAATTTTAAGGTGACCAAGAATTAGTAGCTGTCATGGTGATTATCATACCCTGTGAATTCAACCCTTCAAGGATTTTAGTTGGATCCAAAAAAGAACATAACATTATTTAATCTAAAAACCAAGATATCCAGATTGCTTTCAGAACTAGTTCAATTGCTGTATGTAAGCCTAGTCAATCAGTGAACTATATTGTACAAATAAACATATCAGAAAGTCTTACGCCTAACTGTACAGAACAGACTACATTCAGAAATGACGTGTGTTTACAAGAAAGCTGTTAGGCAAAACTTCTTACAGGATTTAAGATTTATTAGAATATAGAAAGGTGTTCATCTATTGGTACAGAACTGGGACTTACTTATTTTGTAAATTATGAGTGTATTTGAGAATGTTTAAATAATGCTACATTTGCCAGTTATGCAAATAATGACCTACACATTGTACTATCCATATAAACAGATCGGATAAAATTGCATATAAGAACCTGCACTTTTTTTTTTTAAACAATGTTTTACTGCATTTTAATACCCATTCAAATTTTGACTTTTATATCTTTTTGATGACTGTTTTCATTGTACTGTGGCTAATTTTTCAGTTTCTCTGTTTCCTGTCTTTAAATTTGTAAAAATAAAACATTGACCTGTATATAATTCTTACTGTAAGCTTCAGGTAAGAATTATGATAAGAAGCACTATTATTTAATTCAAAATAGGATTTCAGTTACCATGAACATTTCCCTGACAGCCCAAGGAAGGAAACTTTTGTTATTAGTTTTTAAAATGGCTTTCAGGAAAGGAAAAGAGAAATGCTTTGTGAAGGATATTGAGTTGCTGAGTGAGATTTTTTTTGAGGACTCATGAAAATTAGTTAAAAGTAATTAGTTGAGAAGATCCTTTCTGGAGCTATCAACAGAGAACTAAAGAAAAATTACATAAATTAATTTTAAAAATAAATAATAATAATTTAAATAATTAATATTGGGCTGCACAATTCCAAAAGAGAAGCTAATTTTTATTAGTTTATCTCGGTAGTCCTGTTCCATTTTATGTGTTATATTATTGTCTAGCCTCTTACAATAAGTTAAATTTTTGTATAAGTTTTATTCCATTTTCACATACTTTTTTTTATGACTCAATAAAGCATTAATTACATAAGTATGAAAGGACCTCTTTTACCATTGCCTTGGTTTAAGACAATTTAAATAGGTGGACACTCTAAAATGAGTTACTTCCTTTTAGTTTCAACCAATCCCTTTCCACCAATAAGCAACTACTATGAGAAGATGTGAGTAAAAAAAAAAAAAAAAAAAAAAAAAACACCACCCAAAAAACCCCCCACAATTTCCTAATAAGTGAAACAGCAAAAGGCATAAAATAACAGTGAGTGATCACCAGATACAAAACTGCTAAATCTTATTATCTCCTTGGGAAGGGTCACCCAATATGGTGGGGCAGCACCTCCTTCCAGGATGGCCTGACTGCTGACTGTGTGCATGGAGACAAAGGGAAAATGGCATCAGACCCTTTCCGAGATGGAGCTTGCTACAGTGTTATGGGTTTTGGAAGACACCTGTGCACACAAAATTCAAGACACAGTCAGAATAGCCAAGCAATAAATACGTACTGAGGAGATAGAGCATGGCTCCTGAGTGTGAGGACAGGAGGGCAGTGCACCTTCAGGGTGTCCCCTGGATGAAAACAGTGTGCTTCATGTCGTCCTAACCCCTCCATCCCAGGACCACACTGTATATCTCCTCCTCAGGAGTGGCCAGTTTCAACATCATCTCAGGCAGGGTCAACGCATGAGATTGTCACAATAATGGCCTCTGATCATAACGGCTTTATTGGATATTGTTTTCCTTTCACAGGATAAATCCCAACAGGTGACTGATACAGTTTCATTTCTGAAGTTTAGTCCTACAGCTAACAATAAGTTCTTCTACATCATCTTGTTGACACACACAACCACAGACCAAAAATATCTGGCCTTAGGCCCGTCTTCGGACCCTGACACAGATGGGTCACTGCTTGTTCTGGGAAACAAAGGGACAAGATGGTGGAAAACCCTTCCTCAAATGCAGGAACTTCTGGAGAAGTTCTAGTATCAGATGAAGACTTGCCAGCGTGCACGGGGTCAATGCCACTGCCCACCGCTTCCTCCTGCTGTCCCCAGACTCCACGGTGTTGGTGCTGATGTCCCCTGCTCCATGGTGTGGCGGGGGAAAGAGCCCTCTGTTGGTGCTCACACAGGATTGAAACGGCTGCCTGGGACTGGCTCATGTTTCACTGCCAATAGAACTTGCAAAGTTCACTCTGACAACAGTTTTTAATTGTGAAATGCAATTTTTCCGAGTTGCTCCAGTTGCAAGTCCAGAAACCTGTGGGAAGCAACCCCCTCCAAAGTAGTGCCTCTGCCTTCAGCAAACACTGCCAGGCAAAAGAGGGAGTCAGCTCAGGTGTCCCAGCCTTTTAAGGGTGCTGGCACCTCCTGACTGCCACATAATTCTGCTTCTGGTCATGCCACTAGGCTTTAAAGAGACATTAACAATTTTTGGGCACAGGTAGATATGGAATGCAAAAACATTTTGGATTACCCAGGGCAACCATCAGACTACCTGCCTGGTCTTTTTATCCAGCAGGCAAGTCTTTTAAGATCTGCCAGAGAACCTAGTTGTACTATGTTATGTTTTCTTCTTGGATTTCATGCCTGAATTCTCTTCCCTTGCTGTATTGGGTTTGCATGACCAGGTTTGGTAACAGGTCATGGTGTGGCTTCTGTGAGAAGATGCTGAAAGCTTCCTGAATGCCCAGCAGAGCCAGTGCCAGCCAACTCCAAGACAGATGTGCTGCTGGCCAAGGCTGGGACTATCAGAAGTGGTGGAAATAGTGGTAATGACTCTGTGATTATATATTTAACAAGAAAAATAAACTATATTATGCAGATTTAATTGTGGCCAGAGAAGAGCAGAGTGAGAACATCTGAGAGGAAGAGCTCTGCAGACACCAAGGTCAGTAAGGAGGGAAGGGCAGGAGGTGTTCCAGGTGCTGGAGCTGAGATTCCTCTGCAGCCCATAGTAAAGACCATGGTGAGGCAGCTGTGCCCCTGCAGCCCATTGAGATCCATGTGGAGCTGAGATCCACCTGCAGCCCCTGGAGGAAACCCATGCCAGAGCAGGTGGATACCTGAGAGAGGGCTATGAATCCATGGGAGGCCCATGCTGGAGCAGGCTCCTGGAAGAGAGCTGCAGAATCTTGGAGAGAAGGGCCTGTGCTGAGGCAGGTTTCCTGGAAGGACTTGTGACCCCATGGGGGACTCATGCTGGAGCAGCCTGTTCCTGAAGGACTGCACTCTGTAGAAGAGTGACCCACATTGGAGCAGTTCATGGAGAACAGTTGCCTGTGGGGTGGACTCACACTGGAGAAGTTCATGGAGAACTGTCTCCTATTGATTCTGCACTTCTTCAGGGGTGAGATGCAAAGACATTGGAGGTGCCCACTGGCCTAGGTACTTGCCCATACTATCTCACACACCCCAACACTCAGAACTATCCACCCTTTGGGCAGTTCTCTGGGTGATATTCTTAGTTAACTGTCTGACCTTAAACATGACCTGAAACATTTGCACCAACATACTGGTTCCGATCAAAACAGCGAAGTTGGTTTCAAGGGTGTTCAAAGAATATTCAAAATCTTTAAAATTTTCAAGCAGTATGGTATTCAGCCTAGGGGAGAAGGAAGGAAAGAAGGAAGGAAGATGTAGAAATATATCTCCCCCACAGGTAATCTTTTTGAGGAGAAAAGGCCACAAGTATGATTATTAATCATTCGCAGGGGATTATTCAGAAGATGAGTCCCAAAGTACTGAGGTGTTTGCAATACTGAATACATTCCTCAGACTGGTTTCCTGACCAGCAACACTAGCATATCATAAGCCAATACTAAAAACACCCTTCAATTATAATCTTAGCCCAGCCCCCAAGGAAAATAAATATTACCACAGGGAACATATATGGCAAGTAAGATACTACTGCTATTACAGTACAAAACCCTGGGCTAAGACACAACTGTGAGAGCAAATGAATCACCACTATAACCAGCAACTATTGAACCAATAGCATGAACATTTATGACAATTTTCATTTAATACACTGTGGGCAGATCTGTCACCACAACCCGTTGTGCCTCACACTGGGCACCGAAAAGGATTGTTGTAGCTGGAAGCCAGCTGGCAACTAATCACCCTGCAGCTGCTTGTTCACACCCTCCCCCCACCTCCAGCTGAATAGAGAAGGGAATCAAAAGTAAAACATGTAGATGGAGATGAGAACATTTTAATGATTGAAACAAAGGGAAAAAAAAAAAAAAAAAAAAAAAAAAAAAAAAAAAAAAAAAAAAAAAAAAAAAGTGAGGGAAAAAACCAAACCAAGGAAAAACAAGTGATGCACAATAAAATTGCTCACCACCCACTGACCAATGCCAGACCCTGTCCCAAACCCTGATCAGCCCCTCTTCCAGGTAACTTGCCCAGTTTATATACTGGGCTTGATGCTCTATGGTACAGAATACCTCTTGGGCCAGTTTCAGGCACCTATCCCAGTCATACTCTCTCACAGCTTTTTTTTTTTGCGTGGCAGAGCATGAATCATTAAAATGTCCTTGATTTAAGATTAACACAACCTAGCAGAAACAAAAAGATCAGTGTGTTATCAACATTATTCTGATACTGAGTACAAAGCACAGCACATTACTAGCTACTGAGAAGAAACTAGTTCTATCTCAGCCAAAACCAGGACAAATTTATTCATATATGCAACCACTTGTTGTTTACAGAATTTCACCATGTATCTTTAAATATTTATAATTATGCATGAGTATTCATCCATTTCCATGTATTTATTAAAGTAATTTATACCTGTGGTCCTAGAAGAGAGTTTGTGATAGCATATTTAATAATTGAAGACAAAAGTTCATAGCTCAGTTAGAAAGTATCACTAATCATGCAATTACTAGCCATTGGCAAGGTAAAAAGTAATGAAGCTTGATGCTGGAAGGACAGCCTTTGAAAATGAAACACATTCTCAGTGTTTGATACTAAATGTGCTGTATAAACTAATAAAATGTAATGTAATATAATTATAATTAAGGCAAAGTTGAGGTCAAGTATCCTTTAAACTGAGATTAAGCATATTATTCATGACAGTGCAGGCATCATTAGA
The DNA here is from genome assembly GCF_965231275.1 of Zosterops lateralis. Classification (NCBI taxonomy): domain Eukaryota; kingdom Metazoa; phylum Chordata; class Aves; order Passeriformes; family Zosteropidae; genus Zosterops; species Zosterops lateralis. Next base: position 144,950,325 of record NC_139762.1, read on the forward strand.
TATGCATAATATCTATGAAGAGGAAGATGTGTGAGAGGACATCAGTAACTGACATCACCAGTAAGCTAATTCAGACTTCTGTAATATGTAAGAGATATAAATCTTCAGGAATATTATTTTGTGATGGAACTGGAAACACAAACCTGTGCAACAGCATGTCAGGGACACAAATCTCTATACTTTAACAATAATTCATTTGTTATTATTTTACAATTGATAAATGACACAACATGAGCAGAAAAGTGGGAGGTAAATTTGGAAGGTAAAGAAATAAATGTAAGAAAGAAAAGGATGGGAGGAAAGAAAATAAAGATGAATGTTGCTCCCCAGTACCATAAAACCCAAGTCAACAATTTCAGGATGAAATATGAGAGAAGGAAGCATAATGAGAATAAAGGTAAAAATATTTATGAAATTCAGTAGTTAACTGATGTAAATTGTGCAGTCTGGTTGCGTTAAAGTGTTATTACCAGATGCTATGAAAGTTTGATATCATATAAAATGGTAAACACACTTTTGAGAATAAATGCCATCTAACAGTTTCGTCCAAGAGAGACCAGACTCAAACTTTTTTTTACTAAAATAGTGTCACTTTGCTAATAGGGACATTTTTTCATGGATGTTTTGTTCATTTGTGACGGGGTGCTCACAAAGGGCATATGCATGTTGATTAATACATTTTTAAAAAATAGTAATGGAAGGTGTTGGAACCACAGCTGTTGGTTAGATTTAAAAGGGCAGAAACAGTGCCAAAGTCTTTCTTTGATTTCTGCATGCATGTCATTACTTTTTCTTCTCTCTTCCTTTTATCTCTTCTCTTAATTAATATCTAAGTAATTTTTTTCCTCCCCTCACACCCTCATATTACTATTCCTTTGTTCTACAGTTAACAATTGCAATATATCTATATCTATGTCTATAACAATATTTATATTTGTGCCTATATATCTATATACATATATGACATAGTACTCCACTTACTTGTCAGATTACAGACAAACACTTGACAACATTTAGAAACTGTATGAGGCCATGGACATGTATTTTACAAAATACTTTTAGTGAGGCCTTTTATTCCATGGTCATGGAGGTAATTTCTAGCATGTAAAATATTTTTTATCATTTAAATATATCTATTATATATAAGTCTATCATCCTGGATGCTGGACTGGATATTAATCAAACACATCTCTGAGAGATGAGAGAGATAGCACAATGTCTTGTCCAATACCAAAAAGAGAATCACTACAGATCAAAAAAACCCAAACAAATGCGGAGAATAATGAGAACAAAGTCTGTGAAAAGGACATTTAAATCTATTATTTTAACCTGGGTGGTAAGCATAAAGGTAATGAACTATAAATGAGAGCATTTCATGGGTAAACAAAAGAAATAGAAATACCACCTGCCTTCCTGTGGGACTTGAGCAAGTCAGATTAGACTGTGACTATTTTTTACCAAATATCAGATCATGTTCTTCTAGATGCAAATTACTTTGTTCTTATTTCTATACAGTCATACTTGTATTACACAGGAGCATAGAACACTTAAGAAAATCCATGTTAAATTAGAAGAATATGGTGCTATGGACATGAGCTCAGTCAGTAAATATACAAATCCAAATACTTAATCATGCATATACAATAAATATACATCAGATTACTGCATTATTATTTTTAAGCTCTCAGTAGCAGCTTCAACTCAGGAGTAAACTGCCCTCCATTATGTATTAGCTAAACAGACAGACATTTACATGGAGCAGAGGACATCTCTAGGTTCCCTCATATAACTTGTTTGTAGGTCTGTATCATTATTTGGATGCATGTGATAAACAGGAGAGGCATTAATCATTTCACTGAGAGGAATGAAGTAACAGTGGGATTTAGCTAGTGCAAGAAGATGGATTAGCTCTCTTCTGTACACTCTGGTTTTGATATCCAACTGCTGAACACAATGCTTACCCTGCATCTCAAAAATGCTTATCACTACTATGTAACACTTGTCAGCCTACTTAGTCTTAGCAAAAATTTCAAGTACAATAATATTTAGCTAGGAAATTTAAATTGTAATGAATCGTGGAGGGACATGGACAATGCAGATATTAATAATGCGATATTCTGAGAAATAACAGAGATGCTATTTCTGAATAAATTATTTATTCACTCTTTTATAAGTGCAATTCTTCCTGTATTTTTACTGTAGACTATTTCTTTTGGCTATGCATAATTTCTTCCAGATAAATTAAAATGAAAGTAATTTTAGGTGCAAGATATAACTTTTCTAAGCTTCTTATTTATTTACAAGTGCTGTGTATAAGGTCTAAACAATTATACTTGAATACTTCTCATATAGTTTTCAGTGTTCAGAATAAATCAGGCCAATGGACTTCTTGAAACTCAACTTGTAGACTACCTCTATAAACACTGTCCTTGGGAATCAAGCTTATCATCCATAAATTCCATCAGCTTAAAACAAAGTGTGAGCATGAAAACATTCTGTGCTAAGCTTAAGGATATTTTTCTATTATGTTCTGGTTCTTTTTGTCCTTTCTCACTCATCTTTTCTTCTGGAAAAAATTAATAATTAAAAAAGAAAAAGAAAAAGAAAAAAAAAAGAAAGAAAGAAAGAAAAAAGGCTGTACTTTGTCTTTTGTTTAATTGAGTTTTTCAGCTACCCACCTTCTGTTCATTGTGGAGAACTCCAAACTAATCATTCTTAATTTAAAACTTAAAGACCAACTTTCCTATCCTAATCTGACATTCTTTCTCTCATGGTAATTTTTTATCTATTAATTTCTGATACATAAATCTTCTGTACTATACATGAAGTGGAGGATAATAGAAGACAATAAGAATCAAAACCATAAGCCTGGAACCAGATGTCTGTAAAACTATGATGTAGAATTGTTATCAACTGGATTGAGCATTAGACTAAACAGCAAAATATTATTTGCATTTATGTTTCTGTTGTCACTGTCTGAATAAAAAGGACTTTAATATATAAAGGAAGAGTGCAAGCAAGACAGAGAAAGACTTCTTACCAAGACCTCTATAACATGATAAAGGACAATAGGTTTAAACAGAAAGGGTAGATTTAAACTGGATACAAGGAGGTATTTTTTATGGTGAGGCCGGTGAGACACTGGAACAAGTTGCCCAGGGAAACTGTGGATTCCCCACCCTTGGAAGCATCTGAGGTCAGGCTGGATGGGGCTCTAACAGGGGGCTGAGGTCAACAGTCATTTTCTCTGCTGCTCCTTCCTTCAAGAGGAAGGTTCCTCATGTTCTTCCCCTGCTCCAGTGTGGTGTCATGCTTATGGGAGCACAAAATGGTGATCTTCACAAAATGGTCCAGCATGATCCCCTTCCACAGGGTGCAGTCCTTCAGAAATAGGACGCTCCAGCATGGGTCCCTCATGGGATCACAAATCCTGCCGGCAAACCTGCTCCAGTGTGGGCGCGTCTCTGCACAATTCCGCAGATCCCCACCAGGAGCCCACCCAGCTTGGGCTTCCCAGGGTCACAGCACCCTTTGTGCACATCTGCCTGTTCCAGTGTGGGATCCTTCAGGGGCTGCTGGGGAATCTCTGCTCTGGCACCTGAAGCACCTCCTTCCCTTCCTTCGTCACTGACCTCAGTGTATGTAGAGCTGTTTCTCTAACACATTCTCACTACACTGGTTCCACAGATTTTTCCTGCACTTCTTAAATACATTATTCCTGAGGTGCTAACAGTGTCACTGATAGGCTCAGCTGTGGCCAGCCGAGCTGCCATCAACCCTGTCAGACCTTCCAGGAGCCTTCACAGGAGCCACCCCTGTAGCCCCACTAATAAAAGTTTGCCATGCAAACCCAATGCAATGGTGTTTGTGGCCGTATTCAACTAGTGCTGTTTTATTGTCAAAATCCATGTATAGGTGGACTGGTGAAAAAGGCAATAAATGATTTTTGATAGTTCTAGTTATAGTTTAGTTTCTGTCATAATTCAGTGAAGTTGTGCTGAATGTCACTGGATGTCAGAAATGTCAAGACTGTTAAAACCAATACCAAATCCCAAGATGCAAACTGTGACATTAAGGTTCACAGCATTGGCCACCAAGGCGTCTGTTTCATCTTCTGGAACACAAACCCTGGCTTCATTTTTCAGTGAAGTAGGTGTTTGTATCATTTTGAAACTCTAAAAAAAAAAGGGAAAGAAATTCTTTAGTAAAGCCACCTGTCATTGAAAGTAGAACAGCAGCATAAGCATCCAGATAAAGGTTTATTTCTCATGCCAAAATACATACTGTACATCTGTACCACAATCTCACCTAACATAAATGTTCTCCACGGTTAAACATTTCTATGTGTGAAGCCCCATCCTCAGAAACACTGTATGTTATGATGCAACTTCACGAAATGGCATTAACTGATTACTTACTGTTCCTCTTAAATAAAGCAATTAATTTCTTCTGCTATCATTACTGAGGGCACTAAAAAAGGACAGTCCTCCAGTTCAAAGAACTTCACATTTTGCATTTGAAATCAAATTGTTTGTATGTGTTCAATGGAAAATTCCACACAGTTAGTGTGACAATCTTTTGAAAAATTTTGGCTAAATACAGATTTGTTCTTACTTATTTTCTCCTTTGAAATACCTGCAATTTGCTGGATTTTTAAAAATTTGCATTAGTTTAATAATTCTGAATCTTTATATAAATTTCCCTATTTATTTACACTGGTAATTTTGTTTGTTTTCTATAATTGCAGGCAAATTATATCAATAATAAAAGAAAAATAAGTAAAGCCATGTTAGTAGATCTAATTAGTTCTTTCCTATCTTTACATTATTTATAAGAAAAGTATAACATTCACAATACTTACAATATATGAAGAATTCTTGTATTATTTCTTAAGAAATAATACAACAAACTTATTGGAGAATGGATCTCTGCCGTACATTTTTAATACAGGTTCATCACTATCTTTCCATCACTTAAAATATTTTCTTTCTCCATGGAAATAACTGACAAAGTGAAATCATAATAAAAATCCAAAACTTTAAAAATTTTGTTTCTTTAATTTTTATTATGTTAAAGGGACACTCTGTGAAAGCAGGCAAAAATACACAATGATTTGATCAGCAGGGTAGCACTTATCATCACTGACAAATATACAAGGTGTTTTTTCATCTGATCTGCAGACAGTAGTCATGTAACCAAGTGTTCTTTTGTAAAAGCCAATAGTTTCTATGTATAAAAGTGAGACAGTTTGTAGGAGTTAATAACTCCTATATAAATAAAACAGCTTGCAGGGGCAGGGGGGTTGGAGGGGAGAGAAAAGAAAAAAAAGTTTGAACAAGCAAGTCTTCCCACTTCTCTAAAGCCAAAATAATAGTAAATTTAACTGAATTACATTAATGGATTAGATAATGTAAACAAAAAGATGATTGGCAATTGCAACAGAAAGGGGAATGTTAAGAAGGGAAGAAAGGAATAAATTTGCTCTATTTTTACCAGTCTATAGACAATTTTTCAGAGCAAAAAATAATAGCTATATGTAAACTAACATCAACTCTCAGTTAAAATACAACTTACATTTTGAAAATATATACCAAGAGGGCTTTCCTGACAACTTCTAAGCAATTAAGCCAGATGATTTAGCAGAAATAATGCCAAATAACAAGTGTTTCTATTTACAGAGGTGTGAATCTGACCAGTGTCTCTGGTTAAAGTAAGCAGAGCATTTCCTATTCCTACTGTGAGTGGTTTCAAATAGAGAAGAGTTCTGTTCTTATTGGACATATTTAAGCAAATTTTTAGAAATTATTTGGTAAAATAATTTCCTCAAATTATTTAAAATTATGTTAATAATGCAATATAAAACATCAGAAAGGCTGGTGACCATTTCTCAGCATGCTATTACAATAACTTTTTGCTATTAGTTCACTGATCCCTTTCTCCTGCCTTTTTTCCATAATGACTTTCATGATGTTGATAATTATATATAATAGAAACCTTAGTTAGAGATAATGACAGTGAAGCTTGTTAATTTTTTCTCTTTCAACTTATTTAATTTAATGTGAAACTACTATTTCTCATCAATATTTTTTATTGTCACCACTTCTGTGCTGTCTGATCTGCAGACAAGTCTCCAGCATAATTTCTCCTATGCTCTTCCTCCCCTCTTAAATTTGTCCCCTAGATGATTTTTAGTATGACAAATTGGTCCATCTCAGTGTTCACCCCTGCTGTAAAAACTTAAGTGCTATATCTGCCAGGTGTAGTGTCATGCCTGCTGGGCACTGCCAAGGCCCTCCATGCTTTGGGAGCCCCACACTTGGGAGTCCACAGACCCTTCAGAGGAATAGAACATTTTCCACAGAAAAAAATGTTATAATTTGAATAAATAAAGGACCCACCTATGGACTTGGGGCCTCACTTGCATGAGGCATGCTTGTGTTGTTGCACTGCAGAGAAAATACTTGTGAATGCACAGCACAACTTTTTACACCTGCATGGCTCAATTATGAGCAGTTCCTTATCTCTGTACTGAGCATATATGACTTATTTTGGGTTGTAACAAAGGGCTCAGTATCAAAGAGAGGGTTGTAAGACAATCTTAATTAATGGTCTCAGGTAAAATTAGAAATTCAGTTAATAAAGATGTCATCTAAATATTTCAGGATTTTAGGGACCTGGCAAAAAGACGGAAATGGATATTTCCAACATAAGAAGGTAAAATAATTTCCAAAGGGTTTTTTTTAATGCTCCTCATGTCTGCACAAAGCTGAGACTTTCACAATCATTGATTTAATGTTGCTATGCCTCGTGCAAAAATGTGATGTTTCTAGCAAGTCTGTGCCTTCTAGCACAGTACTTTAGCTTCTAGCTTAGTACACACTCAAAAGTGTTAGCAGTGTTTGTGTGTCTCTAACTCCCTTTGTCTACATCAGCAGCAAAACCAACAGTGTTCTTCATCCTTACAGTGTAATTGGAAAATAATAGTTTTCAGAAGTTTTTGTAGGAAGTCCTCAAACAATCCTGCTCATTCATCTATAGCCATAAGCAAAATTCAATTCTTAGTAATATTCCTAACATTTTGTTTCAAGTTGTACCACAAAATCTGTAGCATGGCATGCTTTTTCACATAAAGGGAGCAAAACCAACCTATTTTTATTTATTTACCTCTGTGTTACTACTTAAGAGAAGTAGTAAAAACAAACATTGGATGTGTAGTTACTTGTAACAGAAAAGAAGATAGCTGGTTACAGCACAATGAAACTGTTATCAAAAATATAAAACTAGAGTAAGGGACAGGAATCTGGGAATCTGCACAAGCCATTTCCCTGCTGATTATGGGAGAAAATCCTGCAAAGACCAAACAAAGGGGCAGAGCTGAGTACAGGTGACAGGGTCCATCAGTAGGACAAGAGTTGAACTAGGTTCAGAGTCCTTCCAAGGTCTCATCTTGGAGCAGGGGGAGGAGGAAACAAGGCAAACTGAATCATAGCACTGGGGGTATATCCAGGGGACCAGGACTGGGCTGAAGACTGGTGCTTCTGCAGGATTGATTGGGGAGCTGATAGCCCCAAAGCTGAGATGAAATTATGTCCTACATCCTGCAAGGGTGGCTGAGGGCCCCAGGTGAAGCTGTTAATGACTTTTTTGGGGCTGTGACAAGATTCTATGAATTCTCCACTGCTTCAAGATCTTTTAAGTGATAGTGGTATTGTAACTTAGCCGTATGTGTCAGGTATTGTTTTTCCAAACACATTGAGCATGATGCCCTTGCTGACACAGCTTTCTAGGTGCTTACAATTCTGCTTCACTGGAATTAATATACATAATTAGAGCAACATTTTTAAAATTAAATATAATGTAAATTGATATATCTGGACCATTTTAAGATGAGACTGAGACTAATCTTTAACGCAATAGTACGCAATTGATTCAGTTTAGAAATGAAAATGTCTTTTAATTCTTCTCTTATGGATCATGCACTAGATAAATTCAAAAACTTTTGTGGAGATGCAAAGATGAAACCTTTGCACTGGAAAAGCAATTTTCTCAGCCAAGTGAAGTTCCTCAAAGATGACACAATAGAGGCTTTTTATGTTATCTATGACTTTGAGAAAAATAAAACCAATGCAGAAAACTATTCTGATAATATCAAATGCTGTAGTGCTGATGCAGTTGTCCTGGGTACAGAGGTAAAGAAGGGTGGCATTTCTAGGACTATTTCCATACAACCCACATCATTGTGGGGCCGTGGTTTCAGCAGGAAGAGCCAGGGGGCTTCTGGAAGGGTCTCCATCTCTTTGTCAGGCTCTTTTTGTGGGCAGTATGGGGTAAACCCCGGTCCTGATGCTGCTGAGAGGGAGCTGGCCTGGGTCCTGAGCCTGCCAGGCAGCACAGAGTGAGCAACTCAGCAACGCTCCTCACTCCAGCTCCAGCTTTGGTTCTGTCCCTGGTTTCCACTGTTTGGGACTGGGGAGAGGAAGGTGAGCGATGTGAAAAACGAGATTCACTTTTTCCATAAATTTTAAGAAATAGGTTTAATAAAAAAATTAATACAATTAGGAGATAGAAAAAGCAAGGTACGGCCGGCCGGGTAACTATTCTTCCATCAACTAGTTTCCATATTCCAGGAACTGTTTTGCATGGTCCCTCCTTGGGTCCACCTTTCTAGAGCATGTCTGTTTTGTGGCTGTGTCTTCATTATCACCTCCAGCTTGGGCCTTGCTCCATACTTTCTTCAGATGGGAGATGCTGATAGTTGTTATATCAGTAGCAGAGTCTTCTTTACATGTTCACTGGATGTTATCCCGACCAAACAGGCAGTTTAAGCATACTTATATTAACTACTATTACTATGCCTAATTTTTTTTTACTAATAGCAGAAATAAAAAAACATACCCTTACTACGAGGTTATTAATCATATAGCACACATCTTGCGAAAAGCCAACTTTATAATATACATTTATAACAGCGGGACGAACCTGTCCAGCATGCTGCCTTGGCTCTCCCGGGTTCGGTGTGATGGGCAGCCTGGGGGCAGATGACATTTTCCTTAGTCTAGAAAACAAAGCCGGGCTCTTCCTCTCCCCCACTCTCTCAGAAGTGGTTTTGTTTGTTGGGTGGTGAATATCCTCTTGTGGGTAGAGCACTGTCTCTTTTGTGCCCTCTTTTATTAATATCATTGTTTTTATTGTCAGTTTTGCAGTAAAATTGTGATTCCAACTTGTGTTTCCTCTGCTATTGGAAAGGGGCAGGGGAAGAGGTGCAGCTTGAGTGAGGTCAGTTTTTCTGCTGGGTTTTAGGCGAAATCAGCAATCATATTTAGCTTTGCCTTAAGGTTTCTTTTTTTAAAACCTTATTATGATATATTAACATCTTAATACATTTTTACATGTCTGCTTGTATAAGACACTCTATTAATGTCTAAAATTTATAGTGTTCCTTCATGTTCATATTTTTTTCTTTATTTTCTTTTTAAATTGATAATTAGAAGGAATGAGGATGGGTGAGATAGTCTTAGTCAGTGCTTTTTCTGACACCTTCTAATGTAAACCCCAAATAGCTGTATTTTATTTTAAGCATAATTTAATAAAATCCAGATTGTACTTTGTTTACATTTTATATGAAATTGAATTCCTACAATTCTCTATTGTTGATTTTCAAATATTCCTTGGGACGGAGGGAGGAGGTCTTTGTGAGGGTGGGTTAGGTATTCAAATATATGTTTTAGCTAGTCAGTACTAATTTATGACCAACATATGTGGTTGATTTCCTAAATATGCAGTTAAGAAGTTATATTTAGAAATCTGTATTTGAAACTGGACCTGGAAATTCCTCGATACTTCATATATGACATTCATTCTATTCGATGTTACACTAAGATTTCACAAGGATTAATGAGCACATTTGTGTGTGTGTGTGTAGGTTTACACTTCTCCACCTAGTTTTTAGTATTTCCTTCACATTATATCTCTTTATTATTTCTTTGTAATCTCTTCCAACTCATGTTTTTTCTTGTTGGAGTCACTGTATCAGGAACAAGTCGGGAACTTCTCCCAAATGCTAACTGATCAGAATTCTTATAATTTAAACAGAGGTCTTGTAAAGATGTGTGTCACTGCTTTGTCTGACAATTCAGTTTAGTCTTTAAATATCAATTCTGATTTTGATACTGTCTTGATCTTTGATACTGTCTGCATTTTCTGGAAATGTTATATCCATAAAGTCTTTTTTACATATTTGATTGTAACTGAAATTAAGCTATTACAGTCAATGCAAATGTTACATAAGAAACCCTAATATGGGCATTCCTAAAATGCCTATTTGCCTATGACTGAGTGATTCAAAGTGTTTGCTGTTTAGATAATTAAAGCAGCTGGAGGATGGAGAGAGGTGCAGAGAAAGGTTATTCAGTGTTCTAGCAATCTGATTAGTGGCGCTGCACCAGGTACTCAACAGAAATGCTACCTATAGGTATCATTTCCTATTCATCTGAAATTCTCGCCCCTCCAAAAATGCGTTTTCTGAGAGATTGTGGCAAAGCAAATTATAAGAAAGACAAAAATCTTCAGTGGATTTTGCTTGGGACAGTTAATACCTAAAGATGTGATAGTCAGAGCCAATAAGTTGAATAGAATAGCAAAGAAGTAGCAACCCAGGGATATATAATAACATTTATGACATTTTTCTACAAATGTATATTTACATTATTGTTCTGAATCCAGAACTAAGCATCCATTTTAGTCAGTGAAGTGTCAGAAACTAAACCAATTATATACTAAACTACTCCAAAAGGAATTGAGGAGTAGTCATTGAGCTAAGGAGCTAGTCTTTCTTTCGCTTATTTCTTCATTATTCCTTGCCTAGAAGAAGGAAAGGGAGGCTTATTTGTTTAGAAGGCTTCTATGTTTAAAAGATTCATGTAAGAAGTGAAAACTACAAGCTTGCTACATATTAAGGAAGGAGACACTTTAACAAAGGAATGACATTTGAAGTCCAGTCTCCAAAATTTTTGAAGTGGTTTAAAGACTGAATATAAGCAGTAGAACTTTTTTAGCCTGCAATGATAATGAAAGAAACAATACCTAATGTGCTTTTTTTGTTGAATTCAATATATTTTAAGTAGGTCCAGACAATATCAAAATCCTCTTGGGAATTTTAAATTCTCTCTAGGCTCTGTCAGAAGGTAACAGCAGAATTGAAACCCCATAAGTGTTTAGTGACTCTATTAATTAAATAAAAGCCCCAAAATAAAAGTAACGAAGGTGCTTGCAGCTCTTGCTGGTCTGGAATGATAATGCTGACTGAACTTCAGATCCCACTGGCTAACACATTAATGTAAATTTGGAATTCTCTTTTCTAGGGATATACATTCCATGGACTTGTTCTAGAGGCCTTATTCAGATGTTCAGAACCTCAGCTATCAGACAAGAGACACGATGTGATGTCATATTTAATATCAAAATACTGTAATTATTTAAATTCTCTCCTTATTGCCTGGTTTGTGTGGCAGGCTGCAAGAATTTTCAGTTTGTCATAACTTGTACTGTGCAAGATGCTGAACCGCATGACATTTTCTATTAATTTCCAACACAATACCCCCTGCTTGAATGCATTCCCTTATTATACAAATTCAAAGATTGTTTATCAGTTACTTAAAGGACATCTGTTTAAATTAAGAACATGCTTAAAAGAAACAGTACTGTCTTTCAATTTAAAAGAGTTCCTGTCCAAGGAGTTTGTCTTGCTAATGTCATAGGTCGCCTTCAGTTGCCTCCCTGATCTCCTGGATTCCAGCAGGGTCAAAAATGTTTCATTTCTCTGTACTTCGTTGTCAGAGAAAAAAGGAGAGAAAGAAACACCGTTATACATGACATATTTTAAGCCTTGCATGGAAATTCATAATAACTCTATGCTTTCTTTGTGATTAGATGCTGTGTAGTAATCTAATGAAGAATGAGAAAGAAAAATCAGTACCTCTTCTATCTTATTTGCCTTCTAGCCATTTCTAACTCTTTTCATCAACTACATCAACTTCATAGATCTGAATTAAAATTTGCATAATCCATCAAGGAAGACTAGCAGGATATAATACTTAGACAGTTGTATACAAAAGTGAACTGATAATGAGGATAACTGGTTGGACAAGAAACTGATTTGACTAGGCCTGCTCTACTTCTCATGGGAATATGTCTAAATATACTTTACATTTTTCTCCATGTGATCAGTAGAACTGGCTGAGGTTTAATTCTATGCACAGACCACAGGACAAGTATGTGTGTAGAAATGCCAATGTGCATTTCTGGAAAACAATGGATTTACTGTGATGCCAAGAACTGACTGCTTGGTTTGAAGATTAACAATTTTTTGTGTTCCCTGCTTTTATGACAATGCCTTATAAGAACTTTGGTTGTCACGATATGATATATGCGTAAAATATATTCAACTGGATTTCCAAGTTTTACTGCAGTTATCACCAGAATTTTTGATATATGAAACTTTACTGGGGATGGCTGTACCCTTCTGGTCATCCAGCTAAGAAAACCTCCTTGCAAGATAGCTCTATATATAGCAGAGTGATGAATGGAGCAAGGGACATTCAAAAAACTTAAATTTAAGAAAAGCATTTATCTAGTTGGGCAAGAACTTACTGCATTTTTTAGTTTGTCCTTCTGAGAATATCATCCTTTTCTCTGCATTCTTCAGGTTAGGATATATACTTTTTTTCCCCCACTGGAAAATGGCCAGTCAAAAATGTTTTGGCTGCCAAAGTATTTACCATTTATGTCAGGATAAATATTGATAGTGACAGGTTAGACTAAAATGTGAGTGTAATCATTAGAGTCTCATGTCTGGACAAAACCAAGAAAGATGATCAAATTTATACTGTAAGGTAGGACTAAGGACTTTCTGTGTGACATCTCCACAGTCACAGCAATGACAATTGTTTGTTTGGGATCTCTTTGGAACCAAGAGTGCTGCATTCTTCATACAAGTTTAACTCTTACACATTGATTGCTGTAAATGAAGACTGATTTGATTTATTTCAGGAATACTGCAGCATAAAACAACCTTAAACTAAATATGAGAATATTTTGAAGACAATCGAATTCATACACATACACACACACAAAAAAAAAAGGTTGCTTGCTAGGTGTCTTTTTTTATTTTTTTGTTTCTTTTAAACTTCTGTAAACCTTGAAATGAAATGTTGATTCAACAGATCTTGCAAAAATTGGATGAATAACACAGTCATCATCAGAAGTACTAATTCAAAAGTTGATTTAAAAGGAGTAAAGGGACAAACCCAGGGTCGCTAGTGATGGGTGATGGGATGATGTGCCAGAACTTGAGGAAATGAGCATTAATGGGATCTCTCAGTCTGCTTCATGAGATGTTGGCTCCAAGGTACCACACCTGAAATGTTTCTACACTATTGCACATAGCATGAGGAACAGACAAGAGGAGCTTCAGGCTTTGTCCCAGTCCCAGAGATTTGACATTACTGGGATAAGCTAAACCTGATGGGAGATGTCTGGAGTGGCCTGTTGGATGGTTACAGGCTCTTCAGGAGGAACAGGCAGGACAGGAGAGGCTGGGGGTTGTCATTATACATAAATAGAAGTGTTCTAATGTATGGAGCTCACAGTTGGCAATGGCACAGTTGAAAGTCTCAGTGAGAATCAAGGGGCAGACAAATAATACAGATGTCATTGTAAAGTCTGCTGTAGACCTCCCAGCCAGGATGATGATGCTGATGAATTTATTCTTTGCAGAACTAAGGGACACTTCCAAGTCAACTGCCCTTGTCCTTGTGGAGACCTTTAACTTGCTAGAAGTTAACTGGGAGTATCACACGGCTGGTACGACCTGCACCAGAAGATTGCTAAAACACCTGGATCACAGCTTTATGGAAGAGGTCCTAAGGGTGCCAGCTTGGAAATATACCCTTGCTGCTGGTTAGCAGAGTGGATCTCATGAGCAAAGTGGAGATTGGCAGTTGTCTCAGGCACAGCGACCATGAAGCCTGACAGAGTTCAAGAAGAATTTGGACCATGCTCTCAAGCACATCGTATAATTCTTGGGGAGTTATACCAGGGTTAAGAGTAGGACTCGATAATCCTTGTGGGTCCCTTCCAGCTTGCATATTCCATGATTCTGTGACTCTGTAATTAGCCAATTATTATTTGAAACTTTTTAAAAAAATGTTTCTATACATTAAATGTGCAGTATTAACAGTTTTGGAAAAGACAAAGTGTTAAAGCTTTAACTGGTTGGCATTGTGCAACATCAACTTTGCACCTAACATAATGTCAGATTTCAGGTGACACATAAGAAGACTCATAGGTTACGTCTCTTCCAGTAAGTAAAAGGCACTGTTGCTTGTTAGGGAACAAATGATCCAATATCATTGATCTCCATATGCTTACATTCTCTTCCAGGGTGAAAACCAGGTATCTTCATTCATGCTGCCTATGCTTTGGCCCATTATTCACCTGAGCCACACTCAGGCACTGTCTGGGAGGTTGAAGTTTGATGTGGGATAAAATATGCAAGTGGTAACTAACAATTAAACCATAGGAGCAGTTGTTCAATAGTTCAGTAGCACCTCACTCAGCTTAATTAATTAAAATTAGGGAATATTCTGAGATGGAAAGGACCCACAAGAATATTGAGTCCAACTCTTAAGAGAATGGCCTACACAGGGATTGGACCCACAGCCTTGGCTTTACTAGCATCATGCTCTAAATCAACTGAATTAATTACTATGAATGTCAGGTCTAAACCCTCTTTGAGTAAAGGAAGAAAGAAGTGATGAAACATGTTTGCCACAGTTCTTGTTATATACAAGATACATAAAATGTTACAAAGCTCAATTTTTCTGAATATTAACATAAAGGATGCCAAAATCATCTTCCTGCATTGCAACCCATATGTATTTCCTCCCAGAACACTGTGCAATTTTATCTTATTTTTCTTGTCTTACTGCTATTAGCATTGCTCCCACATTCAGACATATCCATATCAATTATTTTAATTACATTCTGCTGAAATTAGTTTTTATTCCATTTACTTAGTTTTTGATGACCTTCACACTTTTCACCTTTTATGTGATGGCAGCCATTGTTTCAGCTACCTGTTTATACAAAGAAGCCTTATCAATTCTTAAATATATCTCCAGCATGGGACAGATTGCATATTCTCCAGTTTCAAAGAGCATTGTGATTTCTTATAGCTCAAAGATATTCCTGCTGCTAGAAACCAAATTCTTTGTCATAATACATAGCTGAATGTAGACATCTCCTATGGTTGATGTCTTTGAAAATTGCATTTCCTGCTGAGACAAGTCACTCTTTTTACTACAAATGTCTTTTATGTGATGAAGTTTGCTTAAAAGCATCCAAGCATTTCCCAGAAGCAAGTGTTTAAAAGCAGAATGCAATAAAAAAACCGGAGAATTTCAGCTGGCAAATTTCACTACTGGAAAAAAATGTCTAAGCTCTGGGACCACACATTCTAGAATATTAAAAAGACTTAATCAAGGCAAACCAGCTATAAATCAAGGTTGTAACTCTGGAGAAACATAGGGAGACAGAAAAACAAATGAAAGCATTATACAAATCATAAACAAAACACTGTCCTTTGTTTAAAATCTTAGTTCAGAGTAGGTGAATAAAACAAGATTATACAGGAGCATTCACTATAGTATTTTTCTAAATCTGTAATTTTTGTCTTTAATAAAAAGAGGAAAAACAAAGTGTCATAATTGCTTCCAGGATAGCATAAAAATTTATCAACCAGCTAATCTACTTTAGATATTTCCTATTGCAACAGCTGTATCAAGAACAAAGGATTATCACTAAGAAGAATTTCTTAACGTCTCACAAATTGCAAACAGTCCTTTTGAGAGGAAGCATGAATACAGTCACTGTGATGAAGCCCAGTGATCAAATGTCCAGGAGGGAAGGCCATTGTAATCTAATGAGCCTTGATCCATAATATTCCAGAAACCAACATGGGAAAAGTGTTTGCAGGATATTTGACCATATAATAGACTGTATAATTTGGCCATAGAAAGAAAACTTAAGTTATCTGGGAAGATTATATGGCAGCTTGTATCTGCAACAAGAACACATTTCTCTCCTTGTGGATCCTACCATATGTCAGAAGATGCAAAACTTACAAACTGAGGCTGTTGTAACACTTGTGTCAGAACCTAGTGACCCAGCCCAAAATCTTCAACTAAAATTCAGGAAAATAACATGTCCACTGTTTTAAAAGGGAGGTTTGGAACATTTTTAGTAAAGCCTCTAAGATTTGAAAAGTATTAATGAATACCCTGGAAGAAAAAGTTGATAATAGATTTTTTTTCATGACTCCAGGATCGATCCTTAGAGATTTTATGTGAGTATTCGTTTAAGACTTTTTCTGAATCTAAGAAAATTGCACATTTATCTCAAAAATAGAGTAGGATAGTAGAAGTGACCACAATGATTTTCTAGTCCTTCTTCTGACCACCTCGGTAATGACCAAAAGTTAAAGCATGTCATTATGGACATTGTACAAATGCCTTTTGAGTGCTAACAGGCATCTCTCTGAGATGTCCTTTCCAGTATTTGATGATCATCTCATCATAGAGAGGTATGATAAAAAAAGGTTTATCTCATGATAAAGAAAGGTTTATCTCATGATAAAGAAATGTTTCCTCACATCAAGTCTGAACCTTCTCTGATGCAGCTTTGAACCATTCCCACACACCTGTCCCTGGATATCAGGGAAATGAGGTCAACCTCTCCCTCTCCGTTTTACCTCCTTAGGAGGCTGTAGAGAAATGTAAGGTCATCCTTCAACTTCCTTTTCTTTAAACTAAACCAGCCCAAAGCCCTCAGTTGCTCCTGACAGGATGTGCCTACCAGCCCTTTCACCAGCTTGGTTGCCCTTCTCTGGACTTGTTCAAGGACCTTTACATCCTTTTTAAACACTGTTCAAACAGTGGAAATATAAGTTATTAAAAGATGACACTGTTGTCTAAAGACTTGTAGACCCAAACAAAACTCCCCTGCACAGTAAATCCAGTACAAAAACATGGGAGTCTTCAGTTTTATTATTATTCACTGTATAACCTGCAGAAGTTGGTAGATGCCTTTGGAGTCTGAAAATATTTTTTAGACAAATATATGGAAACTGTTTCTTTTATAGGACATATCTCGTCATTAATATTCTGATTTGTCTAAACTACCAATATGCATTTAATTCTACCAACAGCTGTGGAATATGAAGCCTTAAGACTCAACTGTCAAGAGTTCTGAAAAAAGAAATGAGTAGATTTCCACTATGTTGTTTCCCTATACAAGTTTATTTCATTCCTCTGAAGTCTTTCAATTAAAAATGTGTTAGTAGTGTTGTCTGACTTGTTCCTATGTGCAGTGTCAGATAATAAACTCAAAGGTTGAGTATTTATCCATAGAATAAGAATTGCAGTTTGGTTTAAGGGGTTGACTGCAATTTATCACCTACAATATCTTATCTGTATTCTCACTGGAAATTTCTCTTAGGGGACTATGTAGCTGGTCTTGTAAGACAACACTTTTCAAAATGTACTGTGACAAAATGGAGGATTTCATTGATGTATGATATTGGCATACATGGATGACAGGTTTATTTCTTTTATTATTTGAATTGAAAAGAGTAGAAAATATAAAATTAAGACATACTGGTTAGCAACAAAGAATAGATACAAAATGTTTTTTGACAGGGTATTCTCTATGCCTTCAGCCTTTTCCAGATATGGCTGGCAACACCTCTTCCCTAGAAGAAGAGAATTCCCATAATGAAGCAGTAGCATCTGCTAGAACTTGGGGACGTTTGTTATAACTTGGCATTTTCCTCCAAGAGGCATCCAGTTGACTTCTTTCCAAGTTCTCGCCCTCCCATTCTTCACTTGGATAGACATTATGGAATAAGTATTAAAAGGACATGAGTTTAAGAATAAAATAAAAATTGTGGTTTGTACCTTTACAATTTAAAATTGCACTTCATAACATGCAAAACCAAAAAACTTAATCCATTTGTTTTAAAAGAATAATGATGTTTATTCAAACTTACTTTATGTAGGTATTGTTATTCAACATTATTACGCTTCAAGATAAACCCCAACTTTAAAAATAGTAGTTGATTTCATCCAGCAGTTACTAGTTACCATTATTCATTTGAATGAAATAATTTAAATTGATGACATTTTCACTTACTAACTTTAGCAAATGTATGATAGCTATTGGAAAGACCAGAAATACAGACAGATGTTTAACAATACATTTTTGATAGAAAGTCATTGGTTGTTCTATCAATAATGACATGTAATTTAAATTAATGTTTAAAAGTATACAACACTTAGGGATACAAAAAAGGTGTATAAAACCTACATTTTTACGTAAATGAAATAGGAACCTAACAGCACTTATGCTCACACAAATTTATTAAGCCTATTTTATAAATCAACTAAAATTTTAAAAAAATCATAATTGTCATAAGGAGATTTTGTATATATTAGCAAAACTTTAAGGATGTTAATTAAACCTTTCTTATATTGTCTGTTAACACACACAAACTTTGGAAATTTAATTTATCTCCTTAACTCTTTCCAATGATCATCTACTGAATTTCACTGCTTAAATTGAATCTTTAAAGTGATGTTGTACTTTTTAAACACACATGTATACCTACTGGTTTTCCATGATATTTTCAGTAATATTGGTTCCATTTCAGAAACAAATGTACTCTTGTTTGAAATCCATCCTTGTTTTTTTGATATAATGATATAATAGTCTTAATACTGTATATATTGCTATTTCGAACTAATGTTTTCTTGTGAGATTTCATTACTCTCACTTGTTTTTAATATGGCACATGTGAACACTAAAATTTTACAGTTTTAAAGGGTGTTCCACCTAATTTTTTCTCATTGATTATCTTATTTCTTGACCTCTTCTTTAAAAATTAGTTCTAAGTCTTTGACACAAACTACTTATCTTAACATTTTAATTTGTCTGTTACATAATTTCCATGATCTGTGCATTCTTGCATTTTTGTACTTGAGTCCTGTCATTAAATAAATCTCTTTTAAACAGAGAAGAAATTCCTCACTCTTACTGCATTCAAATCCAGGAAATATGTATTAAATTATGCAAATAATGGGTTTCAGTTCTGAGTGGCTTAATATCAAAAATAGTATATCCCATTTTTGAGATTGATTTTCTTCACATTTTTTCCAAAGTATTTATATCAAGTAATGCTTTAGAAAATCCCCTTTTCAATTTGTTTTCTTCTGGATTTACTATAAATGTACATATGCTTTGAAGAAGAAACCACTTCCTTTAAGTCTTGCTTCTGAATCCTATATTCCTCCATAAAGAAAACATGGCACTCAAGAGATGTATGTGTGTAAATCATGTTAATCTCTTCAAAGCAACTAGAATGTTGAATATAGGTTCTAATCTAATACTTGAGCTGGAGATTTTTCTTTTCACAGTAGATTCACCTTCCATAAAAATTAAGGAACAGAAAGAAAGACATAAAGTATATGATGGTACAGTCAAATTATAAAAAACTGCTTGGATATCAGAAATGGTAATTTCTCCTAAAGTCTCTTTATGATTGTCTCCCACAAGACATCTCTCAGCTCTGAGAAACAAAGCACAGAGAACATCCAGAGGATCTAGGTTACAAGGAAAACCCCTACATCTAATTCTGAGCGGAAACAAAATCTCAAGTCTCTTAGCAATATGCACTGATTTCTGACATGCAGTTGGAGTGATTTGTCTTACTGTCTGAAGAATTCGTCTAAACCCAATCTATTGATTTAGATATGGTCAGGATAATGGGGTAATCCAAAATGAAATTACTTTTTAGCAATATTGAGAGTCGAGTCTTCAGTAATGATCACCCTTGACCTTAGATACCTAAAGATAATGTATATGTTGTAGTACATTTATAAATTACTTTTCTCCTCTTGACAAGGTGAAGTTCATCACAGAAGCCATGCCTATCTTTTCACTCACTGTTATAGCAGGAGTGGGGTGGGAAAAAAAGGGAAAAGTGCTTGACAGACACTCCACGGTGTGATTGTCAGCATTTTTTTCTGGAAAAATAAATAATTTAAAAAGGAAAAGGATGTTTAAAACTATGTCATATTGCAGAAGGCACCAAAAAGAAAACTTAAGTCCCCCCATAATTGATACGTCACACTAAACAGTAATCAAAACAATAAGGACAAAATACCACATCCTAAAACTGCAGGATAAAGAACACCTAAGCATGTTCTGAGAGCACTCCTCAAGGGCTGGTATTGGACCAGTGCTGTTTGACATCTTTGCTGGTGACGTGGACAGTGGGATCCAATGCACCTTCAGCAAGTTTGCCATTGACACCAAGGTGTGGGATGCAGTCAACACTCTGGAGGGAAGGGATGCCATCCCGAGGGGCCTGGAGATGCTTCAGAGATGGGCCTGTGCAAATCTCAGGTTGTTCAACAAAGCCAAGGGCAAGATCCTGCACTGAGCTGGAACAATCCAAAACACAAACACAGACTGGACAGAGAATGGATTGAGAGCAGCCCTGAGGAGAAGGATATGGGTGTCCTTACAAAGAATTAAAAATGTCCTCACCATTTTGAAGCATATACCTGTCTTCTATATCCATACATATATTTCACATAATGCATTAAGTAACTAAGGCACTGTTATTGATAGTTTATAGCTGAAGGAGAAAAGAGCAATTGAGAAAATGTAGAAGGTTATTAGATATCATAAAACTTCCTCATTTCTAGAGCAAAAGAAAAAAAAAAAAAGAATGAAAACCATAATCAAGTTGGAATAGCACCTCAGTGGTAATGCTGTATAATTGCTTTCTATCTCTTCCATCAGCAGTGAAGCTCCAAAACATTGATCAAAGCTGATGAATAACACATAATGCTCAGGCTGCAGCACATTGTTACAAGTTCTCACCCTTGTAATAATTGTACTATGAGCCAGCATAAAGATGAATACTTTTTCTTAAATGTTTTTTCAATTCAGGCAGATAGGATTAAAATGTCTGGCAGGAATGAGCTGGATTAGAACATCAGTGTCAATAGATACATCACAGACAGTTGCCTGAAATAGAGAAAAATGCTCTGAACATTTTACATTACTACACAATGTAAAAGCATAACTCAATGTCAAACTCCTGCTCCACAAAGAAGTCATGTAAACTCTCAGCTGACAAATTGCAAACTGAAGCTACTTTAAATCAAACACATTAGCTGATGACATAATATGCTTATGAGTTTGCCTACTGTGATTTAATATGATTTGACATCAGTAAATTTGTATGGTGTTATTGAGATAAAGTAGGTTAAGAATTTCAAAAGATTTTGAAAGGTGAAGCCTTTCCATTGGAACCAAAACTGCCACAAGAATGTGTGTTATAATTAATGAATTATTCATATGGAAACAAATAAGAGAAATGTCAGTAACAGGTAGAGATACTGGTTTCATACTGCTTGATATATTTGCATTTGTAAAAGTGAGTTTTTAACTACAATCATTAACAGTTAAAGATAGAATTTAAAGTAAAAACTGAGCTAAATTTTTGGACAACGAGAATTCTTTAATGGATGATAGATTTTAATTTTTTAAATTGTTTATTCACCTAACTGATGAAAAAACAACTGGTTATGGCTGGTAATGGCTACTTAAACTTCACAATGATTTCTAATTCATTTATAGGTGGGATTAGTTTCATTTAAATGTGTGGATTTTTTTTTCCTTTAGATTAATTACAAACAGTTAATTATAATACAATATGCAATTAAGAGAGTCTCATTATAGTTCTGGGGAATGTTATTAATTTAATTTGTAAACATAATATGGATTTGTGGCTTGCAGGAATTTCATACTCTGAGTCAGTAAATCATAGAGTACATGACAGAAACTATTTTTGAAATCATGTAGAATACAACACCTAGTATAATAACTTATTTTTTTATAGTGAAGTGGTACACTTTGGGGGGAAAATTTAAATAACCTATCAAGAATATATATTTAGCATGAACATGGTATTTGCTTTCCAGAATTCAGAAAAATAAATGAGGGTTTTAAGAAAGTGAATTTAGAGTTGTTTAATTAGAACCTAACAATTTTAGTGAAGAAAATAAGGCTCACGCTGAACCCTACAAAAATAGCTAGTAAAAACTCCCTCCACCTAATACTTCCAGATATTCTATACATATCCTACTAGTTGTATTTGCATGTACAAATAGCACTCATGGGAGAAAATTTGATGGATAGTCCTTTTATAAGTAGTTCACAGGAATTTAATTACTTAAGTTTAAATATGCTTAATTTCTTTGCAATGTGACTTTCATACAATTTTTTTTAAAGTGTACAGAGAGAATTCTAGTACTACCTTTTCTAAATTAAAGAATGGTCATTATATTCTCACTTTCTTTAATTAATAGTTTTCCTGAAAGGTGGAATTTATTTTAGCTACTTTGGATATAATAGGAATGCTCGAGATAGTATTTTTTTTCTCAGTGCTAAAGGGATAAAATGATGATAAGTGTTTGCTTTGGTAGCACTGGGTCAAAGAGAAAATTCATTTTTGCACAGAACTCTGCAAGTTCATTGAGTCTTCTACTTTCAGTTCACATCTACATCTGGGCAAATAACAAACAACCCCCTATGAAATGAGTTAGTTAAATTTATAGTGCATAGATATTTCTGCTTTAAAAAAACAATTTCACATCATGTGCAGTGAAGCAAAAATTTAGGGACAACAAGTCTGATATTTTTCATTATTTAATTTATTCCCTTTTCTTTTTTCCCCCCTTTATGTCATTTATTCTCTTTTTTATCTCTCTTTCTATACTTTTTGCAGGGTCATGGGATGATTAAGCATCCACTTGCTGCTTTTTCTACCCCAAAATTTGTGTTTTGTCAGTTCCTGAGGAGTTTACATTTCTGTACAGGATTTTGGTGAAGTAATATGTCAGTATTCTGTGACCCAGTTGCCCCATACCTGAAAATGCAGACACTGAACATGTTTTGGCTAAATCTGGCTCTTACAGATATAAAACAGCCCAGCAATGTTGAATATACACAGCTGCTTTGTTCTCTAAACACATTCACTATGTCTAAACTCGAAGGCCTAAGAAAGCTCTCAAGAGCCTGGCCTCGGACTTGGGTTGTGACATTTATATTCTTTTTCTTCTCTTTTAGACATGCAATAGCACAGAATACAGCCAAGAACATAAGATAGAAAGATCTGAAGTTTACTTCTAGGTGATTTTCTTAGGAACAAATACTTTTTTATGTGACAAGAGTGATAAAATCCAGAGGTTTATCTGAAAATCATGTGCGATGGAAGGCAAATCCACTCATGCCCAGGGTATATGTAGCAATGGAAAAAGAGATTCAATGTGCCAAAAAGCGTTTTGTTATATTCATGACACACATTTTTTTTTTTAAGATTTCTTTCATTTGCCTATGCTCCTATACAAATAAAATCTAGCATTTCACTTGGGCCTCCAAGCTGAATCACACTGACAAAAAGCAGAAGGCTGCTGCCATCAACAAATATCTGTCTCAAAATATTACTGTCATTCACAGTAGTTAGTTAGGGGCATTTTTCAAGTGCAATTGTAGCTGAAATTGCAACAAAGAGAGAGAGCTTGTTGTTGCTGCTTGTAAAGGAAGCTTGAATCGCTGTCTGGAGCTCTGTATCAACAGAAGTCTGTTGCTTTAATTGGTAGCTCATAGAGTCTTTAAGAAAATTGCTTGAGTTTACAAGAGATGTAGCTTACATGACCAAAGGAAAATAAAAAAGTATGTGAATCTATTTCAAAGTTAACTATAGACATGCTACTTGCTCACTGTGGATGGATTTGTTGTTTTGAAGTGATTAATAGTTAGAAGTTTGCATGCTCTGTGTCACTGTACTGAGCTGGACACAAACTATCTACCAGATTTTCTTAATCCTACTCATTCTTCCAAGTAGAAGTGAAATTCACCTACCAAAATAGAAATAAACCCCCATAAAATTTGAAAATTTACAATCAATGTTGTCAATGTATTAAGACTTGATATATATATGTGAATTGCCCATCTTTCTGCAGAATGAATGGATTGGATTCAATATGTTGATTACAAGGTGATTTAATGATAAGTTGGTTTCTCAAAATGCACGTATAAATAGACAGTAACAATACTTTTAGTTGCAAATTGATGGAACTGTTTGCTATTTGAAAATCATGGTCATAGAACTATAGAACATGCTCAGGTAGGGCCCTGAGGACTTTCAATGTCTCCAGGAAAGGAGATTCCACAATCTCTCTGGGAAATATCTTTCAGTTCCTTGCTCCTCTCACAGAAAGGAATTTCTTCCTAATATCTAATCTAAACATCTCTCTTTAAGTTGATGCCATCCCCTCTTGTCCAATCTCTATATACCATTGTCAAAAGTCCCTCTCCATCTTTCTTGTCGACTTCCTTTAGGTACTGGAAGTCTGGTATATCATCTATTGCCTTTCAAATTAAGGTTAATCAACCAAAGAAGACTTTTTAAAGTATCAACCTATCAAAACTCAAACATATCAACAACTTGAACAAGAAGAGTAGTCTAGCTGACAATCATGATTACAGAGAAAAGTGAATCAGTAGAACAAGGTCAGTGATGCAAACGGTAGCAGCAGCAGCAGCAAGAATTCTGTGGATGAACATTGGAGACCATTAGGAAGAGTGTGGCCACAAAGTTGAGGGAGGTTACACTCCCCCTCTATTCTGTCCTGGTGAAACTGCATCAGAAGTACTGCTTTCAGTTTTGGGCTGTCCAGTTCAGGGAAGAAAAGGAGTTACTGGACAGAGGGTCCAGAGGATCTTTTAATACATCTGTAACTGGGTTCCATGTCAGTCAATATTTTTAGCCAAAGCTTCTGTCACCTCTTCTTTAACATTGGCTTCTCAAACAACAAAGAAATCTAAAAATTTAAAGCCTATGTTTTAGAAACTTAGTGGAAATAAACTATTTTGGAAATGTCTCTCCCTTTTTTTCTTCACAAAGTACATGCCTCAGGTGTCACTGTCAGACCAACATCTGGTGAGTTCCTAGACTGGAACATCATTCCCAAGCACAAGGATATCTGTTTATGACTAACTAGAGTGAAAAGGAATTACCAGAATCAATGCCTTGTCAAACATATGTGTGTCAGTCAGAAGAACTGAAAGCACATCTAGTCTCAATGCTCCTCTGGAATACATTTTAAGGCATCTTTGATGGAAAAAAATTCTTAATTTTTGAAGGAAAAATTTCTTACAGGGTTGCCTGTTGAGATGGTAGTCATTGCTTTGGTTTCACTTTTTTTTTTTAAAATCGACTATACCAATCTACATTTTTCTAAGGTGCATTTCTTTTATCTGTCCATGTTTTAAATGTGACACGTAATTTTACTTTTGCAATTGACATTATAGTGTCTTAATGAAATTTCTGTTGTTTTTAATTTAGCACTTTCTACAGAACCTCTTTATTTAATATATGTGTAATACTCTTCACTAAGAATATTTTTAAGATTAGTATTACTTTTGTCTGTAGGAGGGTTATCTACCCACTAAATAGAGAGCAGTCATAGTTACCTTGTGACCAGCCCCCTATAGAGTCCGGTGGACTTTCTACTAGTAGAGTGCATTAATAGCAGGTACATCTCAATTTTTATATTTCCTATTATTTTCACACAATATGTAAGTTAAATTTCAACCATCTGTGTTCAACCAAGTTTCTTATGTATTTATAATTATTTTTTTTTCACTTGTGTCCAGTGAAATGGGCAGTATATGGGTTTCAAAGATACATATGAAAAAGGATCACATGTAGACATGGATCACTGTTGATAATAATAAATTTTCTCATTTGTTAGAAAGATACTGCTGTCCTGTAAATAGATTGTGAAGTTGGGTCTTGTTGGCTTTTTTTACTTTCCAGAAATGTTTTGGTGACACCAAAGACATTTCTTTCTTAGTTTTATTACCAACCAAAAAGACTTGGGTTTTCTTAACATTTCTGAGAAACATTCTGTTAGTTTATCTGGTCAAGGTTGATTAGAATGCAGACACTTTGGAAGCTAGAAGCTTGATGATGAAATGCTTTTCAAAGTGAACACTAAATCCTATGCAAAGCTATGTTCGTTAATGTTACAAACAATGATGACTCATCTAAGAACTGGTGACTCAAGTTTTTAAGAGAGGCTGAATGATTTCACTGATTTAGATTTTTATGTTTGATTTGGCTCTTCAGATATGACTAAAACAAGAAATGCTTCCTTTCCCACTCCAGTGCATTAGCCATTCTCCTCACATGAACTGTCATAGTTAAGTTAAAAAACTGAAGTAAATTGATGATTCATAGCTCGTCTGCAATGATTTAGATACCACAGTTGTTGAAACAGCAGTATTTTATTTTTTTTCCTTTCTTTCTGTGAAGCTTCATCAGTAAATTTTATTGTCTAGATAGAGAAGAGAAAGAACTTTTACTTAGATGGTGACATTTCCTACTGTATCACTATACAACTTTACTTTCCCAAATTTACCCAATTTCCTTCTCCTTAATTATAACAGAAGTGTTTAATAAATGCCTGAAAGATCGCTTCTAGCTATTAAAATCAACAGTAGATAATGCTAGACACCTGCATTTCAATTTCATTATTTTTGATAAAAATTGTCATGCCACAGTTTAATACTTTTGGTAAAAGTATTTGTTAACTGACACCTTTTTTAGGACAGTTATTTTCTCACTATTATCTTGTACTCTGAGAGATTCTCTCCCACACCTCTAAACTCCAAAAGAAATAGGCAGAATTTTTGTAACAGTCTCAATAGTGTCAAAACTCATCAGATTTGAAAAAGGGAAACATAAACACTATAAAAATAACCACTATTTTTAAAAAATGAGATTTGGGGAACTTGA
Organism: Zosterops lateralis; assembly: GCF_965231275.1. NCBI lineage: Eukaryota > Metazoa > Chordata > Aves > Passeriformes > Zosteropidae > Zosterops > Zosterops lateralis. The sequence continues at coordinate 144,977,314 of NC_139762.1, forward strand.
GTCTCACCTCTGTGCCTGGGAAGGTCATGGAGCAGGTCCCCTTGGAAATTATGCTAAGCCACATGGAAAATTTGGAAGTGATTGTTGACAACTGGAATAGCTTCACTCAGGGCAAATCTTGCCTGACAAATTTGCACCCTCCTATGATGGGATTACACTGTTGGTGGATAAGAGAAGAGCAACCGATGTCATCTCCCTGGACCTGTGCAGAGCACTTGACATTGTCCTACGTGACATCCTTGTCTCTAAATTGAACAGACATGGTGCTGCATCCAGCTGGCAGCCAGTCACCATTGGTGTCCCTCAGAGGTCTGTGCTGGGGTCAGGTCTGTTCGATATTTTTATTGATGATACGGATGAGGGTATTGAGTCTTTCGTTAGTAAATTTGCAGATGACACTGCGAGCGTGTGTTGATCTATTGGAAGGGAGGAGAGCTCTGCAGAGCGAACTGGAATGGTTGGATGGATGGGCAGAGTCCAATGAGGTGACCTCTATTAAGTCCAAGTGCTGAGTCCTGCATTTTGGCCACAAACCCCCGCTGCAACGTTATAGGCTGGGGATGGTGTGGCTGGACAGTGCCCAGGAGGAGAGGGACCTGGGGGTACTGGTTGATAACCAGCTGAACATGAGCCAGTAGTGTGCCCTGGTGGCCAAGAAGGTCAATGGCATCCTGGCCAGGATCAGGAATGGTGTGGCCAGCAGGAGCAGGGAGGTCATTCTTCCCCTGTACTGGGCACTGGTGAGGCCACACCTTGAGTGCTGTGTCCAGCTCTGGGCCCCTCAGTTTAGGAAGGACCTTGAGACACTTGAGCACATCCAGAGGAGGCAACAAGGCTGATGAGGGGCTTGGAACACAAACCCAGTGAGGAACGACTGAGGGAGCTGGGCTTGTTTAGCCCGGAGAAAAGGGGGATTCAGGGGTGGCCTTATCACTCTCTACAACTTCCTGAAAGGTGGCTGTAGTCAGGTGGGGTTGGCCTCTTTCTCCAGGCAGCAGCTGACAGAAGGAGAGGACATAGTCTCAAGATGTGCCAAGGGAAATATAGATTGGATATTAGGAAGAAGTTTTTCATGGAAAGAGTGATTAAATATTGGAATGCTCTACCAGGGAAGGTGGTGGAGTCACCATCCCTGGATGTGTTTAAAAAAAGATTGGATGTGGCACTTGGTGCTATGATTTAGTTGAGGTGTTGGGGCATGGGTTGGACTCGATGATCTTGGTGGTCTCTTTCAACCTACACATTCTGTGATTCTGTGATTAACAGATGGACTGCTTGATGGATAAGGAATGGGATGAAGGGTTGCAGTCAATGGCTTGATGTCCAAGTGCAGTGTAGTGTTGAGTGGTGTTCATCAAGAATCAGTATCAGGACTGGTGCTGGACATCTTTTAACACCTATGACTCTATGATTCAATAACATTTGTATTGGTACTTAGACTACTGTATAATATATTCGAAATTATACTACTGAAGTAAAAATTTTTCTTCTTATCTATACAGGATTTTTTGACCAAACAAATTCCACAGATCTTACCAAACAAAAGTGTTTTTTCAAGACAAAATGTAATATACAATAGTATTTTCTTTCAAAAAATATTTAAATTTCACATTTTTGTTCCAATTTGTGATACAGAGAAGGTGAAGGATGGAATCATCAGGCTCCAAATATATTTTGACATTATGTTTATTAATATGCCTTCTTGAGTAATATTTTAATAAGCTCTTTGACATATTTGATCTGTGCTGATGAGTTGTTTAACAAAAAACTCATATATAATTTATTCAACTAACATTCTCTTTTACCTACTGATGCTTGGAGAAGGCTGACCTGGAACAGAGACTAGACAGTGCTAACAGAATAAAGTAGGTATTTATTAAAAGGCCTTTAAGGATACACCTTGGGCAGTACAAGAGCCTGGCCAGGGCTACACCCCAGGTGGACCCAAAATGGTCACAAAATGGACAACCAGTCACAAGGTCTCACACTTTTTGGTCCATTTGTATATTGGGGTTAATTGTCCAATTATACCTTCAGATTAGGAAATCCCATCCTTCTTATTTTCTCTCTTCAGTCCATTGTTTATGCTTTCGGGCCTGAAAACTTGTAATGGTTGTCTTTGGTCTCAAGCTGGAAAAGGATTGTTTTGTCTACCTACTCTGAAAAGAGTTACTAACACTTAATATGGGGCTCAGAACTACAGACATAGGCAGCAGAGAAACTGGAAAACATGAAAGCTAAAACGTAATGGCATCACTACCATTTTAATTTCAGTAGCTATGGAGAGAAGTTGCTATTTGTGCTTTACACAAAATCTTCTCTGTAGCTGTTTCTTTAGGAAAAAAATTGCACACTGTCATTGCTATCACTGCACTGTCTGAGCAATAGCTCAATTTTTTTCTTATAGGTGCAATTCCTCACAACAAAAAGTTGATAGTATCCCACATAAGTAACCTCCACAAAAGAAAAAAACCTCTATGTTCTACTCCCTGGAGTTTCAGTTTACTTCTCAGCTTTTTTTTTATTGTCCTACTGTGCTAATATTATTTCGTTACTAATTTCCAGTGATTTTTCAAAACTCACTTGCAATTCATGAAAGATGATTTTTCAGTTTATAGCTGATTTTACAGGGTTTTGTGGTCTCTCAGGAGTAATTTAGAGAAATTAGCCTCTGCCTTATCTGATTAATTGCTTCATCAACCTTGCAAATTTAAGTAAACAAAACAAAAGAAAAGTAAAAGGTTATAAAAAGACAGAACATAAAACAAATAGCAAAGAAAGAAACTAAACAAGTAATTTTTCACCTTCCAACCAGTATGTCTGTGAATTACAGATGACATTTTTGTCATTGTTGAAGGGGAACACTTCTCAGAAAAAGTAAGGATGCATTGTTATTTATAGTTATTTATTGAACAGTGGAATTTTGATCTGAAGTTTTAATTAATAACTGCTATAAATTTAGTTTATTTACAAATAAATAAATTATAAATTTATGTTTATTTACAAATAAACAGAATATTTAATTTAAACTTGCACAATATAAAGCTTTCTGTGTTTTTTCATTACTGCCTTATACTCTGAATTGCTGTTTCACAGCAATGAGACACAATTTCAATGTGATAGCAGGCATTTCCTCTTTAATAGGTCATCTAGTCAAAATAAAAATCACTGAGTAATGAGCTAGACATGGAGGAGTCTTGGAATGTACTAGAACTATGAGAAATTCCATCTGAGTGTGCCTGCCAGCATCATGCAAAGCCCACTTAGAATTTCACTGTTCTTTTTATTCAAATGTCCAGCACACAATTGCATAAATGCATCATGTGATGGGTGGGCAGCTGGCTCATGGGTTGGGCACAATGGGTTACAGTGAATGGGATGACATCAGACTGGTGACCTGTCACAAGTGGAGTTCCACACAGCTCCACCTTAGGGTTTCCAGATGACAATTTTCTGGACCCTGCAGAAAACATAAGGGGAAATGTGTCTGCCCCATCTGACCAGGGCCTAAGCTACTAAGAGAGGAAAGGCAGAAACTACAGAAGTTGTGGTAGTATCAGGACCTGAATACAAACCAAAGAAGCAAAAAAACCCCCAAACAAATAGTGTTAGAGATGCTGCTGGCTCACCAAAGGTTTGGTGTTTAAGGCCAAAATTAAACCAAGTATGTAAAATCAGTAAAATGGAATAAATGGAAAATAAAGTTAAATGGAAAAGAACTGCTTATCCCTGAGGAGGAAATAGGGGAAAAAACCCTGACTATAAGGTGAAGTAAAGCCTGTGAGTGGAGCTGTTTGGAGGTCCCCGGTGAGCAACCCCGATCTGACCAGCAAAGGCTGGAGCAGAACAACAAACCTGTTCTGGTGAGAACATAAGTGTCTGACTTGATTTTGCAGTCAGGAGACATGGAGTTTCTACATAATATTGGTAAGGAAGCATCACACTTCACACTCATTTAGTGAACTCAAGGAGAATCATTTGCACCAGCTGAAACACTCACCTTGATAGCTGTTTACTAAAACAACCTCCCTCTTTGTTTTGTGATAAAGTTATCTTCTCTGAGTTATTCTCTGAGCTTCATGGCCATATCACCCTTGCCCATCTCCACTGGCCCTTCTTCCATTATAGGGGTCACATTATGTTCCTAAGGATTGAGTCCATCACAGCTGATGTCATCAAACACAGGGCTGCCTGTCAAGTATCTCTGTACAGGACTGATGACACGATTTACATAAATTGTTATAATTTTTTTCTGGTTCTTGATGCTTTTTTTACCTCCCTCTTATACACCCTCTAATAAAGAACCTGCCCTTATGTTGTTTTTTTTTTTTTTTTCTCCTTTAATTATGGCACCATTCTCAATATTTTTACTATCATCACATAGGTGACAGTGGTGCACAGCATTTCTGGCACAGGTTACCTGGAAGTGCTTGCCTGGGGCAAACACAATCCCAGCAGGACTCAGTGCTCCCTGAAAGGATCTGTGAGGCTCAGGCCTTTCCTGTTTCTGTCTTTAAACACTCTCGCATCTCTGCTTTGTGGCACTGTCTTTAACACCTGGCTGCTTCTCAGACTGCTATTTGTCATGTCTGGCAATTTCTCTGGTACTTTATCACATCCTGCACAGTTAACTTCAACCCAAGATCAGGTCAGCAGTCCAGTCTTATGCTTGCAACTCTGACAAACACTTCAAGAGTTACAGTCAGTGGGCTGACTCTGAACAGCAGCTAAGCACCCACACAACCACTTGCTCATTTTCCCCCACTTATGAATTGAGGAATTAATAGGAAGATTAAAACCAAGAAAACTCATGGGTTGAGATAAAGTCAGTTTGGTAAGCAAAAAAAAGGGAGACACATTCTTCCCAGTGCCCCTCCCAAAAACCCCTCCACAAAAACAAATAACCAAACCCACCAACGAAACAAAACCAAGACACATAAGTGATACAAAGGTAATAACTATCTGTCTAAGAACTATTCAATTAGAAGATTGATGTACAGTCTCTGAAAAGCAACTACATTGAATCTCCCTGCTTTTTTTTTTTTTTTTTTTTTTTTAATTGCTGAGAATGACCTCATGTGGCCTGGAATATCCATTTGGCAGTTTAGGATGAGATGTCCTTCCTGTGTCCCTTCCCACTCCTTCTTGCCCACTCCTGGCCTATGCACTTGGTACAGAGGCAGAGTGACAAACAGAGAAAACCTTGACATTATAATGCTCAGTAACAGTGACAAAATAGATATGTTAGCAACATTGTTTTAGTCACAAACCCAAAACACTTCACCATACAGGCTGCTATAAAGGAAATTAGCTCCATCCCAGACATCACGTTGCTTAAAGAGTGTTATTTAAAGAAAACAAAAGCTACAGAGGCCATTGAGAGCACTGGATAAATTAAAAAATTAACTTTTTGTTTCATTTTTTAGGCCCTTCTAAAATTACTTGCAGGAAAACTAGACTTAGGAGAAAATTAAGCCTTTAGGAACTGAATGTGTTGAGACCTATGTACAATGAAGCTCAGCAATGTTTTGCAGGTTTTATAAAACTAACCTGTTCAAAGACTGTTGTCTGGCTGTCAGCATAAATTATGATTTATGTGTTTTCCCCTACAACTATAGAAGTGGGAATTGAATACCCTGATTCATATCAGGGAATTAAAAAAAATATTCTTAATATTTGTAATTCCTTATTTAAAAAAAATACATATTTTAAACCTGATAGGTTTGCCTATATCAGTGATGGTATAGGAACAGCAAATGGTCAAAAACAAAATTTCTAAATGTTCTTTAGTAACTGGTACTATGTTATTTTGTAGCACCCAGAAAGCTTTTAAGCTGGCAACTCTTTGACATTACAGTTGCAAAGAAAAAGGAAACTGAATTCCTCTGAAGTCTGCTGCCACAGCTGCTCATCTGTGAAACTTCTGTGCAATATATCCTGGTGCACAGACCTGTCTTTAGTACGGCTCAAAGGAACATTTTTCAGAAAAAACATTTAGTTCTTCTGTTTGTATAAAAGAGCTTCTCAGAGCTTCTTTCCCCTGTAACTCACAGCATTCTTCAGTCATAGCTTAAACCTTTTAAAATATTACAGTAATGATGGTTCTCTGAATGCACACAACTGAATTAGGCATCTTACAACACACGCTTCACTGCATTAATCATAAAAATAATATATTTCCAGGCAGTGCTGTTTTAGAAGAAGGCTATTTTGTCATGGTTTAATCACTTGTCACTAAAACCTGGACTGAAAATTGACAGTGTTATTCCACTGAAATACTTCTAACATCTTAGAACACAGCCCTGTTCTTATATACTCTTAGAACAGTCTGATGATTTCACACACTTTTTGTAAAAAGAGAAGATTGTACTTAAAAGTCATGCTTTCTAAAACTTACAGTGGTAGCTATTTGGATCTGCTCCTAAACAAGAAGAAAGTGGATTAACTAGGCTGATTGGGAAAACATAAATGGCAAAGCTTCCCCTATGGTCTGAACCTCTTGTGTGTTCAGGTTCATATCTACTGGCTTAGTGATCAACATCAATATCCTTCTTGATGCATCAGTACTGTAGTGTCAATATATATGTAGGAGAAAAGAATTGTATTCTATTCTGCTCATATAAACAACAGGACTCAACTAAGTATTTACTGGCATATTTATGGTTGGTAGAATCATTGGACAAAATTAATCTTGTCTTTCAGACTTCAGTTTACACTCATCAGTCAGATATCTTTGAAAAGCATTTGATAGACATTTCTTTGCACAGGCCAAGTCTATTGCTGCTTGCACAGCCTTTCCATGTGATTTGTGCTTCACTCCATTTTATCATAGAACTATAGAATATCCTGAGCTGGAAGGGACCCACAAAGATCACTGAAGTTCATCTTCTGACCCTCCACAGTATGACATCAAGAATCACACCACGTGCCCAAGAGCATTGTCCAAACACTTCCTAAGCTGTCAGGTTTGGTGCTGTGACCGCTTCCCTGGGGGGCCTGTTCCAGTGCCCAACCACCCTCTGGGTGAAAATCCTTTTCAGAATATCTGATCTAAATCTCACCTCACTCAGCTTCAGGGTGTTCCCTCTGATCCAGTTACTGCTCACCACAGAGAAGAGATCAGTGCCTGCCCCTTTTCTTCCCTTCATGAGGAAGTTGCAACTGTAATGATTTTTCCACTCAGTCTCCTCTTCTCCAGGCTGAACAAGCCAGGTGACCTCAGCCAATCCTTGTATGACAAACCAGGATTAAGAAAAGGTTTGGGATCAACCAGCTGGAATGCTCTTCCTAATGCAGCTCAGGATGCCATTGGCTTTCTTGGCCACAAGAGCACTGCTGCCTCATGGACTGTGTGTTGTCCATCAGGACCCTGAGGTCCTTTTTCACAGAGATGGTCACCAGCAGGTCAGTCCCCAGCCTGCACTGGTGCATGGAGCTGTTGTCACCTGGTGCAGGACCTTGAAATTGCCTTTGTTGACTTTCCAAATGGTTCTCTCAGCCATCTCTCCAGGCTGTGGACACCTTCCTGCATAGCAGCACAGCACTTTGGGGAATTGGTCACTCCTCCCATTTTTATTATTTGGCCATGACTATAAACATGAACCCATTTAACACTTTTTTTTTTTCCTTTTTCCCAAAAGAATTCAATAAACTATAAGAAGTTTCTCTGTACTTATGATTAATTGAAATTCTTGGTCTCTCTTTCAGGTCTATCATTATAAAAAATAATAATTGTAAAATTTAACAATAAAGTTTAAAATAAAGTTGAAATGTTACTTCCTGAAGTGACCAAGTCATAAATATACCATAGGAAAAACAAACCAAAAAGCCCACCTAAATAAACCCCAACCTCAAGTGAAAAAATAGGGGAGGGGATGAATCATTCATATTTCCCAAAAAAAGTGTCTATAAATAATTTTTTTTCTGAATTTGAGAAATTTCAATAAATATTGAAGTAATATGAATTACAGTAGAAGGTTGCTGTGCTATAGGCTTTATCTCACATGTATAGAGAATTATTAATTCAGCTTCTACAAACATAATAATTCTGAATCTCAGACTATTGTCCTTATTTATGTTGAGAAATAAAACTTCAAACTGTCTTCCCAGCCTCTTTGCTGCAACAGGTAATCTGAGCAGAGCAAGGGCAGAGTTAGTACTTCCTTAATCCCTGTATCTGTAAGGAAACTGGACAAAAGGAAAACTGGAACCATGATTTTTCCTCTCTCCTTCCTTCCAAGTCCCGTGTGGTGTTCAATGTTGCTGAGACAGCATTTGGCATTGTTCAGACCTGGTAACAAATTGCTAACCTCTGGGAGTAATGAGAGAATAGGGAAGAAATCATGCCTTTGTGAGAGAAAAATATCTTTTCTTGATGCTTCCTGAGGCAATGCAGCTATATGCTTCTTTTTAAATGGAACTGCAAAGAAAGAGACAAGCTACTTCTGAAGAAATAAAATACTAGTTTTGTTTGGGCTCTTGCATTCTTTTTTTTCTTAGAAGAAAATAAACTTGTTAAAGCCTTCCTTAGTATTTGAATACAATTGTGCAATGCACTGATGGGTGTGCTGTAAACTTCTGAATCAATTAGACTGGCATGGATGGTAATAACATTGTCACTAACATTACTACGGTACTAAACCCTTACATGATGACAACCTGCAAGGATAATGGTGATTATTAAGTAGACTAATCATACTTTGCTTATGATTTGCACATGACCTGCATGAACTTTGGGTATGCTTCCCAGTTCATTGTTGTGGTCCTTTGGCATCACAGGGGATATCTTTGCTTGTGGTTGCCCTGAGCATCTTTCAAGATCATGTGAACTCATTGAATTCACCTGGAGGGATTCAGTATAATAGAAATAGTCTAGTCTTCTTCTGTTTTCCCTAGGTAGAACAGAAAGAAATCTGTGGCTAAGCATATTTCAATGTTACCATATCTGTACGTTCAGTTTTAATTCAACAGTTCACTCAACTCTAACAGATATCCTCTAAAGTACTGATTAATACAAAAGCCTAGAAGAGATATAATTTTAAGAGGATAAGTACTATATATTCATGTAGGCAAAGGATTTTCCCCCCTCCTTTAGTGTTCTTTTGACTTCAATTATTTCTAAGAACTCAAACCAAGTACCTTGCATTTGGACTTCTACATTACAACAGCTGTTAAACTTTTCTTCTTAATGTATGACAGAACAATGCTTTTAGTATGCAGTTACAGTAAATCGAGACATGCATTTAGCATTTTAAGCCTCTAGCAAGTCTTTCTTTCTACACAGCAGCTCACCAATTGAATATTAATATAATGCTTGGCAATTCAGAAACACATGGTGAATTTCCTTTGTCTGTAAGTGTCTGTTTAACAACTATTTAATATTCAGGCAAAGAGCTTGAATTCTATACTTGCACTTACCCTTAGACTACGAATGACATTAGCAAGGTGCAGTGGCCTTTGATATCTTTACATCCATTTTTAAAGAATGTTGCAAGTTACTATGAGATTTTCCACTATTTATAATCAGACTTATATTTCAGAATGGTAAAAGAGCCTGTAGCTCATACATTTATATGATACTCCTATTGAAACTTAAAACATATTACAGAAAAATAAAATATTTTCAGTTCTTTCTTTGCACTGGAATTACTGATGCATGCAGGTTTTGCATTTACCTTTCCTTGAATAAAAGCTCATATCTTGGAAATATACGAAATTCAGAGATAGATTCTATCAGCAATTAAACAGATCTTGAAAACTGAGCCAGACTCACAAGTCTGTGTTTCTATATTCTATTTTTTTACTCCTTCTTCTCTCTTGCTCAGTCTTGCCCTTTCTTTTTTTCTCTTCCTTAGAATTCAAAATGAAATTAGGGGATGATCTTTTCACTAGTCCAAAATAGAGCAGTCAGATTGTTGTTTGAAACCATGTGTTTTTGTGGTTTTTAAAAATATATTCTCCTTTATTAAAATAATTACTGCAAATAACTTTTATTAGATTTGCATTTTAACCAAAGGCACACGATCACCATTCCTTACAGGGTATCTTCACATCAGTAGGGATCCTTCTGAAATTGCACATCTGCTTTCTTATTCCTGTTCTCCTTGGCTTTTATTACATCATTTTTCTTTCTTACCTCATGTGTCTAACATGTAGCTGAATCACACACTCATCTTTATTAAAAGAAATAATAAATAAGAGAAACATCATAGCAGTTCCTTTGCTGTTGATTATTTCTCTTGTATAAACCACCCTCTACTTTATATTTCTTGTCCATAAGGTGAAAAGTAGAAGTGATTAAATATTTTTCATGCAGTATTTGTATGCCCTGTTGTACACTTTCCATTATCAGATGCCCACAGGCATTTTGGTGATGATGTTTAGGAGGGGAGTAGGACATCAAATTTGCTGTGCTAGATCTGCATTAGAGCAAGCTTACCACAAACCATCATTAAATGGCAAATCATTCAGACAATGGTACCTTTAGGTATAGATGTGGAAGAATAAAGACAAATTTAATAGTTTATGCAATATTTTAATACCGAATGTAACTTGTTTGTGCTGCTTCTAATTAACTTTAAAATACATGCTGGGTGTTGGCAGAATTATTGGAGGAGTATGGTAAGAGACTTCATTACATTAATTATTTGTCATACTCACTGCAATTTGTTTTCTCATATAAACTCTACGCCATTGTACGACTTTTTTGGCAATATTTGAATTTGCTTTTTGGTGCAAAATATTGCAGTGAAGTGAAAAAAATTGGTTTTAAGAGGGAAAATTTCTACCGTATTATGTATCATGTTTTATATTTATTGCAAATATTTGAAATTTGAGTATATTTTTAAAAGAGTTCATTTGCACACATTTCCTTTTACAAAGACCTTTGTTTGAAAGATATTAGAAACCTGCCTTTCATTTTAAAACTTTCTAATGAATGCTCTTCCTTGAGAGATGTAGTCCATCTCTTTTCTGAAATGTGTATTACATTTTGATAAAGTTTTTAATAAGCTTCTTCTGAAGTTTCCATTTGGATTAATGACATTTAGAGTATAGAATAAGAAAAAGAGAAAAAGAAATAACATAGAACTGAATGTAGGCTTACAACTTTAGTTACATATTATAACAAAAGAAATTCTTTGAATATGATATTAGAATTATAAAAAACTCCCTCATGACAAAAATTGAACCAAAATCTACTTTCTCTTTAACCTATTTCAGTTCAAAGTGAAATTCCAAGGGGTAAGTTGTTCTTTCTCTCAGATTACTGTGCAAAGACAAATCTATTTTTCTCTCAGAAACAACCATGACATAAGCAACCTTAAAATAATTCAAAAAGTAGCAAAGAGAAGCTACCTGGTACCCTGTAAGTGAACTGGATAATTTATCATTTCTAATACTGACATCCAACTCATGAAAAATACAGCCTAAGGAAACTCTCCACATCTTTTTCTTTAAGTAGCTAAAAGTATTATAGGTAAAACAATGCTTGTGTAAGAATATATTGGAATCACCTTATTCTAATGCCCATATTTGGCAAGATTTTTAATACTGTTTTAGATGCAGAAAACTGCAACATCAAGTATTTGGTTGTGGAAACATAATTTCTATTTTATTGAAAAGAAATTTATTCAGTAGCCTGAGCAGCTAATACATATGTAGCAAGGAAATACCTTATTGTAAATTGTCAGTTCAATCTAGTGAAAGAGCCCAAGGTTAAAATTGGAAAAATGAAAAATAGATATACAGACATATTTTTAACCCTGCTAATAGTTAACATCTGGAATGCTAAAGGCAGTGAAGAAGAATGAATAAGTATGTGTGGAATGGCCAACCTGTTCCAATACACAGCACATCTATGTCTCTCTTTAGTGTATGGGATCAATGGGCTGAGGTCAATAGTATGAGGTGCCACGAGGCAAAGTGCTGGGTCCTGCACTTGGGTCACAACAACTCCATGAGGAGCTACAGGCTGGGGGAAGAGTTGCTGGAAAGATGCAGAGCAGAAAAGGACCTGGGGGTGCTGGTTGACAGCAGCTGAACATGAGCCAGCAGTAGGCCAAAGAGGCCAATGGCATCCTGGCTTCTATCAGGAATAGTGTGGCCAGGAGGACCAGGACAGTTATTGTCACCCCATACTTGTCACTGGTGAGGCCACACCTTGAGTACTGTGTCCACTTTTGGGACTCTCACAAAAAAGACACTGAAGTGCTGGAAGCTGTCCAGAGAAGGGCAATGAAGGTGGTGAACAGTTCAGAAGGTAAGTGGAAAGGACTAGACCTGAGCATGTTTTCTTTCAAACATTCTGTCTGTTAAAACAGCAAAAATGTGATCAGAGGAGAGGATCCCACAGAAGTGGAGCAGTGCTGTTTTGAACCAGCTTCCTGTTCTACCTTGAGGCTTGTTCTCAATCATGTCCCCCTACCCCAACTCACTGTAGGAGGGCTGATCGTACATTTGTGAGCAAAAAGCACAAAAATCTAGTTTACATAATAGGTATGCACCAGTTTAACTATAAAAGGAAGAGGATTAAGACCCCTTGCTCTCTTTTTCCTCTCTTTCTCTTTTCACCCCAGCTCCAGACCATGCTCACAGCAGGATGAATGTGGGATCTGAGGACTGGTGATATTCTTTGTTCTCTCTCTCCTTTATCTATTTCTCTCCTCTGTTGCTTTCACAGTTCAAAACACAGCTTTTGTATTCTAGCCCATGCTCTGTATTGAACTTAGTTGTGGGAGTGGGGAGCTTGTAGAAGTGTGTTGTGGCTTGTGAGCCAACACCTCTGAGTATTGGTGTGCTGTGGTTTCTTAGCCAGCGCCTTTGGTGGTTAGTTGTGGCTTGTCATCCAGCACCTTTGAGAAGTGGTGATGTGGGAGTTGAGAACTTATAGAAATGTACTATACAAAATCTAAGGTCATGTTAGCTTCCTTTTTAACACAGGGTGTTAAGAATTTAAGGGCTTGTTAGCCAACACCTTTGAGGCTACACAGTGGGCTAGTTGCTAGAGTTAAAGTGACTGTGCAATAAAAGCATAAGAGTTCCCTGACAGCTGATCCAGTGTCTTTGTTCAGCCTGATGAGAATTTACAATGAACATCATGCCCACAGATCATTACCATAGGCCCTATGAGGAGCAGCTGAGTGAGGTGAGTTTGTTTAGTCTGGAGAAAAGGAGGCTCAGGGGTCACCTTATTGGTCTCTGTAGTTCCCTGATAGAAGGCTGTGGCAAGGTGGGGGTTGGTCTCTTCTCCCAAATAACAAATGATAAGAAAAGATGAAATGGTCTCAAGTTGTGCCAGGGGAGGTTTAAATTGGATATTGGGAAGAATTTCTTCTCAGAAAGTGTTTTTGGAACAGGCTTCCCAGGAAGGTGGAGGAGTCACCATCCCCAGAAGTCTTAAAAAATGAGTGGATGTGGCACTTAGTGCCATGGTCTAATTGACAAGGCAGTGATCAGTCAAAGGTTTGACTCAATGTTTTTGGAGGTATTTTCCAACTTTAACAATTCCATGACTCTGTATTATGCAAAATAAAGTTTAACAAAGTTAACATTAAAGCTAATGAGTTAATTCCTTGATTTACAATCATGTCTCATGCTTTTAGATTCCTAGACCATAGTTGGTCCTCTGTAAATTGTCAATGCTATTGGTATGCTGAAAAACAAAAATGAGGATATGAGGGATACTGTGTGCTCTGCATGTGAGTTTCTATAGGATGTTCTCCTGTAGGAAGGTGTCAATAAACCTTCAGCTACTCTTGGGGAGCTGTAGTTTCAGATCAGATTGCTTTTTATTTCTTTTTCCCATCTTTCTTTTATGCACATAAGGTAGAATTGTATTTCACATATGAATCTTGATACACCTCACCATGCTTTTTTCACCTGAAATTGCATTTCTGCAATCTCTGTGAGACCACTGCGAACCAAAACTAATCAGAATTTCGCTCCCCTTATTAAAATCTCTAAGACAGAATATAACCGTAGCACCACATAACCTTTGAAATCCTACATGTTGGTGGGTAGTAGGCAGAGTGGTTCCATTTCCTAGCGTGGTTTATAAGTTTAGAATGATGTTATTTGACAATCTGTCTCCACGGAAGTTAAAACACAAGGGCAATGTACTGGTTCTTAAAAAAGTAAGAAAGGGCTACCAAATGTATTACTGAATATTGTATATAATATCACTGTCTCATCCTGTTGTAATTGAGATAATTTTCATTTCAGCTCATTAAGCTTATGTATGTTTTCAAGGTATGCTGTAAAGTATTTTATTAAGATACAATGAGTACTTTATTGAGATACAAATGTTAAAGTTAATGGTGGCAAAGATTCAAGATCATGGTTTCTTTTACTGTAAAATGATCTGATCTGATAAAGATCTGAAAAAAACCCCTACAGTTACTTGTTAAACCAGAAAACTTATAAGAAATGGCAAGGGTGGGCAATATGCAGTGAAAAATTGTCAGGTTGGATGGCCCTTCCTGTCTTTAACATATCTGCTTTCAGTATTCCTTGGTAGTGTTTTTGCTTTGCACCATTGCTGTACACATAAAATCTGCTCCTCATGCACTGAGTGCTACCTATAATGCATAGATATACTATCCTCAGTACATAAATATAAGCCAGTCCATGGATTTTTCCAAAGAATTAGAACTTTGATCTCAATCCTGAAGTATAAACTGAACTTGATGCTTATGTGATGTACAAGAGAAATCAAAGAAAGTCTGAACAAAGGTAAGGGACTGTCTACATTAAGAAAAGTGTTTGGAAAATTAGAATTGTAACTGGAAATCATCCAACTACTTTAATCCATGTCATATTTTTATAGGTTGTTCAATATGGAGTATCTGTAAAACTACAAATTTACAGGAAGTTGTTGTCACATCTAATTGGTTACTGGATTCATTTATTTCAAGAAATGTTTCTTGTGTATTTTTACCTTTTAAAATGACTCTCTGTTAATGAAGCAAATATAATTCTGTCAGTCTTGAAATAATTCCCACAGCACACCATTATGATTAGTTTTACTTTCACACCAGTGCTGCCAACTTTTTAAAGCAGTCTTTTCATTAATAATACTGCCTAGTATGAGCTGCCAAAAACTATTTAATGTGTGATATGAAAAATCTGGCATTATGTAGGTGCCTAGTGAGAGCCAGCAGTGTAAGATTTTCATATTTCCTCCAATGGATTTGTCTGAAATGAACTCCATGTATTCTCACACTATGTTTTCTGCTAAAATAAAATTGCTGTGTTTCATTATTTAATTTGCACGTTTATGAAGTCAGAATGACACAATCAACATTTCCTTAATCCTATTTTTATGCATGATATTCACATACAAAGAGTCATTTGCTTGATTTCAGTGCCAACACATGAAAATATTTTTTTTTAATTCCTGTTGAGCCTTAAGCAGTATACCTTTTCAGCTTAAGGATATTCATATAATAATTTTCCTAGCCTACATGTGCTGCTCCATACCAGCTTACCATTTTTTGCAGCTGGAACTCTTTCCTGATGACTCTTTTCAGCAGTATGACTTATTTGCTTACTCTGGCTCTCTCTTCTCTAAAATTAGATGGTGAGCTTTTCATTTCATGGACCATGTCTTTTTATCTGTTCCATAAAGCTTACATGACATTTATGGGATCAATGTAAATTAATAATAATAATAAACATTTTATACTCTGCTGATATGCATTTAGGTATTTGAACTGTGAAACACTGCCTTTAGTTAAGGCAGATGTCAAAGTACAGGTGTGTCAGGGCACATGGGCTCAGGTGTCCTCAGCACCTGGGGATGAAGGGGCTCCCCTGGAGCAGCAGGGCTGGGTCTGGCAGCCAGGACTGTCCCACTGTTCCAAGCAGAGAGAGGTGGGCTGGGGAACAGCCAGAGTATCCCCAGCCCTACACCCCCAAGTTCCAGAGCTAATTCATATCTCATATTTAAAACCCAAATTGTATTTTGGATGCAAGCCTAATTCTAAATAGCAGGCAGAACAAGATACTGAAATAACAGAAGTTTAGGTTTAAATTTGATGGGTTTAATTTGCATGTACATATCCTTTGTAGTTAGATAACTACCCTTTTTTATTTGCCTTAATATAAACCAGAATTTTATTCTATTCAAACATACACCTGTGTGTTCATGCCTTAAACATTTTTGCCTTTCATTTAAAGCTCAATTTCATCTGCAACACTAAATAGTCATCATTTTCCTAGGTAATATATGGACATAAGAAGTCAGGTGTCAGAGTCTAGGGTAGTTTGTCCTCAGAAGAATTTCAGAGTTCTCTCTCACAGGCAGCAGATAGACAGGAAAGAAGAATGTTTTTATTGAGCATTAGTGTATCAGTATCAAGATCAGTAATCTCATGATTTTGTCTGCAATGATATGTCAGTAGCTGGCTGAGTTTTCAGACTTGAAGGATAGTTTAGACTTGTTTTATGAATACATTCAAACCACTTCTGGCAAAAAAAGATAAAATGTAACAGCATCCACCACCTAAAGCAAGCACTTCAATATCTGTTGGTATGAGAAATTCCATTAAGTTAAACTATTTTATCTTGAGTCTTACTCATTGAATTTTGGTATTTAGTGCTAACAATACTTCAGAAAACATTAAACTATTTATAAGGTCTCACAAATAACTTCTTTTTCTTTTTTTTATAATATCAACGTCTCCAGATACTCTGTTAATTGCAAATATGTAATATGTACACCTCCTTGAAAATTCATGAGAAATATATCCCACTTGTTCTACTTTAAATCATAGAAGATGAAAAGATAACAAGAATGAGATTTTATTCTCTGCAAAGAGAAATATAGATGTTTTTAACTCTTGGTATGTAACATGCATTCCCTGACCTCAAGCAGCTTGACACCAAGACAGACCCTCAAGGGTGGTGGGATTTTTGCGATGCCTCCCAAGCTCACAAAGAAGATTTCAATATCTCAAATGTCATCTGTTACCTCCATTTGGGAAAATCAATCCCACTCAAAATTTGCCACAGGACTTTAGATATTTGCAATGTAGAAAGCAAGAGATGAGTAAGTCACCAGGTTACATTTATAGTCAAAGGAAGAATCCTTGCATAAGGTTTTATACAGTAATTTTAGGACGAGATTATTTTTCAGTGACTGTCTGTTTTTCCCCCTTGACTATATAATAATTGCTAAGTTGAGAAGGTGATGCTGTAGATTTCCACAGTGAATCAGAGGAATTCTTTCAAAGTGCTATTGCATTGGGTTTCTGCATGGCTCAGCCACATAATAATTCATCCTTGATACCTTTTTTCCCCATTTTTAAGAGCTGAAGATGGCCTTTCGTTGTACTGGTAGATCAACAACTTTATACTCCAAATATAATTAGGTGTGAAATTTACTGCTATTGTTACCCAAAAGTGGTGTGTATTTACCTCCCCCCACAACCAGAGCTGAGCCAGAAGATGGTACCCACATTGAAAGGAACTGCATTGAAAGAGGAATTTTCAGAAAGGCATCTAATCTAAACTTATTCTTGTTCAGTTTGAAAACATTTCCGCCTTGTCCTATCCCTACACACTCTTGTAAAAAGCTCTCCACCTTTTTTGTAGGCTCCCTTCAGGTATTGGAAGGCCACAACTTGTGATCCTTAAGCCTTTTCTTTTCCATGCTGAACAGATCAAGAATTATTTGTGTTGGGAAGGAACTTAAAGATCATATCATGGGATTATACTTCCAATCCTTCTGCCATGGTCAAGGATACCTTTCACTAGATCAACCGTCTCAAAGCTTCTTCAGCCTGGCCTTCGAAGACTTACAGGGATGGGACAACCACAGCTTTCCTGGGGATCTTGTATCAGTGCCTCACCATCCTCATAGCATCATCACCTTTGGTAGCTCTGGTCATCTTCTGACCTTTGGTACTCCAGAAAATCGGGAAGTGAAACATTGGCTCTGGGAACAACTGTTAGGCCTCTACTTCTGACTGTGACACTAGATAGAGGTGATAGGCAATATATTACCTTGGAAGGAGATGTCATTATTCTGTACAGTGTGGTAGGAACATAATTGTGTTTCAAAATCGCCTTGAATGCCCATGCTGAATTCCAGCTACAGTGAAAGATTCAAGTATCTAGTGATTTATAACTCAGGTGGACTGGCATGAAGAGGTGTCTTATTTCTCAAGACACTCAATTTTATGCACTCAACTTCTACAGTAATGTTTAATTGTTTATATTAATCTTCTAAGATCAATGTCATTTAGTAATTACCCCAAGATAATGAAGAAGGAAAACATTATCTTTCATAAATTTTAAGTGACCACCACCAACAATCATGTCTTTTTCAAAACTGTATTCTCTGACAAATACTTTCTCCACAATATTGATATGTCACCTATTGCATTGGTCCCTAAATTTATAGTTCATATCCTTTATATTATTTTAGAACAGGAAAATAAGGATCAACAAAATTCAGACTCTACAGTAGTATAACTCTTATTAAAACAGGGTTTTGCCTCAAAATTCCTTGGAATTTGACTGTTCTAATATATTATCAAATCCTACTGAACTCTGACATCTCAAAACATTACATTGGTTAAAAATTGATTATCAGTCAGTCCATCTACTTCAACATGAATGATGGATGTGCATCAGGCATTTTCTATCAACATTTTGGCACTTGAGTAATATTAGAAATCTTTGGAATCTTACAGTAGAGGGTGACTCACAGCAAATATCTTATTTTCTTCCAATTAGCATGGCAGAACATCGTATAATCTAGAGGAAAACAAACAACAGTCCCACAATGAATAAAACTGAAAAGCTTTTAATATATTTAATGAATATTTGAAAATGACAGACAAAAACATTGCTAATCTCTCCATTGGTGTGTGATTTTGGACAGCTTAAGCGCTGTTCTAACTATCCAAAGAAAAACTCCTTTGCCAGCTGAACTTGCTAAACCTTCACAATTGCAAGCCAGTCTACCATGCTTCTGAGAGACTAAATGCTCACTTGATGTTAATGTGCTCATTGGCTTTACATTACATTTGGTACTGAATGTTTGAAAAAGTTCACTTTTTAGAAAAGTTTCAGAGAATGAATGTAAAAATAATGAAGTAGAAGACATTTTATGGTTTTGCGCTTGTTGCATTTTCTTTTATTTACTTGTATTGATTCAGAAATTGTAAAACATAAACATTAACTAGAGGAGATCTGCATCAAAGGCTGACCATATGCTGCAATTGCTCACTCAGCTCATAGTGAGAATGTGTAATAATCACAATTATGAAGTTAGAAAACTCAAGGAATATAAAATCCTGCATCACTTACTGCTGTTTGAATTTCGCACACAAAAAACCAAAATCACACACTTTTTTTTAATTGTAGCAAGTTTAAAACATGGCAAAATCACAAAATCCATTCAGTTCTATGAGATCAAGTTGAAGAGTTTATACTGCATTTTTTTCAAGACTATGGGGAGGGGGAGAAACAAGGAAAGAGATATTTTAGGAACAACTTAGAGTTCTTGTCTGTCTCAATTTTGTACCTTTCCAAACTTTTACATGAAAGGTAAAAAAAACAATCATGCCAGCAATATAAAATAGAAAACTTTGGTCATTAAACTCTGTATTTTACCCAGCTGATGAACATAGGTAAATTTTAAACATTTACACTGCAAAAATCTAGTTTTATAACTGTGACATCCATTTTCTATGTGTTTATTGTGTTACAGTCTGAATTCATTCTGCTGCTTATTCAAGTTCATCTTAAAAAAAAAAAATCACTTTTCTGGTGTACATAAGTTCCTGCATGGTGTTTTAATTCTAGACTTCTGCTTCTGACTTTTTTTTTTTCTCAATTTAATAACTCTTTCAAAAATGGGGTTAAAATTAGTCAGTCATTTTCTTTCTAAGACTGTATACAGTTTTGTGAAAACATTTGTACTGCACTTTCTCCCTGTGATACTGATACCAAGTTACACTAACTACTTACATTCATAAAACTGTGGCTTGCTGCATTTGTCTGTTAAGTCACAGATGCCAAATATCATTAGCTTTTGAGGAGTTAGTCTGGATTTAATTTATGACATCAAGAACAGAATTCTCTTCAATTCTTCTGTGCATACAATACTCTATCTAATAGAAAAAAAGCATAATACATACATGCATACAAGCTTTCTACAGAAACTAAAGGAAAAATTTCCATCTTACTTCATTAAAGATTTAAAGAAAGAAGTTTTCATTTGTCGTAAATAACCCATGCAGCATAAAATATGGATCTACTACCTGGTTTCCTCCCTCACCCAAGTAATTAGTTACTGGACAGTAAATATTTTGTTTTCTTTTCTTTCCATTAGTCACAGAATAGTTTGGTTTGGCAGGGACCTCTGGAGATCCTCTAGTCCAACCCTGCTGTTCAAGCAAGGTCCACAAGAGCAGGCTGCACAGGATCGTGTCCAGGTTTGAGTATCTCCAGAGAAGGAGAATTTATAACCTCTTTGGACAGCCTGTCCTGGTGTTCAGTCACCCTCAAAATAAACAAGTTTTCCATCACATTCAGATAGAACTTCCTGTGTTCAGTTTGGGCCTGATGACTCTTATTGCTCTGCATCACTGAAAAGAGGCCCCATCCTCTTGATATCCACCCTTAAAATATTTGTATGCATTGATAAGATCCCTTCAAATTAATTTTTTCTCCAGGGTAAATAGGCCCATCTTCCTCAGCCTTTCCTCATAAAAGAGATGGACCTTGTCCATCTTTCTCATTGCATCCCTGCACGCTCTGACAATGCTTCCATATTCCTTCCAAGTTTCCTGTCTCTTTGTCCACATTCCATACATTTTCTTATTCTATTTGAGTTTTGTCAGAAGCTCTTTGCTTATCCATGTAGGTCTTCTTCCCTTTTTGCTTGATTTCTTACTGGTAGGGATGCACTGATCTTGAGCTTGGAGGAACTGATGCTTCAGTATTAAAGAGCTTTCGGGGACTCCCCTGCCTTCTAGAGCCCTATCCCATGGGATTCCTCCAAACATGTCCCTGAAGAGGACAAAGTTACCTGTCTTGAAGTCCAGGATTGAAGTCCTACTAATTGCCCTGCTTCTCCATGGAGAATCCTAAACTCTACCATCTCGTAGTCATTGCAGCCAAGGCTGCCCTCCAGCCTTCACATCCCCAAGCAGCCCTTCTTTGTTAGTACAAGGTCCAACAACACATTTCTCCCTGCTGGCTCCTTTGTCACCTGTGTCAAGAAGCTGTCATCAGGGCTCTACAAGGACCTCCTGGACTGCGTGTGCTTAGCTGTGATGTCTTTCCAGCAGATATCGAGTGGCTGAAGTGTTCCTTGAGAACTAGGGCCTGTGATCATGGGGCTACATCTAGATGTCTGTAAAAAGCCTCAACAACTTCTTCCTGCTCAGCTGACCTGTAGTAAAAACTCACAATGTCACCCATGTTAGCCTGTTCCTTAATTCATTCAGTCAGATTTAATAAATCAAAAAACTCCCCTGTCAATTTTCTTCAATCTGTATCAAATTGATTTTTAATGAAATATAAATTATATAAAAATCATATTCACAATGCCTCCTCAAGTTTAACCTATCTATAGTTTTATATATGTTCTAACATTTATGAAATATACCTGTCAATCACTGTCCAGGGTCTTCTTGAACTACTTAGTTAACAAACAAGCTCTCTCTTATTTCAAAGGATGTTTGACATTTATTTTCACTCTCATAATTAAAAATTGACATAAATATCATTAGTGATTCTGTGGCCCATTTGGGGGTAAAGGCACTGAATCACAGAATCAATTAAACCGGAAAAAACCCCCAAGATCATCAAGTCCGACTTGGAACCAAATACCTCCATGTCAACTAAATGCACTAAATGCATTTATGCCACAACTCATGGCACTAAATTTCCTTAAACACCACCAGGGATGGTAACTCCACCCATTACTCATTCAGTAAAGAGAATCTCCAGTGTCACGCTTTCTTGTACCTATTTAGTTATATTACAGAAGATGGATCATCTTCTTAAGCAGTCTGGAGTGATCTACACCACTGAAGTTAGGCCAGGCTTCTGTTGAATAGTGGATGTGACTTTCATTTCATCAGAGTGTTGTTGGCACCTCACACCAGGTCTTGGGTGACTGTTCAGATATTGAATAAGAGGGCACAGCAAAGGAAATAGTGCCAATTTTGCCATCTGTGTGTTGTAAAATAAGGTCTTCTGCACCAGGTTCCAAAAAGGAGTAAAACAATATGAGAAGAGATATATTCCTGTAGTATAAACTCTGAAGAGAAGTGAAGTTTAACATTTGCCTTGGTCCTCAGCAATTTTTGTGGCTACTTCAGGCATTTTCCATTCAATATGGCCTTTCTGGCAATTCCATTTTCCTAATGCATGTATATGCTTCTGGGCTTTAAATGTGGAGTTAGCATGCATAATAGACATAGTAGATTACATTTAGGAGGCAAATATCTAAAATTATGGTGCAGCAAAATGAAAAGAGTATTTTTATCTCTTTCCAGAATCCAAAATACCCTGTCATGGTTAGCTTTAAATTTTAACCCTATACTGGAAATGCCAGAGATGCTAAAATATGAGAGATCAATTCCTCACTAGTTTGCTGTCCTTGCAATTGGAAATTTTGGTGTGGAGGGTTGACACTGACTGAATGCTAGGTATCCATCACTCGTCTCCTCAACTAGATGGGGGAGAGAAGATATAATGAAAGGCTTGGGTGTCCAGATAAGGGCAAGGAGAGAGAACTCAGCAATTACTGTCACAGGCAAAACAGACTCTGCTTGGGGAAATTAATTGCATTTGTTGCCAAACACCTTCCTCTGACCTCTTCCTTCTCCTTGGGCTTTATTTTCGAATTCCCTACATCCTTCTTGCCCAGCAGCACATGAGGACAGGGACTGGGGTTCATCACATGTTGTGTCTGCCACTCCTTCCTCCTCAGCGGGAGGACTCCTCACACTATTCCCCTGTTCCAGCAAGGGGTCCCTCCCATGGCAAACAGGCTTCTACAAACTTCTCCAGCATGAGTCTTTGCCACAGGCCATAATTCTTCACAAATTGCTCAGCATGGGTTTCCTTCTATGGGGAGCAGTTCTTCAGGAACAGGCTGCTCCAATGTGGTTCCCCCACAGGGTCACAAGTCCTGCCAGGAACTTGCTGCAGTGTGAGCTCCTCTCTCCAGTGATCTATAGATCTTGCCAGGAGCCTCTGAGGGCCACAGCCTCCTTCAGACATATCCATCTGCTCCGTTGTGGCTTCCTCTATGGGTATCTGCTCCATTGTTAACCTCCAAGACCATAGTCTTCATGACGGGCTGCAGGGGAATGTCTGCTCTGAGACCTGGAGCATCTCCTCCCCTTCCTTCTCCAGTGGTATTGGTGTCTGCAGAATTGTTTCCCTCACATATTCTCACTGCTCTATGGGGCTGCAAGTGCTTTTGTGCAAGATTGGTTTTGTTGTGGTGTTTGCTTGTTTGTTCCCTTTCCCCCCCTCCTTCTTAAATCCACCCCAGAGGTTCTACTACCACTGTGGCTTATGGACTCAGCCCAGCCCAGTGGCCAGTGTTTCTTGGAGCTGGCTGGTATTGGCTCTGCTGGACACAGGGCAGGCTTCTAGCAGCTTCTCACAGAAGTCAGCCCTTTAGTCCCCTTGCTTTCTAAACCTCTGCACACCCAATATATATAGTAATTTTTTCTAAGTTAGTCAGCTGTTATAATTATTTGATCATCTTTTGGCATCATCCTTCAATGAAATAGCGAAATGGTTCAGGTTTTTCTTTTTCTCTCTTTTTTTTTTTCTTTTTCACCAAGAGGTATGAACTGATAATTTAATCAAACAGTAAAGAATAGATTTGAACTGGGCTTGATTCAGTTTTACTGAAGGTATGTTTAATAAGGTTGCAAAAGGCCATGTGATACTGCAGATTTTAGCTTTGGATGAGAATACTTCTACTAGAAATACCAATTTAATCATGAAATAAGTTAAAATTTATCAGAACACAAAACAGAAACTCAGGATAAAGTGATAACAGAACATTTTAATCTACTGTAAAAAAAACTTTCTGAATTTCTGTATAATAGACCATGTTGATCTGAAGGATCTGTAAAAAAACCCCTTTCCATATAGTAATTTAGTTTTCACCCTCACTATTTTACAGAATTCTTATTTCTATACTAATCTGATAACTGTATCAATCTAGCAAATGATTGACAATGAGTTAGATTCAGGAATTTTTTGGTTTTGCAGCACATAGGTATAAGAAAGGATCATAAGCTATCTATAATAGAACACATAATTCTAACTCAGATGAAAAAGGCCAGAAAAGAAATCAGAATGGGTTTATATTTCCTCCCAGTGGAGCAGATACTATGGCAGAATCAACTGTCATTTATACACAATTGTAGAGGATTTACAAGAAAGACTTTCAGTGTAGATTGTGAGAAAGCAAGAGATGAAGTTTTATGAGCTAGTCAGTTGCAGTGAATGGGTATCTACAAAAAATAATCTGTTTCCTGATTGTTTCTTTGTTTTTTCTTCATGTTTCACTTTTGTTTATTTTTTGACCCCAGGAATTGAGTATTACAGATGTTAACTCACATGAATTAGGCTTGTACTGTTTAATAATTTTAATAGGGTGTAGGAAGGGAGTTAGGTATGCATTAGTTTAGGAACCTATTCCAAGAATATAAACCACCACAGAAAAATGATAAAAAGAAAAAAAATAATATTTTACACACTGAATCAGTCTGGTTTTAACTAATCAAGTTCCTCCATACTAATATTTACCTCCCCGTTATTGCAAGTAAATGGATGTTTTCATATATACATATTTATCAATATGCCAGTAGAGAAATTAGAAGTAATTTGGATGGGAATGGTTAGAAGACTGACAAATAAAACCAGTTTATATCTAAACTTAATTGAATTAATTCCTAAGCAACACACTTTCATAGTTCATGGTTCTATTGAACATCATCACTACTGGTAGAAAAAAAAAAAAAAAGTATTACTCTTTAGGAATCATGTGCTATTTTAGTTGCAATAACAAAACATCCCACGACTGATGCCATTTATTGAGCATTTTTGACTGCAGTCCTTGATGGCTCTTAATCTCCAGTTAAGGTGGTCATGCATGTTGGGTCTCTGATAAGAAAAATCAGAACTGAAGCAACATTGTATTCTCTATCTTTCTCCGTAATGGTTGGTGGTTATTATGCTATTTCCCCCTTTCCAAATTATTGTCTTGATACTCCCTTTTTTGTTTGCTTTGCTGGGGATTTTTTTGCTGGTCAGTCATTCCTTTTATGCATTAGACAGGACACTTATCCTATTATGTGAATCTATGAAAAATATATCTTAAAATTTTAAGAAATCATCCTGTAATGAAAATTTGCTAAACATCATTTTAGTAAGCTTGAAATAGATAACAAAAATGTGCATATATGTGTATACATATATGTATCTATATGTTTTTCATTAAGTTAATTATCTTGATCTACACATTGCATTCCAACTGCCATGACCTGACCTTTACCAGTAGAATAATGCTCTACTGGAGAATTTATTTTCTATTCCAATATAATTTGGAAGTACTTCTTTTATCTGCATTAGCAGGAAATGGAATGGTTTTCCACATACTGTCTCTGACTGTAGTTTTTCTTTCTACTTTAAAGCTGAGAGAGAAAGACTGAATACTGATAAAAGCAACCAGGACTAAAAACTAGAAATGGACATCTAAGAACTTCTTTATATTTTTGATCAATACAGTTGTTACTATGAGATAATACTTCTCCCAAATGTTTCAAAAGAACAGTGAAAAAAGTTTACTGTATAGTTTTTATTTTAGAGAAATCTTTACCCTGTATGTAGGCTTGAGACAATTCAAAAAATTGTCCAGATATGTATTTTGCAACTTTATGGCTTTTTTTAATTGAGAAAATAAACAATGGTAGTGCACAAATGTGCAAATAAACTGAAAATTTTCCACAAGCAAATGAAAAGCATTAGCATTATA
This sequence comes from Zosterops lateralis, assembly GCF_965231275.1. Taxonomy (NCBI): domain Eukaryota; kingdom Metazoa; phylum Chordata; class Aves; order Passeriformes; family Zosteropidae; genus Zosterops; species Zosterops lateralis. Next base: position 145,003,340 of record NC_139762.1, read on the forward strand.
TTGCCAGTATGCAAAATCACACTCTTCTCAGACTAAGGGGGAATGGAGAGTTTCCAGACCAAATTTATAGAACAGGTGGAGATGTTTACAAGCACTGCATCTCAAGCTCAGAGCATCAATCCTCCTCATATATTACTAGGAATAGTTTTAAAAATAAGCTTTTTGGATAGGAATTCATGGCAGGAAGTCTGATTTGAAGCACTTTTCTATCTAACTTTCATTTTCTACTTTTAAAAGAAGTCCATGAGATACTTTGATTTGCAAATGTAAGTGTTCCATAGATAAATTGTTGACCTCTGTTCACTGTGCTCTTATGTCACAATTGTTACCCATCACACACCACAATTTGCCCTTTATCTGAACCAAAGTTATGCATTATAATGAGCTGAATGGCCAGAGCTACCTTTGGAGAAGTACAGGAATAAAAAATATATTGATTTCAGCAATCTTTCTTTAAAGAGAAAGACATTTTTTGTGTTTGCAATGAATTACTTTCATCTATCTTTTTGCATGTATTTCCAAGACTTTACTGTGACAGTAGATAAAACTTTAGAAAATAATTCTGTCACTCATTGTAACATTTGGTCAGTCCACGTATCAGAAGACACACAAATTTGGAATACTAGATACACCATTTAAAAACATTCCATCCTTTAGGCTGGAGCGATAGAAAAGGTTTCTGTTATCTGTTAACATTGAACTTACTGTAACAGTAATTAATTTAAAACATGTTTGGAGGTCTAATACTGTAATTCACCTAGCAAATGCAAAAGTATGACAAGACTTTCATAAATATCTAGATTTATTTGACTTTTTTATATTTTTGAGATATCTCAATAGATTTTTTTGGGAGGCCATCAGGGTTGGGGAAGGGGTAAGGAATCATTAATAGATACATGCCTACTCAAGAATCAAACTATTCAAATGTTAAATTTGTCCTTTCTGAATTTTTCAGTTGATATTATTGCAAGAATTATTATAATTATTTTTGCAAAGTTCATTTTCTCTTCAATGAACTTTTAAAACACTTGTCTACAACCTTCCTGTTCATTTCACTTTTTTAAACTTTTCTCAATTTTTTTTTTTTTTTTTTTTTTGCTTTCTGCCAGACAGCCATCTTTTTCACTCATTTTTTCCTGTTGATAGTTAAGTCATATCATTGCTTCTTGACAGTGGTTTCTTGGTGAAATTCTATAAATTTTGGGTTAAACAAAAGGGATCTATGCTCCCAAATTAATTAGGCATCAGTTTGGTAGGCATCAAAGAATTTGACCATAAGACTAAAATCTACTCTGTTGATACATTTTCTGTAACATTATTTGGTGGGAAGCAGATCTTCTCTAAAAGCGTGTTATCTGTATTTAAATCTTAGAAAAACAAAACCACTTCTACATGAATATATGTGTTCATGTATGTGTGTATAAATAAATGTGTATGCTAGGAAGTGGATAAACATAGAAGTTATTTGGCTTCCAGGTATCATGAACATTACAAGCTATGTGAAGCTTTACTATATTCATGTTTCAAGACATTTATTTTCTCTGTAACATGCACTGAAAAGTCTAGCCAAATATTTTAACATAAAATATGATTCTTACTGTCACTTTACATAATTTCCACCTTAATGAATCAAGGCCTAATTGTCCCCAAGATTCTTTGTGAGCATTCAGCCTTTCTGCAGCATGTCCCAATACTTTGTCTGACTTTAAATATGAAGATTCAGAGATTTAACGGAATATGGTCATGTCAGAGACAGCTGCCCCTATGTGGTATATAAGATATTTATTTCTTTGAATTATGTCCTTAAAATGGAAATAAAGCAGGTTTTCTCTAGTTTCATTGCTTTTTAGCCAATGTGTCTGTTTATATCATATAATTACATCAGTGCACCTGGTAAATTTTTTATTATCATTGTAGTTTTCTGTTGGTCAGTTATAACAACACATGATTCAAACATTTCTATAGAAAATAATTTAGTTTGATTTCTGTTAGGCACAGAAAATGTTGATCCAGCTATGTTCAACCTAATTGCCTGCTTTGTGTTTGGGCCTGCTAGATGGGGGAGGAAGCAAGAGGGGGGTAAAGATGAAAGTAGCTGCCCCATTTTCAGAAACAGATTTGCAAACCTTTCTCCTTGTACTGGCAATTTGAAGCGCTTTTTTAATTATTATTTTCAGGTAACAAGCTATTGATTTCTGGAAGCAATGAGTAAATGGCTGTTCCATGCATGCAGATCAGCACTTGAGCAGTGGGTCCAAGCAGCAATTGATTTTCGTATCAACAGTGAATCTAATCCATCCTACATGAGTTAGACTTGAACAAGAACAACCACTTTCAGGGAAAATGACAGATGGATCTCACACTCAGGCAACTGCCTTCAAGAGCTGCTGAGGTAGACACCAAGATGCAGACAGAATCAGAATTTAAGATTCATCCCTGTCTGCAGAGCTTCCTTATATAGATGCTAGGGTATGAATATATTTATACAGTCATAAAAATCCAAGAAGGTTTAGAAAAAGAGTTTATAGGTCGACTAAATTACTGGAAATGTAGTGTAGAAACTGCTGTAAATTATATATGCATTGTTTTACTGTGGAAGTAAACAATACTTTCATCTCATGGGAAGGACTACTTGAAAATAGATAAAGGTGAGTAGGATTTTGTCAAAAGAGTGGTTGGCCTCTTTGAGGAGAATACACACAAAGTTATCAGGAAATTGTCTTAAGTGGTGTCATCCTGTGAAGGATAAAAGGAATGGAAAGTGAGGCTCCTGTAAGTTGAGGATTTATAGATGTACTTTTGAGACTAACTAAAGTAAGTTATCAATCCTTGTTATGAAAATGATCTTTACCATATGAATAGTTTTACCACTGACACACCATAAATAAATATAGTACAAAATATATTTATGACAATTTAAAGTTTTAAAGTCAAAGCAAAATTTTTGCTAACAGGCAGAGTGGATACTATCTGTAAATGCACCCAGGATATTTTTCTGGAATCAGCACTGAATAAGCATTACACAAAAAATATGGTCATAAATCCCTTTTTTACTCTGATTCTGAAAGACTTGCTTCTGCATTTAAAAAAATATAACTTATGTTTATGCAGAACTCTTTGAAGATGAAGACTTCTATTGCAGCCATGCAGTTGGAAGTGAACATTATGATGCAGTGAAAGCTGGAAAATACTTTCATTACTCTTGTTCTTTGTTTACCTCTGCTGAAATTTGGAACTCTAAGCTGTTTTTAATGCTAATTTCCTTATAAATTTGGGTTCTTTATCTCTTGATTTATCCCACATCAATTCTTTTTTTTTTCTTCCTAGTGCTGGGGAAAGAGAGGGAAATTATATAGAATGAAAAATTCTGTGAACTCATGAAGCACTAGGACATTAATGGCATTTGGCTGTTTACTTCCCTGGCAAATCTGTGACCTCAAATAAATATATTTAATAAACGTGTTATAAAATCCTCTTTTCAGAGTGTAGTCCTTAACACATGAAGGAAAGCTTCCATTAGGAATTAACAACTAATTTGAAACCTGTGCTTTGAACACAAGAAGGAAAACGACCAGATGACAGCGACTATAGTACTAGTATTTAGTTACACTGATAAGCTATGTGCAAAATTTGATTTTTAAAAATAATTTATAAATAATTAAAATCATAAGCCCAACTCAGCTGGTTTTATTATTGGAAGATGACAGTTTTTATGTGAATATTGCAGTGGAAGGCACACAGGTAAAGATGTGAGAGTTCTTGGCACAGGCAAACCTAGTTCTGGCAAATTGTTCTATGTATCATGAGAAATTCAGTGGGACACTGAAAAGAAGAATGGCTTAAACATTGGTAAAATCCTGGACTTTTGCCCACTACAGCAGACTGCAAAGAAGCAGCTGTTCATCTTCAACCACTGAAGTCTACCCCTCCCAAACAGACCAACTAACTGAAATTTGGACTGCGACAGGAACTTGAGATAAAGCAGGTACTACTGTCCAATCATCCCAGGGCTCAGGTCTGGGGAGAAGAATGTACTCACAGGTGATACTGAAAGAGAGATTGGAATGCTGATGGTGTAAACATTCAGGGGACAAGCTGCTGATGTGTAAAGAAACTGCCCAGATGCAGAGGGTGAGCACAGCCCCACCTTGGGCTACAGCTGGTGTTGACTGAGATAAGGAAAGAGGTAAATCCTGTGAGGCTGGTGCTTTTTGTCCTTACACAGTGAACTCAGCTGTAATAACTCTCCTGCTGAGACATACTGGGACATTCACAGGTAGCTTGATGGTATTCATCTCTGCTGACCACCATAATGGGCCATAATAGACTCAAGAGCACTGACCTAATAGGCAGCTGTAAAAACTTAGACCATCAGAGACTTCTAAAACTATCCTGTGACTCACAGCATTACATCATCCAGAGTAAAACTCCCCTCCTCAGGGGAAGTTCCTTAGGGAAACTGGATGTTTCCATCTGAACCTGAGTGTATATAATGCATGAAATTGTTGTATTTTTCAACTACTGATGGATCTAGAGTGTCACTTTGGCCAATGAAACCTGAAATTGCTGCAACCAAGTCTTGCCACTGGATCCAAAGTGTGGTGACTGTATATATCTTTCAATGTTTATCTTTTCTCTGTCTTTTTCTTATGTGCTTTCCTAAGTGTCATTCTTGTATTACTCTATTTCTATATTACTATAGAAAATAAGCCCAAAAGGCTATGTATCTGTTTTCCTTTGCAAACAATTCTACAATAAAATAATATGTATATATATTTACAAACACTGATCATCCACTCTTGTTTAACTTTAATCCACACCAAGGGATCTATTAAGATGTTATCTTCACCATCTGGGACTAGTTATAACAAGGGTCTGCTTGGGGGAAAAAAATGCAAACCATCAGAAATGGGTGATAACAAGAAACATTGACTGAAATACAATTTTTGGCTAAAGCTTGGACTTATAAACTATTGACTTCCCTGCTGTAAGTTAACAAAGGGTTAAGATACAAGGTCCCCGCCTACCAATATCATTCCAGGTGGTTATGTCATCCCCAAATCATTTCAGCTTTAATAACCTTCCTGTACATTCTGTTAAGGCCCCATAGGTTGGCAAGAGTATCTTCCATTATTTCAGAGGTTGGCTTCAGTTCCATGCTAGGATGCTCCTTCACCAAACTACATTCTCCACAGCTTTCTCAGTCCTTGATAGCTTTCCAAGGCAAGGACATGTCTTCCCCCACTTTTCATGTACCTCTTCAAGAAGTACGAACACATAAATACAGCCTTATCACAGTGATGAACCAGAGATCCAAAACATTTCTGCAACACTTCAAGTTGAATTTAATTTCTAACATACTTGCTGTGTTACTGCTGCAGGACTTAATCTTGAGTGTGCAGGTTTATGAAGAGAAAATCTGGCTACTTAGACATAATTCATGTCACAGATTTATAGACATTACTACTATCATATAAACTTCCCATTTTTTTCCCCTCAGTGTTCATTGGTATGCCTTTCCATTTTGGTTGCTTTGACCGAATAGTGAACTTAAAGTAAATCCTTCATTAAAAAAACCATATGGAATTTGCACTGTGAAAGTTCTGGTTATAAAAATAGTAGTGACAATAGTAACATAAGAAAGATCATAACTATCATGTAAATATTACAAGGCTGTTCTAAATCAGAACAAAAAAATTTTACTATTGTGATCATTTCTCATTTGCTTGGCTTCTTATATATATAAAGATTATGGGTTTTTTCTCCTTAATTTTAAAAGTGATGTTAAATATTGACAATGGACTATATCCAAAGGCAGGAAAGTAAAGAGCAGCATCTGATAAATGCAACCTTCAGGTGAGATCCACAGAGACTAATTCAACATTCTCATTGAGTAATGCTCCAAGAAAGGCAGGGTTAGACCTCTGTGCTCCCCACACAATCATTTAGAAGCATCTGTCGCTTCCGAAGTGCAATCCAAAAAGATGAATATACTGTGAAAGGGCTGACCTAGCATTAATCAATAGGAAAGGCCAAGTGCAGGGCTATCTATATCAATACTGTTGAATCCAATTTTGGAACTTAAAGGCTGGCTTCTTTGGAAGTTTATGCTGCTTTCGGGATGAATATGTTCATCCCCTTGGAACAAACTGCTGAAGTAATTCTCTGCAAGTGCATATATTGAGCAGGATTTTAAGGTTTCCAGAGGGTATCACTTCTGTAGTACTCAAATGTCATTTAATGAAAACTAGTTATAGGCCTGTCTCCTTTTAAAAGGAACCAAACCATTTTTCTAGAGGGTTCCCTAAATAATAGGTTATCAAGTAACCACTGAGAGTTCATTTATCATGGAAACAGAAGAGAAATATCCAGGCAGAGGCTGGAATCTGTTAAAAAAAAAATCAAGAAAGGACAGACCTAAGTTCTGTTCCCAAGTTTCTTTCCTGATTTGTATTTTTTTATTTGGTCAGGGTTTTTTTGGGGAAAAAAATGAGACTGTCTGAAGAAGGAGAAGTGTTGATATAAATCACTTGGGTTGAAAAGGTCAAGAGACAAGACTTCCCCATTTTCTGGGTGATGACTGTAATTCCCTGACTTATACCAAAGTCAGCTCTTCTTTGTCAGACGTGTTCTTGCCCCCCACAGTGTTGTTGAACACACCCGAAGGTCTGCCTCATGGTAGGCTCAGTACTGCTGGTTTAAATTAGGGAGAGCTCAGTTTCTGCATACAGACAGGCACACTGAATAAGGTGAAAATAATACAATTTTAACTACTGTAACATGGATTATTGCCTTGGATTCAGTGTCCAAAAAACTTGACTGTCTTCCAAGTTAGGCAAATAGTAACGTCTCGGAGATGTCTCCCTTGAATTCCAGCGATCTAAAAAGTGAGGTAAGTTGTATAATTGGTGACACCAGAGAGTTTTGATGGGATTCACAGAGGACTAGACAGGCTCGAAATAGGCCAACAGGAATTTCTTGAAATTCAACAAAGGGAAAAGAAAAATCTTGCACCTATGGAGCAATATCCCTATGCAGCAACAGACACATTACATTGCCTGTAACAGAGATTTGTAGAGATGAGACATGGGGTCCTGGTGGACAACAAGGTGATCTTGAGCCAGAAATGCCCCATGAGGAAAACAAGGCTTACAGCGTCCCAGTGCTGTTGTCAGCAATTGAGGACAGTCATCCTTCTCTGCTCAGCGCTGATGAAACACTTCTGGCATGCCGTGCCATTTCTGGACTTCCCAGCACAAGATAGATACAGACTTTTGTGGAGATCACCCAATGGAGTGGCACAGAAATGGTTAGCATATGTGTGTATAACCACTTGATGGGAGAATTGAAGATGTGATAGGCAGGCTCCTCTCAGTAGTAGTAGACAGTGATAGGAGAGACAGTGGCCACAAATTAAGAGAGGCAGATTCAATCTGAATCCAAAGAAATGCTTTTTTTTTTTTTTTTTTTTAGTTTTGTGAGATTGGTAAAATACTGACACAGGTTGACCAGAATGTTTGTGGAGATTCCATTGTGGATATAGTCAAAGCCTGTTGAAACATGGTCTGAGGCAACCTATTATAGCTGACCCTTCCTGAGCAGACTGGTTGTTTAGGTGCTCTCACTTTCAACAAAATTGACACTGTAATTTCAAAGTTATTTTGTAATTTCATTGCCTTTTCCATTAACTGAATATTACACAACTGTCAGTAATTTAGTAAATCAGCATTTATTTCTGCATATGTAAAAGCTGAAGCATTTTAAATTGCTCTCTGAAGAAAGTGCACAGACGTATACCATAGCACAGATTAAATTCACGTACAGTCCCATTACCTAGTCTTAGTTGCAGAATGTCCATTCAGTAAGCACAGATTTACAAAATCTCGATGCATTATCTTAATAAAAATCAGAATAAAAAGTTTGGCATCAGCTTTCTGAAAATTACAGTTAGCTTCATTTGTCTAGATAAACATTTTTTGATATTTCTTCTGAAATCCCAAAGTAGCAATTCCTTTCCATTTAAACAGAAATTCATTAAATAGGAAGCAGCTCACATTATGGGAATGTTGTATAAAGTTTACATAGGGAAAATGATTAACGGAATTCTTCAAAAATGAACTTCATTTCTGCTTTGGGATTCCAAGAATTGGTATTTAAAAATCCAATATGTAGTTCTTTAACAAATTCAATGAAAAAAATATGCTGTTTTTATGCTCTCTGATTAATTTCTTATAAGGCTTACTCCTAAATAAAATCTTGAAAAATTTTGTTTGGTGATGCAAGAAACTGAAATGTTATGGTTAATCACCAGAACATTGTTATGAAGGAGAGTTTGCCCAACATGACAAAACTGTATAAAGAAGCTGAGACTACCAAAGCCCACCCCTCCCTGAATATGCCACCCCACTGGAATGCTGAACTGTGAGTTAAGCTACCCAAGGGAACTTGAGGTACAGTGACTTGAAAAGTTACACTATTGTCCAATTATCTCAGGTCTAGGGAGAAATTAACAAGGCTGAGGGAGAAAAATGTAACCACAAGGAAGCCAAATACAGCAGCTGTCCTGAAAATCATCCCCAGCTGGCTTCAGAGTGTTCGAGGAGACAGCCCACAGACTCATCTGCTGAGGCCAGGTTTGCACACACTTTGCTGCAACCAAGGGGGAAGGAGAAGAGTTCTGGGGTGTGTGGCATAACTTCTGGGCAGAGATACTGAACACCCATCCTCCCTTACACAAACTGGCTCAGCTGTAAACCTACCCCCACAGCCGGGAAGGGGAACACACTGGATATTCCTGTGAGATGCAGCTGAGGAGGTGTCATAATCCATCAGAGACCCATCAAAGTGCTCTCCAGACTGATTCCTGAGGCCTTCCACTAAAGCACTGCCCGTGATGAAGAGATTCAACAGATCCAGAGTCTGTTACAAGAGATGGTGTCAAACTTCCCTTCTGCCAGGGGAGGTACCTGGGCACTTCCCCCAGCCCAGACATGTTAATCCATTGAACTCCGCGTTTTGTGGCACTCTCATCACCAAGATGGCCAGAAAAAGAAGATCAACAGGATACTGGTGGGATCCACAGAATGGTGATATTTTCTACTTAATCTGTATTTACCACTGTCTTCCTCTCTCTCCTCATCTCTTTTTCTATTTTTTTTTTTTTCTATTGCTCTCTACCTCCCATTTATGGTTAAAAAAAAATCCATACTATTGACTTCAGCATGTGTGGTCTCATTTACACCTTAGTTCGGGCAGAGGCATCACTCTAATAAATTTAATAACTGGATTGTAACAGGTGGAAAATACTGTGGACAGTATTTCTTGTTAATTTAAATCAGTGACTCTTTTAAATTAGTAATTTCTGATCCCTGCCCTTGTTTCTCAGTGTTTTGTCATACATGACTAAGAAACGTTCTTTGACAAACCCTATTTAAAATTCCTTAAGTTGTTCTTCCATCTCTGTTGAAAACTTAAATAATTGCTGTGGCAGTGTTTCCAATGTGCTTGATAATGAAATAACCTGGACACGCTGGCATGGTTTAAGGACAGCAACTAAACACCTGGGTAAACTTAAATGTGTGAATAAACCCAGCAGAAACTGATTACATTGTCTGTTTAAAAAGGTCAGCATGTTTTCTACTGATTTCTTTTAAACAAAATGTAAGTTATTTGTTGGCAACTGTAAGCTCTGGTACAGCATCTGTGTTATGAACAAGTATTTGCTCTGTGCTGCTTCATTCCACTTTATGTCAGATTAACCTGTGAGGTACCCTGCTGCTTGATGTGTTCAGACTGTTGAACATGCACTGCTTTACCTGTATATATGGCTGCCTGCAGAAGTGAGAAAATAGCTTTGCAATTTATATGTTAAATGTCTTGAATTTTGACTGGAAAAAATATCTATTCTTTTATTTCCTCCTTTTTGAAAACAATATATATAAAAGTGCATTCCTAATTTCTTCTTATACAAGTAAGTGTGCAGAATGTCAAAAAACAGAGGAATGGAAACTCAGAGGGAAAAAAGCTCTAAATCTGCATTCTTCCAAATTCTTTAGAGAGAGTAATTACAGACATTGCTAGTTTATGTCTGAGGATGGGTCTTTTTTTCTTACTTTTCCCAACTTTATTGAAAACCTGCTGAAAATGTATTTACAAATTGGAAGATTTTTAGAAATCAGATGGTCTTATAATCAGAGATATATCTAGGGTGACTGATGTAATGAATAATGCTTTTCATACTCTGAGCAGTACCAAAGTACAAGAATAGAAGTTGCTAGATACTGCTGTTACAGGCTGGTAAATAGAGCAGTGACTGCTAGCTGTTTTCTTTAAACAACATCTCTAGGCTGGCCTAATCTTATAATATCTTAGGAGATGTTTTTGCACAGTAGGAGATATACACTGCAGCAAAAAATCTCCATTGTTACAGCTGTGTTTGGAATTCTAGCCCATATCAGTTCCATTAAGAAACCTGTTGTCAAGTAAAATAATTGCAGAATTAATTTGCTGGATTCTTTCACTGGTTGAAATTTAGAAACACTCTGACATGAATTATTACTCTTATGGAAATGGTTCTTTTGTATTTTTGATAGGAAAAGGCTTAGGTGAGGTATGCTGAAAAATTTATAGGATGAGGCAGTTCCCCAAAATATATTTGTACCCTGTGTTAGTATTCTCAAACATAGAGAGGATTTAGTGAATAAATTCCACTGAAAACTGGATTTCCAATAGCCAGGATATTCAACCTGATCAATCAACTATTGAAACCAGACAATTTGCAGAACAATTGTGGAAATTTACTTCTTAGAATTGAGAATTCACCAGATTATCCAACTGCCTGCTAATCGAGGTGAACTGACTTTGAATATTTATTTTGCTGGATGCAGTTGTAAAGAAAATAACTGCAAAGAGATAATACTTTGTTTTGCTTTTTCAAGAATATACATTTACTTCATTTTTAGATCTTCCTGGAAATGTGCAAAGTTCTATTGATATAGGAACCTATTACTTTAAGTGTCAAAAAAATTATAAAATATCTGCATGCCATGAATTTAGTGTATTTCAAAAGTTCAGGGATTCCTGCTTTGAGGCTTTCTGGGGAAAATGTGACTGGGTAGAAATGGGCATGTGTAGGAGACACTGTGTTTGCTGGCCAAACAGCTCATCTTTGAGTGTAAAGGAAGCCCTGGTCATGGTAGAAACACTGAAATGGAACAGTTATCCTAGTGCTCCACTTCTGATCTAGGCTATATTAAAACAGAATGCAGCTGAATATTTACAAGTGCCTTTGAAGAGTTCACACAATGAAAACAATAGCTTCTAGAGGGACATAGACTTCGGCTGAATATTTTGAGTATTATTATGACAGAAACAAAAGAAATGTGTAATACACAGAATAAATTTTATTTCTGCCATATTGCTGAACAAAAGGGAGTTTGTTCTTTTAGATGATGTCCCCCCTCTGGCCTCATTCTGGCCACACAGTATGAAGAGCAAAGCTTTCATTCATAGCATTTGATTAAAAATACAACTTGGAACAAACAGGCCTAGAAATGAGAATATTACTATGAATACCACCCAATAAAACACCATGGCTAATCTTCTTTACATTATTTTCATTTCACTGCTGAATTATTAAACAGCAATTTTTCTATTGCTTTGAACTCTGAAATGGCATTTTCTACAATACTTATGCTCTTGGTACACTGCATCAATCAAATCTAGCTGCCACAGATTTCAAATAGCTTGTTGGAAAAATGTGGTGATTTAACATGTTTTCTGTACTGAATGCCTTGACAAAACTGCAAAGTAGTGAGAACATTTTCATTTAAAATAATTGTCCACTATTAGCTCCCTAATGGAGTTTTAGTTAATTAACAGTTATTTACATGTGAAATATTAATGCCGTTTAAACCAATCCTTAACTCTCTCCTTTTCTTCATTTACTATAACGCCAAATGAAAGCCTGCAAATGAAGCTGTTGCTGAATGAAGGATTTTAGCACTTCCTCTGGTGGATAATAAGAGCTACTTGTAGCAGTGATCAGTACACTAGCATCACATCACATACGGAATGCTTCAAGGTGCCATCAATCAAACTCAGATTTACCTAGAGGGATTCCCCATCCTTCAGGCAGGATAATACAGGCCCTTCTGCATCATATGACACAGCTGCAGGCAAATGGTTGTTGTCCATGGTCTCTAATCAATCTCCTCTTCACAGGAATAGAAAACTTGCAATTCCAGATAAGTTACTTGGGTTTTTTGTGGGTTTTTTGTGGTTTTTTTTTTTTTTTTTTTTTTTTTTTCCACTGGGAATAAATTTTTCTTCTTAATTCTCTATCATCATGGAGAAATTATGGAAAACAGGTAAAATGCAATTCCCTTTGAAAAAATGATTTCTCCTGCTGTTAAATATGAAGTAGCTTGGATTGGATATTATCTGAAAATCCCCATTAAAATAAGAACAAAGACATCATGGTTAGACATCTAGAAATCAGAAGTCAAGTGAATGCAAAAGCTCTGTGTTCGGAAGCATTACAATCCAAATGGAAAATAACAGACTGACAAATTGCTGGTGACAACCCACTAGGAACTGAAGCTGTTGTATGGCTGATTTCAAAGAATGAAACTTGCGACTGATGTGAACCTGGCAACAGGGCTGAGCAACTTGTGCGTGCAGCGCTATTTCAGCAGGCACGCTCTTTGGATCAGGTGAACTGGAAGCTGTGGGCAAAACACGGGGCTGGTAAGACAGAAAAGGGGTTGACAGGGCTGCTGCGAGGCTGGCTAGCAGATACAGAACCTGCTGCCTCAGAACAGGGCTGCATCAGTGGGATCAGAAGCTTGGACAGTTTGAAGCCGCTCTATGGCTGCGTGGGAGGCAGGAGGGGATTGGGGGGTAGTGGGAAAGGAGGTCAGATGGCTGCAGGCTGAGCAGGTGCCACCGAGGCCCTTGGCAACCAATGGCTGCAGTGGCTGTGCTGTCAGCAGGACGTGATGCCTCGGCTGGGCAGAAGGATGCATGGCAGAGCTGCCAGATGAACGAGGCTTGGCAAGCCTGAAGGTGGGGATGGAAATCTGGACCCTCCAGCCAAAAAGCAGGGAATTTGTCAAGTCCAGTCTGGATACAGAACACTGCAAAGAGAATTGCAGTTCACCCAATTTTCCTAATGTTGTCTTTGCAGCTATTTCATATAGTTGTTTCCTTGTACATGCTTTATTATTTTTAGTTAAATAAAATACAATAATTTTTACATAGCTGTGAATATTAAGTTCATGTTAGAAAAATGTAGAAAAAACCACAACTGTATATTTCCAAAATATTCTTATTTTGCACAAGAAACAAACTTTCAAATTCTTTATAAGAAAAGAATATATTTTTCCTTTATTAATACCCACATAAAGAAACATGAAAGAGAGACTCAAATTCTAAAAACAGCATACATAAATCTAAGTTTCTTATTGTTTACTGTGAACAGAGTTAAACAGAAGCTGGAAAGAGACATCTAAATAAAACCTTAGGCAGCCAGCTTTGGCAATCTTGGCTTTAAGAAGAGCATAACATAAGCATTCATCCACCATTAGTGATTCTGGCTTACTGAATTGGCTGGACACAGTGACGGATTCCTGCCTTGTCAGCGCTTGTATCAGGAGGATGCATTGCCAGAGATGTGGTTATCCATAGTCAGGACACAAAAGACACTTAAACAAAACTTCATATCCTGTTTGTACTGTTTCACTCAAAACAGATTTTCATACTTTTAGTTGATTAATGTTAATCGGTCTGCTGGACTATTTTATCTGACTACTTTGTGCTGATGATCATACAAATCAAGTATTGCAGAACATTAGAGAATTTTGGATTAGATTCTGAGAGTTTAAATTTCATGTCCAGTGATTCATCAGTGTTTTCATGAATGTGTGAGCTATTATATTCACAATATAGGAAGTTAGCTACATTGTACACTTCATGATCTCTCTTCAGCTCATCAATTTATACAGATAGACTTGCAAAAATATATATTTAAAATATCTTCATTATTGTAGTGTAAATTAACAGATACGTCAGTTCATAGAATATAGTCTGTCCATTTTGTACATAATTCAGCCCAACAATTTGATTAGTAGCTCTGGATGTTGTTGTAAGAAAAAGTTCTTAAAAGAAATTGTGAATCTACAAGTTTCAGGAGCTGCTTATCTTATTACACATCCATTTCTGTAGCCAAATGCACAGTCCATCTGTCTGTGAGCAGCATAAACAATAGCATATGTTCACAGAGTGGCAAAACAAGCTGGAATTATATTTAAATAGAGGTCACAACCCCAAAAATCCTGCACTGCAGCTAGCCTAATAGATTTGCTTTTAAAATTTCATTGTACCATCTTTTTTTTTTATTTTTCAGTGAAAAGTTTTACAGGAAGTTTGCATATTGATGCAGTCTAGTCATTATTTCACTGGTTTTGAAACTTAATTTTGCAAAAATTATGTTTGCCTACTTGGCATGATGAAAAGTACAGAGAGAAAAGTAATTTATGAAAGGGGTTGAAAAGAAGAGAGAATGGCAAATATCTGGCACTATTTCTTTCTTGTTTCCACCAATTACACATTTTAGAGAAGAATGGTATATCATTTTCTCTCAAATGGGAAATTACTCAATGTTATTTTGCTAATATAAGTTATATATTCTTTTGAATATTTCTCTGAAAACTCACTCTTGTTCTCTTATTGGAAAGTTTAATATACCCCTAATCTATTTTTTAATATGAGAAAGGATGAAAGAATCACAGATTTTATTTAAATTTTGCTCTTAGGTGGGCGATAAATATGGCCAGGAAGTCATTAATTGTTCATCAATAGTTATTAGTGTGTCCAGCAGGACTAAAGTAGTGATCATTCCCCTGTTCTCAGCACTGCCAGGGCTGCAACTTGAATTTTGTGCTCAATTTTGGGCCCCTCACTACAAAGGGCTGGAGGGGCTGGGGCAAGTCTAGAGAAGGGCAACAGAGCTGGTGAAGGGGCTGGAGCACAAGTCAGATGAGGAGCAGATGAGGGTGTTTAGCCTGGAGAAAAGGAAACTCAGGGGAAACCTGATCCCTCTCTACAGCTCCCTGAAAGAAGGCTGAGCCGGGTGGGAGTTGGTCTCTTCTCCCATGTATCTATTGACAGGATAAGAGGAAATGGCCTCAGGTTGTGACAGAGAAGGCTTAAATTGGATATTAGGGAAAAAAGCCTCCTAGAAAGGGTTGTCAAGTATTGTAACAAGTTGTCCAGGGAAGTCTTGGAGTCAGCATCCCTGGAGGTATTTTAAAGTTGTGTAGATGTGTCACTTATGGACACGGTTTAGTGGTGGACTTGGTAGTGCTAGGTCAACAGTTGGACTCAATGATCTTACAGGTCTTTTCCAACACGAGTGATTCAGTAATTCTATGGGTTTTTTTTCCCAGAAAAAAACTTTGAAGACTCCTGCAGCATTTGTGTGTTTAGGGTCCTTGTTGGGATTCAACCTCATGACATTTATCTCTGAGCATGGGAGGAGGGATTGGTATTAGACAATCTTTAAGGTCCTTCCAAACCATGATTCTATGGTGCTATAGTGCAATCTTTTCAAGTAGTCTTCACATTTGCTGTGAGCAGCAATCCTTATGGAGTTTACCTGGATGGCAGTTCCTTCAAAAGCACACCTAGGTTTTTTTTGCCTTCATCACTGTAGCTCCTGATCAAGAACCATATCAGGAAATAAAAATATGGAAAAGAAAGAATATTCTCTTTATTGTTAATTATTAAGCAGATATTTTGCTTCATTTGCAGTAAATCTTTGAATACAGGCTTTTATGTGTCTCTACTAACTTCTACAATAATAGTAAAAAATGCCTATCTAAGGTAAATATGATTACCATTCATATCCACCTGCTTAAAATAGGAAGGTTCCTTTGTTAGTGACTTTAAAGAGAGAGTGGGAAAACCTGCTATAAGACTACTGATCAAAAAGACATTCTTTCCTCCAGAAACCACAATTCTGATATGTTCAAATCTCTTTTCTCTGATGTCTATTGGGTTAAACCTGCTCTTGCTTTGAGACCCAGGCTTAAGGTCTCTCAGATTCTGCTTCCAGATTCTGACTCTGCTGCTATCTTACTTCCTTCCTTTTGGAAAATGCTTCATTCTTTCAAGTTTCCACAGGTTATAAGTCAGTCCTCTGTAGATAGAGTTTAATACCTTTGAACATGGTTAACAGGTTAGTTAAAGTAACAATCTGAGCATAAATTAGACATAAACTTGTTAAGTGTTATATCACACATCTCAAATCCACACAGTATACAATGCCCTCTATCATGTTGATACCTATTTCCTTTTTCTCTTCTGTAATTTTATATAAAAGCCCTACACCTTTATTTTTCATCTCTCTCTTTCCATGTCTCCTTCTTGCTTTTTTTCCCTTCTCACCATCCCTTTTTTTTTTTTTTCTCCTTCCTTTCTCTTCCCCTTTTTCTCACCACTTCTTTCTCCTTACATTTTTTTTTCCCGGTGGGCAAATATATACAGGTTTCACCTTGGTAGATTGCTCTTTTAAGAGCCCTTCAGTAAGGAATTCTCCCAGGCTTTATGTGGTGCAGGTTGTGGCAACCCCCCATTCAGCTGATTGGCTCTTCGGATGAGTTGATCAGAATGTAGTCACTGGAATTCCATCAGAGCCCTGCTGAAAATTCTGCAGTGATATATTCACCAATTTAGGATCAAGGATACATAGAAGAAAAAGAAACACAACTCACAAACAGTGAATGGAGTTGGATACGAAATTACCATTGCATTACTTAGAAGTGACAAAGTTTGCTAGGGAATATGTGAAGTCAGTGTTAACCTGGAGAACTGAAGAATATAACAGTAACAACAGTAGGTCTAGTTACAGCTGTTTATTCAGTTTCCCACACAAGCTTTGCTGGCCCATAGCTTGGTTACATTGTTCTTGGTAATCAAATTACCAGTTCAAGGATGGGATAGATATGTGGACAATAGATATGGAATAGGTATGTGGACAAAAGAAAACACATTCAGGTAACATCTTTCTGTAATAGTCCTTGAAATGGAATGACTGGACTTTTTTTCACAGATGGAGTATAGAATACATGCAATTGTTATCCATCTTGACTTTCTGAGCTCTTCTGTTTTGTACTAGTAGTATCTTTGATAGTTTCTATGTGAAATGATTATGTGCTAAGTTTCTCCTCCAACAGTAGAAACATGGTTGTTATTATTAATACTTTCCAATTTTCTTTTCAGTTATCTAAAACTTAGAGCTGAAAGATGTTCTTTATAAATTATTGTTAAATATGATTTATAATACACTAAATCACTTTTCTTCACATCCACCAACCCCCCCTTTTTAAATGGAAGAATACCCTAGGATTCACACGTGCAACAATATCTTATCTGTTTTAAAAGTTATATCTGTATTCATTGCTTTTATCTCCATTCTCACTATCTCTTCTAGTGGGAACACTGCATTGTCTACTGGATGGAAATAAAAGATAAGAAAATAACAAAAACTCTTGCTCTAGAAATAAAAACATTTATTTAGGGCTCAATATTTCAAGGGGATTGCTTGTGGCTCCACAGGAGTTTGTGTTTGACAAGTTTGAATTTTGCATTACAAAACATTTGCCAAGGAAAGAATGTTTTTCCACTCTGTACAAGAGGATAGAGAAATGCAAAGGACCTTTCAAACTGTCATAGCTCATTCTTACACTCATATGGACACACTACAAGTTTAATCTCACTCGCACTCCTTGGTGTTTCAACTGCAGGAATCCAGATTTTTTCAAATATTTTTTGGACCAGTCTGTGAATTTCGCTGACTGAATCTCATATCTGTGTAGTTGTAATGACAGTTAGGTAAGAGATTCTAAGAGAATTGCTGAGGCATCAATAAATTTAAACCCAGAATGTTAAGAACATGCATATATGACTGTTATAGTAAAGGCTCTGATGGATCTTTCTGGAGTAGGCTCTGGAAATAATTTTCCTCCACTCTCCCCACATGGATCTACTGATTCAATGTCTCCTACATGTTGCTTGGCCCAGTAAGAATGCACCAATACATCTAAGGCAAATTAAGATAACAGATGTGTTGTTAGTGAGCAAAGATAAATGGGAGCTTTGCTGCAGCATGTAGAGGTGTGTGGGAAAGAGAGATGAGTTATTTTCAATAGAACTAGAATAAGGATACATCCATGGGAGCCAATAAAAATATGAATAAAAATTAAAAATAATAAAATAAAATAAATAAAAATTAAAAATAAATTTTAAAAAATAAAACAAAAACAAAACCACCCAAAAGTTAGGAAATGTGTTGGGTTTAGATCTGTCATCACAGATGAGGAGGCAATGAATGCTTTTTGCTTCCACCATGTATGTGTGCAGGAGAGCTACTGGGTATATCACATGTGGATATCAAGATTATGCCTTTTCTCATACCTGAAGGTGTATTGTAGAATAACCATTTGCGTGATTGATCTGCAGGAGGATGTGATAGTTCAAATATACTTGTGGGGCATTCAATTTCTGGATGACAGGAAGTGATTTACCTGGATGGTCAGGAGGTCTTTTAATTAGCACCAGCTTCTAGTGCTTCCACTTGCTTGGATCAATGATATTGTCCTTGTATAGTCTCTGTATGGTTACTTGAACTGCATCTGGCCTTGCCTTGATTTTGTGTGTGACAAGACTCATGAATCAAGCCACAGTCTATCTTTCAGTTGGTTTATATCTATAATTATGTTCCATGTGTTTATTTTAATTTACATGGCTGTCAGCTGGGAAGAGAAATACTTTATAGAATTATTGTAGTTGTGTATTATCAGTTGTGGCAAATGATCTAATCTCCACTGCCTGTCACTATCTGTGAAATTGATTCTCTACATTTCTTTTTTCCTTTTTTTTTTTTTTTTTTTTTTTTTTTAAATTCAATCTAACTAAAGAGTGCATCTTTATATTCTTAGAAATAAAAATTTCATGATAACTTAAAATGTGAAGTGGGGTCCTACCTGCTTAACCACTGAATATAAGCCTTACATTACTTTGTAAATCAGTTACATGATACAGACAACTCTTAAAAATGCATCACTGTATTGAAACTGGTTTATATGCCAGTCATTACACCATTTTGCCATGAAACAGAGTAAGATATAAGCAATTCAGAAAAGAAAGATGAAATTTTCATTACAAGCTTTTTTCATCAGCATTTGCAGTTTTTAAAATTTGGTTGCTTCGTTTCACATTCACTGCTTTTATTTCTATTTCTACAGCCAACCTTATTAAGCTTCTCCAAAGAAAATTACGAGGTTACATATGTGCAAATTAATTTCTATCCTGTGTTATGCTTATTGACACATCCAAAAGGGTAAGGAGTTTTAAGACTTCTTATAAATGCCTTCTCTTAGAGATACAACCTTACATGATCAGAGTTAAACATGCCTAGCAAATAACTGTGCCATGAACTTGAACTTCGGCCAACTAAAATAGAATGCAGTATATGGCAAACTTTTGTGGCAAATTTTTGATCCACAGTTTACAAGAGTAAACAATTTACTTTTGTTAATTCCTGTTCTGGTAATGCCTCTTTGCAACTTAATGGGATTTAGGATTTTACCAAATCATCTGTGAATTTGTAAGGCACAGCTTCCAAATTATAATGTCATCTCTCTAAGAAAACTCCCTTTAAAGATTAAAAGCTTTCCATTAGTTTCTAGTAATTATGATTCAAAAACATGATGCAATATACAAAATAACGAGAAAACAGAAAAATCACAATTCAGGAAATAATATATGATGACATGTAAACATTCAAGGGGTTCTAGAGACTTGATTTATAATTTTGGAAGTCTTGTCTTTGGTACTACAAGAATTGTAAGTTCCCTCAAACCTGCTATGTTTAGTGGTGCCAGAATTGATTAGCAAATCAATGTCATTCTGAAGCAAGTTTTTAGGCTTTGAAATGTACTGATTTTTTTTTTTTTTTTCCCACACTAGAACAATGAGAAAACCTTCCTGAAAACAGTGTTCTTAGAAAAATGGAATTTTGTGAAAAATATTGACTGAACCATGAGCTCTTGGATTTGAAAATTGTAAATGGCCTGGTGTCTAGCTTCAGGCCAGGGCACACTCTTCCTGGTCCAGAACTGTAAACTCTATACTCCTATTTCAGTATCTTTCCTGACTTATTTAGGGCAGACCTTCTCATCCCAGATCAGTCTGAATTGGGCAAATAAAAGTCTTTGACACAGTGCTTTGCCATAGTGGCATTCCATCTACAGGGATAGCTAATTCTTATGTGCTCTCTAAAATTCCTTCCTAAGAAAACATTTTTATACCTTTTGTATTTTATAGAAGGTTTTAAACTTAGAAAAAAAGAGAGGAAACTTCAGAAGCTCTGTCTACATAGATGTGCAGATTGTGAGTTTTCCATAGGGTCTGCTGTCAAATTAAACTCTTCTCACCAATATTCATGTGAATACATCTCTGTGTCTTGGGGTGAATCATGGCACAACAACAAGGTTAGAACTATTTACAGCATCAGCTGAAAGCAAGCTTCAGACCATAAATAACAAGCCCAGAGTCAAACATCTTGGTAAAATAATGGCATAACTTGCAACTATACAGTAATTACGAATACTCTGCAACTACTACAGGAATGGGAAGGAATTTCATTTTATTGTGAGTTTTTTTCCTGTAACTTATGTCCACTGCTCATTCCAGTTGCGTATAAGAAATACAACTTGGATTGTTAGAGCCAAGGAAACAATTAAATATTAGGACAAAAAAATTAAAATCATTGTTCTGAGCATAAAATTCTTCACTGGAGAAAACAAAAAAAATGTTTTCAGTGTTTGAAGGCTACAAGATAATAATTTTACTTCTTGTGGCTATTAATACAAAGGTATCGAAGAACATTTTTGAGATAAAAGAGAAAAACTATATCTGTAAACACAACTCTACTGATTGCTTATCCTTTTTGTTCTTCATTAGTCCACAGTGAAGAATATGCCAATATGAGAGATGGTAGAAAGAGTAGAAAAAAAAAGTAGAAAGTTCCTTGCAGAATGTGCCTAACCTGTTATATTAAGTCAATTATATGACAAAAGAGTCCTTCTTCAGATGCTCATTTATTTGGCAAAGTAGAAAAACTAATAAGAAATTACTAAGAAAAATATGGAAAATAAGTAAATTAATAACTAAATTAACTTTCAAAAAAGGTCCAACTTCCCAATCTAGTGTAGAAGGATCACTACAACCTGAAAAAGAAGGAGAAAGTGGGAAAAAGAAGAGATGGCAATGAAATCTATCAATACAAGTACCCACATCCCTATGGCAAAGGGCACTTTTCTCATTGCAGAACTCAATGCTTTATGTTTGAAATTCTTCTGTTTAGCTTCTTCTGTTTGTACCACTTCAATAGAGAATGCTTATGCATTTCCATCAGCTGCAGAGCAAAAAACATTCAACTGCAGGATTCCATCCCTGATGTTATTCTTTATAAGTTTACCAAAAGTATGCAGGAATAAGAATGCAGAATAGGCAAATTCAGAAGGTAGTAAGGAAAAAAATAAATTAAAAATGAATAATGTTTATTCTTCTGAGAAACAAAACATGAGCACATCTAAATTACACTTGAGACCTTACACTGATCTGTGGATATAGAATCATAGAATCATCAAGGTTTGAAGAGACCTTTAAAATCACCCACTCCCACTGCCAACCCAGCACTACCACTGTAAACCCTTAACTACTAAATCAGATCATGCAGCACCAGATCCAGACTCCTCATTAACACCTCCAGGATAGTGACTCCAGCACCTCCTTGGGCAATCTATTCCAGTGCCTGACCACAATAACAGCTCTTATTTTTTTATTTATTTTCTTAATATCTAACCTGAATCTTTCCTATCTCAGTTTAAGACTATTTCCCCTGGTCCTGTCACTGCAGAAACAGCAGAAGAGACCAGCCCTCACCCCACTACAACCTCTTTTCAGGTACTTGTAGAGAGCAATGAGATCCCCTCCTGAGCCTCCTCTTCTTGAGACCAATCAAACCCAGCTACCTCAGCCATTCCTCATATGACATGTTTTCTAATCCATTTGTGAGTCACCCTTCTCACCTTAAGGTTGCTTTTAAAGTGAGGGGCCCAGAACTGCATGCAGCACTCCAGGTGTGTCCCCACCAGTGCCAAGTACAGGGAGTGATCACTTCCCAGCAGGAGTTGGTTGCACTATTCCTTATAGAGGCCAAGATGCCATTGGGCTCCTTGGCAACCTGAGCACACTGCTGGCTCTTATTGAGCCACCGTCAAACAGCACCCCCAAGTCCTTTTCTGCCAAACAGCTCCCAAACCACTCCTCCCTAGCTGGTGGTGCTTCATGGGGTTGTTGCAACTCAAGTGCAGGACTAAGCACTTTGCCCTATTAAACCTCCTGCAGTTGTCCTCAGATGACTAATCAAGTCTTTCCTGGTCTCTCTGTAGATTCTTCCTCAACTAGAGCAGATCAACATTCCCATCCAGCTTGGTGTCATCTGCAAATTTACTGAGGGTGTTCTCAACCCCTACATCCAGATCATCAATAAAGATGTTATACTGTCCCCAAAACTAGCCCTGGGGAACAACTCTAGTGACCTGATACAACTGGTTTTAGCTCCATTAACCCCAGCTCTCTGGGCCTGGCCAGCCAGCCAGTTTTTTACCCAGGAAAGAATCTACTCATCCAGGTTGTCAGCAACCAGTTTTTCTGGGAAGACGCTGTGGGAGATGGTGTCAAATGCTTTACTGAAGTCTAGCTGGGCCACATCCACAGCCTTTCCCTCATCTACTACACAGATCACTTTTTCATAGAAGACCAGGCTGGTCAAGCAGGACTTGCCTTTCATAAACCCGTGTTGGCTGGGCTTGATTCCCTGGTCATTCTGCACATGTTGTTTAATCAAACTCAGTATGATCTTTTCCATAACCTTGCCCAGAACTGAGATTAGGCTGACACGCCTGTATTTCCCTGAATCATCCTTCCAATCCTTCTTGTAGATGGGTGTTACATTTGCTAAGTTCCCGTGACCTAGAACTTTTCCAGTCAACCAGGACTGCTGGTTGTTGATTGAGAGTGGTTTGGCAAGTTCTTTTGGCACTTCCCTCATTACTCTGGGGTGGTTTCCATGAGGACCCATAACTCATGGGTCTCTGTGTGGCATAGCAGGTCACTAACAATCTCCTCCAGGATTATGGGAGGTTCACTAAGCTCCCTGTCCCTAAATTCCAGTTCTGAAGGCTCAATATCCTAGGGACAATCAGTGTTGAGAATGAAGACTGAGGCAAAGGAAATGCCTCATTCTATGAAATATCATGCAGGGTTATTCATTCTAGTTTAAAGAAATACTTTTACAGGAAGATGTTTTACAAATGGACAAGGTTTTTCAATTAGATGTGCTCTAGCTGCAGTATGAGTTTATCATTTTAGTAGTATAAATGTTAGTCTGGAATCCAGAAAATGTGAATTATTGTCCTTGTTTGCCTTTGCGTTGCTGCAAAATCCTGTGAAGTTTCTTTCCTTCCTCTATGCCTCAATTGCTAGCAGAAAGCATTTCTGTAGAAAAGCTTTTCTTAAAAACAATAAAGGGAAAGCATTTTATTGTATTAAATTCTACTCTTTTGCCATATTCGAAAAAAAATTGTATAAGTATTTTCTAATTAGTGCTTGGAAATAACAAAATATTTAAGATGGCTCTATTTACCTCAGTTTCAGAAATTACACCTTTGAAACCTTCTACTGGACTTCACAAGACTTTCCTTTACTGGCTCATGTTCATCAGTAAATATTTGGTGAATTCAATCATTCAGCTAAGCCAATTTATGCCATTTTCTGTCCTTAATATTTTAGCTATGAGATTTCACTTGCCCTGCAGCAGTTTTGATGACTAATGGGCTGAACAAATTATTTTTATGGCATATCTTTCTGGTTCCTACTTTTATATTCTACACGATTAAAACTCCTACTTCAAGTGGCAAATGCTGATACAGTGAAGCATATGCACATAGACTTTCACATACATGAATATTTTTTATTATTAGAGTATTTATTCATGCATTAAATATTTTTAATATTCTTTCAGTGGTTAGGAAATACATTTTACATATGTCATTCGCAGTCTTTTCTCTCTGAAGACTCAAATAAAACATTTCTATTAACATCTCTAGTATACCTTGCGAGTAAAATTTTCAAACATTACATTAGAGATGTAAGATCATTTTCTATGGTTTTAAGCACTTTCCTTCAGTATTATACATTAAACATTTGTACAGTAGAATTTTTTTGCTTAAAATGCATGTAACAGAGCATGTGTTTTGATTTCATATTAATAGTCTCTGCAATTTCATAATATTTTTGTAACTCAAAGGACAAAAAAGAGCAGAATTTCTTTTGGATCTTATTTCTACTTTAATTCCTATTATAACTTCTATTGAACTCCCATTATAACTTCTAACAGCACTTAGAACATCTGAACATCTACGTCTTGAACACAGAAGGAACTGATTCAGCCTAAATTAACTCTGTGCTGAGGTAATATCATGTTTAGGATGATTTATGCCAATATAAGAGATGCCCAAAATAGAAAGTTACTTGCAGAATGAGCCTAACCTGTTGTCTTCAGGCAATTAGGTGATAAAATGTAATCTTTCTTCAAGTACTCATTTATTTGGCAAAGAAGTAGGAAAATTACCATGACATTGCTAAAGAAAGATGGAAAATAAGTAAATTAATGACTAAATTAGCAAGACATTACTAACAGAAGATGAAAAATAAGTAAATTAATGACTAAATTAACTTTCAAAGCAATAATCATTGACTCCCCTAAAATCATGTTCCTTTAAATAAATAAACTTTTGGTTTGAGTTTTTGTTTGAGGCTTTTTTGTGGACTTTGTGGTTTTGGTTTGTTTTCCTTTTCACTTATTTGCTCATGCTCTTAAGGTATTTATATTTCTAAGGAATCTTCAAGCTTGTCTTGATTTTGGTGTGATTTCTACTGACGCGAAAATAGTAAATCATAATTTCTGCACTTTGTTTCATCAGTTTTAATATGAGGGATCAATACTCTAAAGTCATAAATACACATGAGAGTACTCACTTTCTCTATGAACTTATTCATGCAAAACTGTCTTTAATCAAATCTAAATAAAGAGAAGAAGAGAAACAATATATGCCAATGCAGATATGTTTGAAAGGCCAAGAACACAATGTGATTTATCATTTGGAAAGTAATGAGAACTTTAAAATTCAAATGAATAATATGTGAAGAGAATCATGGTAGCAAATATGTAACACTGCAAAGGGTTTGTTTGGTTTAGGGCACAAACAACTTTGCTAGTTCAGAACAGGTATTTGTATAAGTCTGAAGAGATATTTGA